>NC_041390.1:394935663-394970390 GCF_002162155.2 Triticum dicoccoides | reverse complement strand
GCTCGAGGTGAGGAGGAGAGGGCGGCGGGGCGGCTATTTAAGAGAGGGAGGGGCGGCGGTGACTTGGAGAGGGGGTCGGGCGAGGTGGTGGCGGTCGCAGAGTCTGACTCGGACTCTGCCGGCGGCGGCGGTCGGGGCTCCGCGTGGGGAGGTGGCGGCGGCGGCTGGGCCGGCCCAGGACTTTTTTTTTTTAAAAAAGAGACAATTTCGTCCCGGAAGAAAAATCCTAAAAATATATTTTTTTTCTAAAAATCCCAGAAACAATTTTCACCATCCCAACATAATATTTAGGACAAGATGAACATTTTTCTGGACTAAAAGACATTTTTCAAAAATGGAAGTTTTTCTCTAATTCCAATAAAATAGCAAATAAAATACAAATAAAATAATAATTTGATTTAAAAATTTCTTCGCCAATATTTCTCTCTTGTTGAAGAAGTCATTTTATCTTCTCTCCTTTATTTTTGTTATTAGAAATAATTGGAGAGAAAATATTAAAATCGAATCGATCCTTTCTTCAAATTTGAATTAAATTCAAATATGAAAAATTTGTGAAACCTCCAACTCTCTCCTTGGGTCCTTGAGTTGCTTAAGGTTTCTAGGATCACAACCAAATGCAAATAAAAATATGATATGCATATGATGACCTATGTATAACATCCAAATCGAAAAATTGGGATGTTACACTCAACCCAAGGCGTGGGATGTGCCAAAGCAGCAATGTAGGCCGAGGCAGAAGAGGCCGATGGTATCTTCTCCACGTAGCAGTGTGAGGCTGGCCAAAAGTGGGCGCGACTCCAAAGCCACGAAGCAGCAGGGGGTCCTTGTCAAGAAGCTGTGTTTGGCAAATGAGGGAAACCGGATGGATGATGAGGCACTTCAAGATTATGTCAAGCTCTTCGACAAACCGCTCATGGACTGTCATGTGTAGGCTATCTTGGCCTTGTTTGGTTGGGATAGCTCTGTCCTTCCCTTGCAGTGTGAAGAAGAGGTGCAGGCTGATGCCAGGTAGGGCCATGGGGTCGGTGGTGGTTCATGTGGGTCTTCCAAATGACATCTCATCCACCCAAAGTCCTTGTGTGAAATGTTAGAGGGCTAAACTCGCCTGCTCGGAGAAGTGCGGTATACCACGTAGTAGTAGCAGCCAACGTGAGCATTGTATGCCTCCAGGAAACCAAGATGAAGGTGATCTCGAACGAAGTGGTTAGGCAATGTCTTGGTGATAGATTTGGGAACTTTTATTATGCCCCTACGACCGACACGCGTGGTGGAATCCTAATTGCTTGGGACAACTCGGTGGTCTCGCTATCCAATCGGTACATGACGGCAAACACGCACTAGTGTCCCAAGAGGGTGTGCCGCACTGGTGGCTGACCGGAGTATATGGTCCTCAAAGTGATGCGGACAAAGTGGAATTTCTCACAGAGATCTCTGACATCCGAGACTTGCATGTAGGGCCGCGGGCCTTGTTGGGAGATTTCAACCTTTTGGTAACTGCGGATGACAAGAATAGGCCTAATGCCAATAGGAGGATGATGGCGCGTTTTCGTGCTATGCTTAATAGGGCTGGAACTAAAGGAGATGTATCTAAATGGTCGATGATACACGTGGAGCAATGAGCAAAGGGACCCCACCCTTGAGAAGATAGACCATGTGTTTGTTACAAACACTTGGGAGGATATTTACCCGCGGAGCTTGCTCACGGCCATGGGCTCTGTGGTATCTGATCATTTCCCACTCCTGGTGGATCCGGACGCGGAATTGCACCTTGGCAAGCAATTCAAATTTGAGAGCTTCTGGCCCAAGGTGGAGGGCTTTTTGGAGACGGTGATGAAAGCTTGCGATTCGGTGGCCGTAGTTGGAAACCCGTTCTTAGTGCTCGACAACAAACCACACGCCACGACAAAGGCTTTGCAATCATGGAGCGACCAGTGGATTGGCAACACACGCTTGCAAATCTCCATTGCCATGGAGATTATTGCTCGGTTGGATGTGGCCGCGGAAACACGGGCATTGGAAAACCAGGAGCATGATCTGCGCAAGCTGCTCAAGCGGAAGCTTCTGGGTCTTTGTTCATTGGAGAGGACTATTTCACAACATAGGTCACGACTTCTAAAGTTGCGAGAACAAGATGCAAACACGAGATTCTTCCAGAGGCAGGCGGCTCATAGACATCAAAAGAACATAATCATGAGGATGCAGCACAACGGTGCAATGCACATGGGCCAGGAGGAAGTTGCAAAGGTTGTCGACGAGTACTATGGACAACTATTTGGCTCGGCCAGGGCCCGAGAGGCCACGATTGACCTGGATATGCTGAACCTGCCCTGCCTTGACTTGGCCCGGTTGGAGGTGCCATTTGATGAGGAGGAAGTACTTAGAGTAATCAAAGAAATGCCATTGGACAAGGCGCCTGGCCCGGACGAATTTACATGTAGATTTTATGCCACTTGCTGGCATGTCATCAAGGAGGATTTTATGAGGGCACTTGATCAATTCTATACAGGAGATGTGAGGGGCATGGCTGCGATAAATAAGGCAATTGTGACCTTGCTTCCGAAGAAGGCATGAGCGGTGGATGTCAGAGACTTCAGACCGGCCAGCCTAGTATGTGGGCCGATCAAGATCTTTGACAAGATTTTAGCTACAAGGCTGGCAGAGGAGCTTCCGAAGTTGGTGGGGCTGCATCAGAGTGCGTTTTGAGAGGACTATCGTTGCATGACAATTTCATGCTTTTACAATGCACAACTCGAAGGCTACATGCACCGAGGAGCCCAACGGTTATGCTAAAGCTAGACATAACTAAGGCATTTGATACGATACAATGGCCTTTCATTTTGGAGGTATTGAGGAGAATGGGACTCGGATACAGATGGATCTCTTGGATATGTGGTTTTTTTGGCAACATCTTCTATGCAGATTATGGTTAAATGCATGCCTGGCAAGCCAATCCTCCCTTGCCAGGGATTCCGTCAGGGCGACCTGCTGTCACCTATGCTATTTATACTCTATATGGAGCCCTTACGAGCCCTTTTTGAGCTTGCGACGAGCAAAGGTTTGCTTGTGCAGCTGGCGAGAAATGGGCTGCGACAAAGAACTTTGATGTTTGCTGATGATGTGGTCGTCTTCTTCAAACCGACGACGTTGGAAGCTACGACATGTGTTGCACTCTTGCAGGTCTTTGCATAGGCCTCGGGCTTGGTGGTCAATATGAACAAAAGTGCTATCTGGCCGATTAGATGTTCGCAGGAAGAAGTGGATTTGGTGAAGACGATTCTGGGATGTTCGACGTCGGCCTTCCCGGGCACCTACTTGGGTCTACGCTTAGCACTCAGAAAGCAATCAGCGGCGTAGTTGCAAGGCCTAGTGGACAAGGTTCGAGATTGTTTGCCACATTGGAAAGCAGACCTTATTCTGAAGAGTGGGCGGCTGATCTTGATACAATCGGTGCTATGTGCTATACCCGTCCACTCCATGCTTGCTCCAAGTCTCCCAGCTAAAACCCTCTCAGCGTTGGCGAAGATTTGTCGGGGATTTCTATGGTGCGGCAAGAGTGAGGCAAAAGGTGGCATTTGCTCGGTGGCTTGGGACGAGGTATGTATGCCCAAATGGGCTGGTGGCCTGGGGATTCCAGATTTGAGATGGATGAACAAAGCACTGCAAGCTCGCTGGCCATGGCTCCAGAGGGCTAACAAAGAGAGATCTTGGGAAGAGTTTTACATCCCTGTGCCCCCGGAATCAGTGGCCTTGGCTCAGACAGCAATATGTACGATGGTGGGAGATGGAAGTGCAACTAGGTTCTGAGAGGACCGCTGGGTGGACGGAGCAAGGATATGTGAGCTAGCACCAACGCTGTACAACAGTGTACCAAATTAGATCAGGACAACGAGGATGGTCTCAGATGCGCTCTGCAATGGGGCTTGGGCTGGTGATGTTGGCCCCAACCTCACGGGACCAGAGCTGGAGGAGTACTTGTGGCTATGGACGAGGCTCGCAGACTTTGAGTTGACAGAGGGTGTGGATGACAAGGTTCAGTGGTCCTGGGAAGCAAATGGCATGTACTCTGCGAGGTCGGCATACGCGGAAAAATTCATGGACCGACAGCTATCCTCGACGGCGATGTTTACTTGGAAATCCATGGCTACATTGAGATGCTGTTTCTTCTCCTGGCTTGCCCTCAGGAACCGTCGTTGGACCTCGGACCAGCTGGCACGACGAGGGCTACCACACCAAGACGCTTTCCCTTTCTGCAACCAACACGACGAGACCATGCAACACCTACTCATTGGATGCGTCTTTGCACGGCAGGTATGGCATTGGTGCCCCTTGTTGGCTGGAAGGAAGTGATAACCCACAAGTATTGGGGATCGCAATAGTTTCCGAGGGTAGAGTATTCAACCTAAATTTATTGATTCAACACAAGGGGAGCCAAAGAATACTCTTAATTATTAGCAGCTGAGTTGTCAATTCAACCACACCTGGAAACTTAATATCTGCAATGAAGTATTTAGTAGCAAAGTAATATGATAGTAGTGGTAAAAGTAACGGTAGCCGTTTTGGTTTTATAGTGATTGTAACAGTAGCAACGGAAAAGTAAATAAGTGAAGAACAATATATGAAAAGCTCACAGGCAATGGATCAGTGATGGATAATTATGTCAGATGTGATCAATCATGCAACAATTATAACATAGGGGGACACAGAACTAGCTCCAGTTCATCAATGTAATGTAGGCATGTATACCGAATATAGTCATACGTGCTTATGGAAAAGAACTTGCATGACATCTTTTGTCCTACCCTCCCGTGGCAGCGGGGTCCTATTGGAAACTAATGGCTATTAAGGCCTCCTTTTAATAAAGTACCGGACCAAAGCATTAACACATAGTGAATACATGAACTCCTCAAACTACGGTCATCACTGGTAAGTATCCCGATTATTGTCACTTCGGGGTTAACGGATCATAACACATAATAGGTGACTATAGACTTGCAAGATAGGATCAAGAACTCACATATATTCATGAAAACATAATAGGTTCAAATCTGAAATCATGGCACTCGGGCCCTAGTGGCAAGCATTAAGCATAGCAAAGTCATAGAAACATCAATCTCCGAACATAATGGATACTAGGGATCAAACCCTAACAAAACTAACTCGATTACATGATAAATATCATCCAACCCATCACCGTCCAGCAAGCCTATGATGGAATTACTCACGCACGGCGGTGAGCATCATGAAATTGGTGATGGAGGAAGGTTGATGATGACGATGGCGATGGATTCCCCTCTCCGGAGCCCTGAACGGACTCCAGATCAGCCCTCCCGAGAGAGATTAGGGCTTGGCGGCGGCTCCTTATCGTAAAACACGATGAATCCTCCTCTCTGATTTTTTTCTCCCCGAACACGAATATATAGAGTTGGAGTTGAGGTCGGAGGAGCACCAGGGGGGGCCACGAGGCAGGGGGCGCGCCTAGGGGGGTAGGCGCGCCCCCACCCTCGTGGACAGGGTTTGGGCCCCTGGCCTTGATTCTTTCGCCAGTATTTTTTATATATTCCAAAAATAATCTCCGTTGATTTTCAGGTCATTCCAAGAACTTTTATTTCTGCACAAAAATAACACCATGGCAATTCTGCTGAAAACAGCGTCAGTCCGGGTTAGTTCCATTCAAATCATGCAAGTTAGAGTCCAAAACAAGGGCAAAAGTGTTTGGAAAAGTAGATACGACGGAGACGTATCAACTCCCCCAAGCTTAAACCTTGGCTTGTCCTCAAGCAATTCAGTTGATAAACTGAAAGTGATAAAGGAAAACTTTTACAAACTCTGTTTACTCTTGTTGTTGTAAATATGTAAAGCCAGCATTCAAGTTTTCAGCAAAGATTATGAACTAACCATATTCACAATAACATTTAGGTCTCATGTTTACTCATATCAATGGCATAATCAACTAGCGAGCAATAATAATAAATCTCGGATGACAACACTTTCTCAAAACAATCATAATATGATATAACAAGATGGTATCTCGCTAGCCCTTTCTGAGACTGCAAAACATATATGGAGAGCACCTTTAAAGATCAAGGACTGACTAGACGTTGCAATTCATGGTAAAAGAGATCCAGTCAAGTCATACTCAATGTAAACTAACGATAATACATGCAAATGACAGCGGTGCTCTCCAACTGGTGCTTTTTAATAAGAGGATGATGACTCAACATAAAAGTAAATAGATAGGCCCTTCGCAGAGGGAAGCAGGGATTTGTAGAGGTGCCAGAGCTCAGTTTTGAAATAGAGATGAATAATATTTTGAGCGGTATACTTTCATTGTCAACATAACAACCGAGAGATCTCGATATCTTCCATGCTACACACATTATAGGTGGTTCCCAAGCAGAATGGTAAAGTTTATACTCCCCCACCACAAACAAGCATCAAACCATGTCTTGCCTGAAACAACGGGTGCCTCCAACTAACAACAATCCTGGGGGAGTTTTGTTTGCAATTATTTTGATTTGATTTGAGCATGGGACCGGGCATCCCGGTGACCAGCCATTTTCTCTTGAGAATAACCCGCCTAGCATGGAGGATACAGACAACCCTAGTTGATACATGAGCTATTCGAGCATACAAAATAGAATGTTTATTTGAAGGTTTAGAGTTTGGCCATACAAATTTACTTGGAACGGCAGGTAGGTACCATATATAGGAAGGTATGGTGGACTCATGTGGAATAACTTTCGGGTTTATGGAATTGGATGCACAAGCAGTATTCCCGCTTAGTACAAGTGAAGGCTAGAAAGAGACTGGGAAGCGACCAGCTAGAGAGCGACAACAGTCATGAACATGTGCTAAAATTAATCAACACCGAATGCAAGCATGAGTAGGATATAATTCACCATGAACATAAATATCGTAGAGGCTATGTTGATTTTGTTTCAACTACATGCTTGAACATGTGCCAAGTCAAGCCACTCGAATCGTTCAAAGGAGGATACCACCCTATCATACCACATCACAACCATTTTAATAACATGTTGGCATGCAAGGTAAACCATTATAAACTCCTAGCAAATTAAGCATGACATAAGCAACTATAATCTCTAATTGTCATTGCAAACATGTTTCATTCATAATAGGCCGAATCAAGAACGATGACTAATCATATTTACAAAAACAAGAGAGGTCGAGTTCATACCAGCTTTTCTCATCTCAATCAGTTCATCATATATCGTCATTATTGCCTTTCACTTGCATGACCGAACGGTGTGGATAACAATAATAGTGCACGTGCATTGGACTAAGCTGGAATCTGCAAGCATTCAATACATGGGAGAAGACAAGGTAATATGGGCTCTTTGTTAGATCAACAATAATGCATATGAGAGCCACCCAACATTTTCATCATGGTATTCTCCCCTCGACCCCCAAAGAAAAGAAATAAAACTATTTACACGGGAAAGCTCCCAACAAGCAAAAGAATAACGAGAAATCTTTTGGGTTTTCTATTAATTACTACCACTACAGGCATGGAAAGTAAACTAGTTAAAAGCTACAACTAATTTTTTGGTTTTTCTTAAGGTTTTTCAAACACACAAGAAGAAAGCTTAAAAAGAAAATAAACTAGCATGGGTGATACAATGAAAAAGTATGAGCTCCGACAACTGGCATGAGTGTGTGAACATGAATGTCATGTCGGTGAGAAATACGTACTCCCCCAAGCTTAGGCTTTTGGCCTAAGTTGGTCTATGCCCATGGATGGCCTGGTGGATATCCGAAGTTGAAGCTGGGGTCGTACTGAGATGCATCAGCTACTGCCTGAAGGGCTGCAGCTTGGAGGTGGGCTGCCTCTGTCCTCCTCTCGCACTCGTTCGCCTCCTCCCTGGTTATAACATATATCCCTTTTGCCTGAAAGTCAAAGAAAGTAGGAGCAAGGAGAGCGACATGATAGGTATGTCGTATGTCAAAGATTAGTCGGTACTGGAGGGACTGATCATTCCTCTCAACAAACTGATGACGAACCATAGCATTATAATATAAATAAGCAGGAGGCAACTCAATATCATCTCCACGTAGGGGTATCTCAAGAAAATCAGCTAAACGGGTTGCATAAATTCCACCAAAGAAATCTCCATTAATACTATTATTATGCAACCTACGTGCAACAATGTCCCCCAAGTTATATTGCCTATCTCCTAATACAACACTCTTGAGAACACTAAGATCGGGAACACACATGTGACATGCCTCGTCCTTACCGTTAATGCATCTACCTATAAAGAGAGCAAAATAATGTATGTCAGGGAAATGAATGCTCCCTATGGTAGCTTGCGTGATCTCCCTAGATTCCCCCACAGTTATACTAGCAAGAAAGTCTTTATATTCAGATTTGCGAGGATCACTAGCACTACCCCACTGAGGGAGTTTACAAGCAGTATTAAAATCTTTTAAGTCCATGGTATAAGATTTATCATAAAGATCAAACAAGACAGTTTGAGAATTGTGTGATGATGTAAATTTAAACCTTCTCACAAATGAATCAGTTAAATAGAGGTACTGACGACACTTATCTGACTCGAAGCTCTCAAGATCAGCATTACGTACATATGCTTCAAATTCCTCCTTAATTCCTGCCTAGACCATGAAATTTTCTGATGGCTATTCACAAGGCCGCACTTGAGCTTCTCTTGGTAGTTCATGGTCCGGCTCATGTATCGCGGGCCTTGGTCCTTGCTTCCTTGAGGAACCACCTTGGTACATTTTCCTAAACATATTTCTTCCTCTGAAAAATTTCTGAAATTTTTAGTAACTCAAAAATAAAGTGAACCAAACTCAACAAAGTTGATAGCTACTACTCCCATAAGTGCCTAGAGGCAATATCATGCATTAGAACTACTTAGAACCATATAAATTTGACATGCAAGCTCAAGAGCAGGGTCACCTAAGCAGCAAAAATTTGCAATAAATAAAACACTAGAACAAAAACTAATTGGACCATTAGAGAGTCACATACCAAAGAACAATCCCCCAAAGCAGTTTTGTGAATGGAGCTTTGAGCAAGGAGATCAAAAATGGCAGCAAGATGAGCAAGCACTCGTGTTTGAGCTGGTGGATGATTTTTTCTAGAGCAATACGAAGTGTGTGGGTGCAAGGATAAGTGGAGGGGACCCACGTGGGGTCCACGAGGTAGGGGGTGCGCCCAGGGGTGTGGGCGCACCCTCCACCCTCGTGGGCACATGGTGGGTCCCCCTGGTGTGTTCTTAGTGCCAGATATTCTCAAATATTATAGAAAAAATCATATTAAATTTTCAGGGCATTTGAAGAACTTTTATTTTCGGGGTATTTTTTATTACATGGATAATTCAGAAAACAGACAGAAAATACTATTTTTTCTTTATTTAATATAAATAACAGAAAGTAAAAAGAGGGTACAGAGAGTTGTGTTTTCTAAATTCATCCATCTCATGATCATCAAAAGGAATCCACTAACAAGGTTGATCAAGTCTTGTTAACAAACTCTTTTCGAATAACATGAAACCGGAGAATTTTCGAATAACACTAGGTTACCTCAACGGGGATATGCATGTCCCCAACCATAATAATATCATATTTCTTCTTGATAGTAGGAAGAGGAAATTCAAAACCTCCAATAGTAATCGTTGAAAAATTTCCAATATAATTGATATTGTGGACTTGAGGTTGTTTCCTCGGAAAGTGTACCGTATGCTCATTACCGTTAACATGAAAAGTGACATTGCCTTTGTTCCAATCAATAACAGCCCCTGCAGTATTAAAAAGGGTCTACCAATGATAATCGACATACTATCGCCCTCGGGAATATCAAGAATAACAAAGTCCGTTAAAATAGTAACATTTGCAACCACAACAGGCACATCCTCACAAATACCGACAGGTATAGCAGTTGATTTATCGGCCATTTGCAAAATATTTCAGTGGGTGCCAACTTATTCAAATCAAGTCTATGATATAAAGAGAGAAGCATAACACTAACACCGGCTCCAAGACCACTTAAAGCAGTTTTAACATAGTTTCTTTTAATGGAGCATGGTATAGTTGGTACTCCTGGATCTCCAAGTTTCTTTGGTATTCCACCCTTAAAAGTGTAATTAGCAAGCATGGTGGAAATTTCAGCTTCCGGTATCTTTCTTTTATTAGTAACAATATCCTTCATGTATTTAGCATAAGGATTCATTTTAAGCATATCAGTCAAACGCATACGCAAAAAGATAGGTCTAATAATTTCAGCAAAGCGCTCAAAATTCTCATCATCCTTTTTCTTGGATGGTTTAGGAGGGAAAGGCATGGGTTTCTGAACCCATGGTTCTCTTTCCTTACTGTGCTTCCTAGCAACAAATTCTCTCTTATCATAACGTTGACTCTTTGATTGTGGGTTATCAAGATCAACAACAGGTTCAATCTCTACATCATTGTCATTGCTAGGTTGAGCATCAACATGAACATGATCATTAACATTATCACTAGGTTCATGTTCATTACCAGATTGTGTTTCAGCATCAAAAATAGAAATATCATTGGGATTCTCAGGTGTGTCAACAACAGGTTCACTAGAAGCATGCAAAGTCCTATCATTTTTCTTTTTCTTCCTCTTATAGGGACTAGGTGTATCAACATTAGCTCTATGAGAATCTTGCTCAATTCTCTTGGGGTGGCCCTCAGGATACAAAGGTTCCTGAGTCATTTTACCTCCTCTAGTCATAACTCTAACAACATTATCATTCTTCTTATTATTTAATTCATTGAGCAAATCATTCTGAGCTTTAAGCACTTGTTCTACTTGAGTGGTAACCATAGAAGCATGTTTACTAATAAGTTTAAGTTCACCTTTAACTCTAGACATATAATCACTCAAGTGTTCAAGCATATCAGCATTGCGTTTCAATTGTCTACCAACATAAGCACTGACGTTTTCTTGTTTAACAATAAAATTATCAAACTCATCTAAGCATTGGCTAGCAGACTTATAACAAGGAATATCACCTTCATCAAATCTATAGAGAGAATTTACCTTTACTACCTATGTCGGGTTATCAAGACCATGTATTTCTTCAATAGGTGGTAAATTCTTAACATCTTCAGCTTTAATACCTTTTTCTTTCATAGATTTCTTTGCCTCTTGCATATCTTCAGGACTGAGAAATAGAATACCCCTTTTCTTTGGAGTTGGCTTAGGAATTGGTTCAGGAAGTGTCCAATTATTTTCATTAGTCGACATATTATTCAATAGCAATTCAGCTTGATCAACAGTTCTTTCCCTGAAAACACAACCAGCACAACTATCCAGGTAATCTCTGGAAGCATCAGTTAGTCCATTATAAAAGATGTCAAGTATTTCATTTTTCTTGAGAGGATGATCAGGCAAAGCATTAAGTAATTGGAGAAGCCTCCCCCAAGCTTGTGGGAGACTCTCTTCTTCAATTTGCACAAAATTATATATTTCCTTTAAAGCATCTTGTTTCTTATGAGCGAGGAAATATTTAGCAGAGAAGTAATAAATCATATCCTGGGGAGTACGCACACAACCAGGATCAAGAGAATTAAACCATGTTTTAGCATCACCCTTTAATGAGAATGGAAACAACTTAAGGATACAATAATAGCGAGTTTTCTCATCATGAGTAAACAGGGTGGCTATATCATTTAATTTAGTAAGATGTGCCACAACAGTTTTAGATTCATAGTCATAGAAAGGATCAGATTCAACCAAAGTAATTAACTCAGGATCGACAGAGAAATCATAATCCTTATCAATAATAAAGATAGGTGAAGTAGCAAAAGCAGGGTCATATTTCATTCTAGCATTCAAAGACTTTTCTGTAAGCTTAGCTAATAATTTCTTAAGGTCAGATCTATCATTTGTAAGTGCATCTAGTGCCCCTTAGTGATTTTGGTGTATTGAAGACTTATAGGTTATGGGACTAATGCGTGTGTGAGTGTACACAGGTTTATAAGTCTATGAGGAGTTTGATATTTATAGGAAAAGTCGACCCCTAAAAATGAATATCTTCGACTGAAGATTTTGGTATTTCTGAAGACTTTCCTGAAGACTTTGAAAGTGAAGAAATTGGTGTGTCCGTGAAGACTTGATATTCATGCGAGGAATATGAAGCTTGAAGACTTTCGTTTTCATAGTTTTGTTTTTCTCTTTCTTGATTCATAGGAAACACCGTACTGTTAAAGGGGGTCGAGGAAATACTAAGGAAAAATTTTCCATGTGATGCTCAACTCAAAATCCTACACCTACCAATCCCTTCGAGTGAAGCCATTGGAAATCTCATACAGTTCAGTCAATTTCTTCAGTGACAGAGACGAAGTTCTTCTGTTCTATGAGGAATTTGTCCTGACTAAGGAGTTAGGAATTCGCCAGTGCGGATTGTCTACATAGTGAGGAACATGATAGCCCTGAGGATTTTGGTACTCAAAATTCCGACCGTTGTTGTGCTATGTGCCAACTGTTCCAAAATATCTATCCACCTAACAGTCATATCATTGAAGGGCGTTTATGTCTTATCATGTCGGGCTGCTCCCTAGGCTATAAATAGCCGCCCCCTACAACCACTAGTTGGTTGAGGCTGCTCCGAGAGAAACCGACACTTGTCATTTGAGAGCAACCCATCCTCCGAGGACTTTGAGCGAAAATCATCAAGTGAGTAAAAACCAAAAACCCAAAACCCAAACACCTACAAACCCCAAGTGATTGAGCATCACTAAAGAGATTGATCCTAAGTGGATCCGACGCTTGTTACCTTTGAAGACTGTGCTTCTTCCAGACGGTTAGGCGTCATGGTCTAGAGCATCCAAGAGGAATTGTGGATCGCCGAGTGACCAAGTTTGTGAAGGTTTGGAAGTCACCTGAAGACTTACCACAAGTGATTGGATGAGGTCTGTGTGACCTTAGTTCAAGGAAAATACGGTGAGGACTGGGTGTCTTGGACTAAGTGTCCTTGACTGGGTGTCCGGGACTGTGTGTCCTCGAGTTTAAATACTCAGCTGCTCCAACCAGACGTACAACTGAGACAGCAGTTGGAACTAGTCTACCAAATCTTTGTCTTCACCAAGCTTACTGGTTCTATTTCCTGAACTCTTTCATTTCCTCATAACTATGTTGTATGTTTGTTCATATCTGTGTTTGAAGACTTTGACTGAATACCTTCTCAATTTCCTCAGTTTAGTTTCTTTGGTCTGTTTGTCTTCATCCTGTGTTATCCTGTGATTACGCTTCCTGTACTCTTGCCTGTCTTCATTTCATCATGATGACTATGCTTGCATTCTGTTATGTTTACCTTTGAGTACTTATTCCACTGCTAGTAGTTCTTCACTAAGGAATTTCCTCACCGGCAAATTCCTCAGTGAAGAATCTCATAAAAATTGCCTATTCACCCCCCTCTAGTCGATATAACGCACTTTCAATTGGTATCAGAGCAAGGTACTCTCTTGTTCTGTGTGATTTTGGTTTAACCGTCTGGAGTTTTAGTTATGTCGACCGCAGGTATGATCAAGGTCTCTGCTGGGTGTCCTACCTTCGATGGGACGGACTACCCCTACTGGAAGAATAAGATGCGAATGCATCTTGAAGCAATTGATAACGATCTCTGGTATGTTGTGGAAAATGGTGTTCCCTCAGTCACACCTTCTCTGAATGCTACCGATGTGAAGAGATTCAAGCAACTCGACTCTCAAGCGAAGAATATCATATGTGGCCATCTGAGCAAAGGATAGTATGGCAGAGTGAGTGCTTTGGAAACAGCGAAGCTTATCTGGGATAGATTGTCCAAAGTGAATGAAGGAGTCTCAACTCAGCATGACTCTCGAGTTGATGTTCTTCGCAATCTCTTCAACCGCTTCAAAAGACTCGACAATGAAAATGTTCAACAAACCTTCGATCGCCTCACTGACATCTTAAATGAGCTTCAAGCACTTGGTGCCACTGACATCACCGACCATGAGGTGGTGAAGAAATTGCTGAGATCGCTTGATTCTTCATTTGACACTCTGGCATTGATGATACAAGAACGTGATGATTACAAGTCGCTTGATCCCGCTGATATTCTCGAGAGGCTAAATACTCATGAGTTCCAACTTGCTGAAAAGAGAGATCTCTATGGTTCAAGCTATGGTAGAACACGTGCACTGAAGGCCAAGGCAGTATCTGAGTCTGAAGATGAAGACTCTGGTAGCAGCCTTGGTGATCCTGAAGAACTGAGCCATGATCTGGCTCTGCTCGTGAAGAAGTTCCAAAAGTTCTCAAGACGTGGTCACCTTGGAAGATCCTCAAGGAGCAATGATTCCTCATCCAGTGACTACAAGAAGAGGCTCTATCACAAGTGCAAGAAACCTGAACATTTCATTCAAGATTGTCCTCAGTGGAAAAAGGAATCAAAGAAGAAGAAATACAGGGATTACAATTCTGATGATGCAAAGAAAAAGAAGAAATCCACAAAATCCTCATCATCAAAATCCTCAAAGCCTTCATATCACAAGAAGAGCAGCTCCAAGAAGGCCAGGGCATTCATTGGCAAGGAACTGGACTCTGAGGCTGAATCTGAAGAAAATTAGGAAGAGGAGTCATCTGAGGAGTCCGAATCCGGAGTGGCGAGCCTTGCTCTTGCTACTGCATTTGTCAGCAAGTCTATCTTCAACATTGAGGAAAATGACCTCACCAACAAGGCTGATGAAGGGGATGATGACTACGCTCCCACCTATTGCTTCATGGCAAAGGGTGCCAAGGTACTCAAATATACCTCCTCTGAATCAAGTGAGAATGAATCTGATGAAAACCTTAAGCCCAACTATTCTAAACTTGCTAAGATTGCTATAAAACAACAAAGGGCTTTACAAAAGGTTCAAAACATGCTAAATAAAAGTGATGATATGTTGGGTGAAGAAATGGATCGCACTGAAAGTTTGAGTGAAAATCTTCAGAGACTTTAGTCCAAGCTTGACAAACTTCAAAGTCATCATAACACTCTCTTATCGGATCATGAGAAGCTTTCTTATGAATTTCTTCAAAGAAAGCAAGACCTTGAGAAGCTAAGAGTGAGTTATGAAGATCTTCAGAAGGAGCGCGATTCATTACTTGCTCAACAAATCAGCGCATCTCAGGAAGAATTTGTTCCTCCATGCTTGAAGTGCATTGAACGTGAATCTGCTAATTCTTCACCTGAATGTTCAAATGCTGCTAATGTTTCAAATTCTTCACATGCCTCTGCTATCACTAATTCCTCATCTGAGGACATTGCTAGTATCACTGACGATGCAGGGCTGAAGGAATTGTACACGACAGGCATGTACAAAAGCCTCAAAGGGCATCAGGCTCTTTGTGATGTGCTTAAAAAGCAAATCCTCAACAGGAACCCTAGGAAAGAGGGTATCGCCTTTGAGAGGAAACTCAATGCTGATGGTACATATTGGAAGCCCGAGTAGTACCCCAAAACTACATGGGTTGCTGCAAAGGGGCCTCCAGTTGATCCATCTAACTTATTTGGATTTGCATGTGAATCTCCTCATTCTGATGATGAGTCAATTGACTCCAACTATAAGCTATTCAAAAATCAGAATGGTGAAGTATTTGCTAGATATGTTGGCACTAACTGCAGGAACGGCTCCCCTTTGAAGAAAATCTGGGTTCCCAAAAGATGCCTTGAAAATCTTCGGGTGAATGTCATCATGACGCCACCTGTGAAGAATAGGAACCCCAGATCAAATTCTTCATATGGACCAAATTCTTCATATGGATCAAAGTCCTCATATGAACATTATCGTGCTAACCCGTCTGTTTCGCAGGGAAGATCTAAGGATTATGGATATGTGCATTATTCTTCAAATCATTATGTCCATAAGTCCTCGAAGAATTTCTCTGCTTACTCTTATGCTTACTCTAACCCCTCTTATGTGAAACGAAATGGACTGGCTTCTATGCCATCCTTCTCGTATGGAGCTCGCAGAATGATGAACTCTTTGCCACCCCTTCAGATGTGGGTGGTGAAGAAAAAGAACTAATCTCTTCTGCAGGGTCAGGTCTCCAGACGCACGTAATCATCTGAAGAATTTGCTGGAGACCTGAGCATGCCTGAAAGGATGCAGACTAATCATGAAGAAATGAACTTTCATTTCTCACGTCCTCATATTGCTTTATCAGTTCTTTTACTTGATGAAATTGATCTGATGAATTGATGTCTTATTCTTCACTGATGAAGTATATGAGTTTGTAAGCTGCACTAATTCATCTGCAGGATGATCAACCCAAAGCCATTGAGTGGGTCCTCGATAGTGGATGTACAAACCACATGACTGGTGACAAGAATCTATTGATGGATGCTCCATTATCACCGTCGCATCTGAAGCATATCATGTTTGCTGACAAAGGCAAAAGTCAGGTATTGGGTCTAGCTAAGGTTCCGATTACAAAGGATCGACACATGGACAAAGTCATGCTTGTTGAGTCCTTAGGATACAACCTTATGTCTGTCTCAATGCTTTGTGATCTTGATATGGTTGTTGTCTTCGGCAAGTACCGTTGTGTTGTGGTTATGGAAGCTGACAATTCCAAAGTCTTCGAAGGCTTTAGGAGAGGAGACCTGTATATTGTTGATTTCTCTACAGGACCACAACCAGCCGTGTGCTTACTTGCAAAAGCTTTAGAAGGCTGGCTCTGGCATCGATGACTTGGTCATGCAGGCATGAGGAATTTGCACACGCTTGCGAAGAAGAAGCATGTCATTGGCATCGAGAATGTCAAATTCCTCAAGGATCACCTATGCGGAGCCTGTGAAGCTGGGAAGATGACCAAGGCCAAGCATCCAGCGAAGACTATCATGACCACCACTCGCCCATTTGAATTGCTTCACATGGATCTCTTTGGTCCTAATCATTATTCTGCTATCTCAAATGAAGCATCTCAATATGGCTTTGTTATTGTTGATGATTATTCTCGTTACACATGGGTACACCTTGTTACTTACAAACATGAAGTGCAGGAAGTCTTCAAACGATTTTCCTCGAGGGCTTCAACCAACTTTGGTGTGAAGATCAAGCACATCAAAAGTGACAATGGCACTGAGTTCAAGAATTCTGGTCTCGATGACTATCTTGATGAACTTGGTATTACTCATGAGTTATCTGCTCCTTACACTCCTCAGCAGAACAGCGTCGTGGAGTGCAAGAACAGATCTCTTGCTGAGATGGCTTGCACTATGCTTGATGAATACAAAACGCCTCGTCGTTTCTGGACTGAGGGAATTGATACTGCGTGCCACATCATCAACAGAGTATATCTTCACAAATTCTTCAAAAAGACTGCCTATGAACTCCTCACTGATAAGAAACCCAATGTAAGTTATTTCAAAGTCTTCGGTGCTAAATGTTGGATTAGAGATCCTCATCACAACTCAAAAGTTGCACCGAAAGCACATGAAGGTTTTATGCTTGGTTATGGAAAGGACTCGCACACCTACAGAGTCTTCAACAACGTTCTTCACAAAGTTGTTGAAACTGTAGATGTGCGGTTCGATGAAACTAATGGCTCGCAAAGAGAGCACCTACCTACTATGATAGATGAACCAACACCTAAGGAAACTATCAAGTTCAAGGCTACGGAGGATGCCATTCCTACTGAAGAATCTGCTGAAGAATTCATTCTAGAACATGAAGAACATCGAGCTAATGCACCTGAAGAAAATGGTGCTGAAGAAAACGCTGATCAAACTCTTGAACGACAACCAGATCATCCTTGCATTGCAAAAGAAGTGCAAGTTGAAAAGATCATCAATGACATCAAAGCACCAGGTCCTCTCACACGCTCAAAAGCTTCACATTTGTCTAACTTTTGTGGGCAGTATGCTTTTGTCTCTATTACAGAGCCCACTAAGGTAGATGAAGCATTTCTGGAGCCTGAGTGGATTCAGGCCATGCAAGAAGAATTATATCAGTTCGAGCTCAACAATGTCTGGGAACTGGTCAAACGTCCAGATCCTCGCAAGCACAATATCATCGGCACAAAGTGGATCTACCGCAACAAGCAAGATGAAAATGGCCTTGTTGTGAGGAATAAGGCACGGCTTGTAGCTCAAGGCTACACATAGGTTGAAGGAATTGATTTCGATGAAACTTTTGCGCATGTTGCTAGACTTGAGGCTATTCGCATATTACTTGCTTATGCTAACCATCATGATATCACTCTATATCAAATGGATGTGAAAAGTGCATTCCTCAATGGTAAGCTTGAGGAAGAAGTATATGTTGCTCAACCCCCAGGTTTTGAAGATCCAAAGAATCCTGACAAAGTCTTCAGACTCAACAAGGCCCTCTATGGCCTCAAGCAGGCCCCACGGGCTTGGTATGATACTTTGAAGGAACTCTTCATGAAGAAAGGCTTCAAACCCGGTTCACTCGACCCTACTCTTTTCACTAAATCTTATGATGGTGAATTGTTTGTCTGCCAAGTATATGTTGATGATATTATCTTTGGCTGTACTGACCAACATTATAGTGATGAATTTGCCTATATGATGAGTGAAGAATATCAAATGTCTAGTATGGGAGAGTTGAAATTCTTCTTAGGTCTTCAAATTTGTCAACAACACAATGGCATATTCATATCTCAGGAGAAATACCTCAAGGATGTACTGAGGAAATTCGGCATGCAAGATTGCAAAGGCGTCAAAATTCCCATGCCCACAAATGGCCATCTCTGCACTGATGAAAATGGTATTGACTTCGATCATAAGGTATACCGCTCCATGATAGGTTCCTTATTATACTTATGCATCTAGGCCAGATATAATGCTTAGTGTTTGCATGTGTGCCCAATTTCAAGCTGCACCGAAGGAATCACACCATAAGGATGTGAAGCATATTCTTCGATATCTAGCTCACACACCAACACTTGGATTATGGTACCCCAAGGGCTCGGCTTTTGATCTTGTTGGATATTCTGACCCTGACTATGCTGGTGATCGTGTGGATCGCAAGTCAACATCTGGTACATGTCATTTCCTCGGACGATCTTTGGTCTATTGGTCCTCGAAGAAACAGAACTGCGTATCACTATCTACTGCTGAAGCTGAGTACATTGCCGCTGGTTCTTGCTGTGCCCAATTGCTATGGATGAAGCAAACTCTCAAGGACTACGACGTCAACATGAAGAATGTACCTCTCTTCTGTGATAATGAGAGTGCCATCAAGATTGCTCACAACCCAGTTCAGCACTCGAATACAAAGCACATTCAGATTCGTCATCATTTTCTTCGTGATCATGTGTTGAAGGGCGACATTTCTATTGAGCATGTGAAGACTGAAGAACAGCTAGCCGATATCTTCACAAAGCCCTTGGATGAGAAGAGATTTAGCAAGTTGCGGTGTGAGCTAAATATCCTAGAATCTTCGAATGTTCTTTGAAAAGGACACTCATCCTAACACTTATGCAAAATTGATGACTTAGATGTGCAACACATGAAGAAATGTTTTACTTCAATCAATGAAGAATAACACTCTTAGTGTGAAGAAATTAATGAAGAATTTGATTCTCAGAACCCTATGATAATTGTACGCGGTGTCTGAAATCATCATTCTTATACGGTGGGTCACGCCACCACCAAAAGTTGAAATTCCTCAAATTATTCATATTCTTCAACTTTGCATAGTCTTCACTGGTTCCGTTGTTTTTCTTCATTGGCCATATATATATATGAGTTTATGTCCTCTACAGCATTCACTTATTGCTATTTCTTCAAGTTGGTTTTCTGCTAAGTGAATGTGATCGGACCCTTCCCCTCTATGCTATACTCAACCCAATATGTTCACAAATTCTTCATGTGCGTTCTATTTGAAACTCGTTCAAAATCTTCATTGTGTCCTTGTCAGCTGAAGAAATTGAGAACGGAACTTTAAAACTAATCTTATCCAAATTTTCGGTTTTGCTGCTCAAATCGTTCCGCATCCCACGATAAATTTTTTAATTCACCCACGATCTTACACAATCTCCACTACACAGTACGTGGGTGACACATGTCGTGCAAAGGAGAAGGGTCAGGGGCACGTTCGTCCCAAATCTTCGGGCGAACAGTTTTTCACTGCTACTATAAATACCCCCTCATCCCTTCCTCACTTCCTTTACTCCGCTTGATCTCTCTCTCCCACTCGAGCTTCCCAAACCCTAGCGTCGCCGCTACTCGATCGTCGCCGGTGAGGAAGAGCTTCACTGCCTCGACCTCGTCGTCGTCGTACTCGCGCCGACCGCGGAAATCTTCACCTACTCCGCCGCCGTAGACGTCTTCCTCTGCCAAGTTAGGGCGTGGAAGATCTACACCGACGAACTCCATTGTTTCACCTCACTGTTCGTCGTGTTCTTCATTTAGGGTAATTAAAAGTTACTTTTACTGCCCTCTTTGATATGAAGTTTCTCTATAAAATCTTCAAAGGTGTTTTATTCTTCAAATCTCCACACACTAAACACCTCACATGTCATCTGTTCTTGATTCGTTTCTCTAAGCATCATTTTTCTCCAAGATTCCTCAATTGTGTGGATATTCGATCTATACAACTCTGGAACCTAAGACAAAGAACGCTTAGTGAAAATCTTCAAGACTCATCTGGTCAAATTCCTCAAACTTGTTCTTTTTGAAAAACCTTCTGAGAATGCATATGACCTCTCCAAATTCCTCGCAACTATACTCTGTTCACAAGTACACATGTTAGCTGCTGAATCACTGGGTTCTCATCAACTTAACTCATTTGCAGCGTTCCTCGAAGAAAAATTGCATACTTCTTCAGAGAATTCGATCGTTCAAATTCCTCAACTGAAGAAAATGGCTGATGGTAAAAGGCCACAGAAGGGAGGAAAGAGGCCTGAGGTAAATACATCATTTGAGATCCCTGATGACATATATGCTGGGTACTGCACACCTACCGAGGAAACCAAGAATGAGCGCAAAGTGCGCAAACAGAGGATAGAGAGGAGATGGGTAAGAGAATGGAGGGAGTACAGATATGTCACTCCTAAGTACATGAAGAAATTCGCACTCAATCCTCCATGCCCAAGAGCTCCATTGGCACCTGGCCAAGTAGCAGATCCCACCAGCCTCAAGCGCGGTGAGGACTATCCTGATGAACGGGCCAAGTGCCAAGGCAAGTTGGCCAAGCAAGCCAGAGAAGCAGTGAGGAAATTCAATGAAGACTCTGCTGTGGCTGCTGCTGCCTCTGCTGAGGCCTCTGTCAAGCCGAGGAAATCCATGTCTAAGAAGCCTGCTCGTAAGCCACGTGCTTCACCAACAGTGCCCTCATGGCCAAGTTCCTCAGCTGCGCCCTCACGGCCAGACTCTTCAAGGTCCTCATGACCAATCCCTCAAGCTACTCCTTCAAAATCCTCAGCACCTCCTCCAAAGTCCTCAGCTGTTCTGACAAAGTCCTCAACACCTGCGCATCTGGCCTCGTGCCAAAGGACTACGGGCATCTCCATTGCCTCTGGTGTCTCAGCAAGCTCCTCAGCTGCACCAAATTCTTCATCTGGCCCCACTCTGATGAAGACTAAGGCAACTGCTGGACGAGGTCCTCGGCCAAGTCCTCAAAAGAAGCAAGTCTCTTTCCAAGTGCCACCTGAAGAAGATGAAGCTGATGATGATGAACTTGCAAAAATCATCAGAGACAGACAAGTTAGGGCCGCTAGAGCCAAAGGCACACCTGTGCCACTGATTTTGGATCCCAAGCTGATCCTGCACTACATTGATCTCTCGCACAAGGACCCAAATACTCCTATGCCTGACTTCAAGCTGACGCCTGGTCAAAATCACATGCTGACTCATTTCATCCAAGAGGAGAAATGGAAATATGATCAGGCCAGGCAGATCAAGAAGGCCCAGCACAGAAAGGAGAAATACCTGAAGAATAACATTGTCACTATGACCACTGATGAACTTGTAAAAATCCAATCTGAAATCAAAACCCTCAGCAATGACTTCCAAGCCTACTATGCTGATTGGCAAGGAGCCAAAGTTAGATTTGTAAAGATAACTGAACAGTTCACTTCAAATGTTGCTGCCCCAACGCAATAGGAAATTCCTCAGGCTGAAGCATCTGCTCAGCCGACTGAAGAGCATGCCAACACCGCTGATGACAACCAGGCTGCTGAGGAAAATGTGAGTTCCAGGGCTGATGACTGCATTCCAGCCACTGAAGAAATTGCCAGGGCACCCACTAGTGGTGTGCCTAAAGAAACTGAAGAACTCAGGGCAACTGCATCAGTTGTGCCTGAAGAAAATCAACCAGATTCCTCAGCTGCTCCTGCACCAACTTCAACTCCAATCCTTCCATCTGCATTAGATGTGAAGAAGACCAAGGCTGCAGAGCATGCTGCAGTGAAGAAAAGGAAAGCATCAGCTGCTTCAGATTCTTTAGCTCCGAAGAAAATGAAGCCTATGACAAGCTCATTTGCACATCCGATTGATGCTGTTCCCATCTCAACCAGGCCATCAGAGGACCTTGTTCCTTTCGATGAAGAATATGTGATTACCAGTGGATCTGATGAAGAAACTCCTTCTGCTGCTTCGTCTGAACCGTTGGATGAAGAAATTGAAGTGGATGCGATCCCTTCAACACCTATCATCTCCTCGCCTATGCCTCAGTTCACAGCTGAAGAGGCTGGCGTTGAAGAAATGGAAGATGAAGATGTGGACATTGGCTTCTCCACACCCGTAATCAGTGATGAATTCTGGGAAAGTCAGCATCCAAACTCTCCAATGTTCACCCCTCTACAGCAAATTCCTCAGTCCCCCACACAAACTGTTCACATGGGCTCTGAATAAACTCATCCCACTGCTTCTGTCCATGAGGAAATTCCAGCCACTAGCGCTGAAGAAACTGCTGCTGCTGAACAACCAACTACGCAGACTACCACTGAGGAAGAACCAGAAATTCCTCAGCCTGAAGAACCTGCGATTGAGATTCCTGAGGTCATGATGCAACTCACTGACACTCCTCTACCAAAGCCAAAGGATCCATTCTCATGCAAGCAAAAGTTCAAGGCTGATAATTTCTTCGGCGAGCACGTATTCTTCGAAGATTATAACCCATATGACTCTGCTCGCATTAGGAAGAGGTGTTTCTGGACTGCTAGTCAAGCCAATTTATATTCCTTAGTGCTGTTCAACAAGGAGAAGATTTTCTACCATGAGCATATTCCTCACGTGGATATGGAATCTCTGCCGTGCTTCGCACCAGTCCTCAGTGTTCTTCACGATGCTGGACTGCTCAATTTTTCTCTGACATCTGCGATTGGAATGAAGAACTGATTCTTCAATTCTATGCAACGCTGCACATCACCGGAAATGCTGAAGATGTGAATTCATGGGTGCTGGACTGGATGTCTGAAAACACTCACTACACTGCACCAGCCTCTGAATTGCTTCGTGCTCTACCACTCAGTCCTCCCCTTGAAGAAGCTCGCTGCATCTACGGTGAACCTGAGCTCACACATCATTGCATGCAAGTGCTGATGAAGCCTTTGAAACCAGGTCAGGCACCACGAACAAAATTCCTTGTGAAGGAATTGTTGTACGTGCCCAGAACTGTCTATCATATTCTTACGAGGACAATCAGTCCTATCAAAGGCCACGACTCATCTGATGAGGAAATTGTTGGCATCATGAAGAATCTGGTATTCAACATCGTTCATG
This sequence comes from Triticum dicoccoides, assembly GCF_002162155.2. NCBI lineage: Eukaryota > Viridiplantae > Streptophyta > Magnoliopsida > Poales > Poaceae > Triticum > Triticum dicoccoides. Next base: position 394,946,685 of record NC_041390.1, on the reverse strand, counting down.
GCATTCCTATCAACTATCACGATTTCTTCATGAGGACTATGGCCAATGTTGCACTGTCTCCGTTTGAGCTAAAGCCTTATGCACCTTGGATCATGAGATTCCTCAGGACAAGGTCTTCACTCAACTACAAAGCTGATTTCCTGTATGATCTCAGCTACTTGCCCCCAATTGAAGTACTCAAGCAGACATATTCCTTAGTTGATGGAAAGGGCAAGGCACCAGCTGTAATTGATGAAGGCATTCATCCATTGGATGGTCAGTTTCGCAAAGCTGCATCTTATTCCACCAATGATGACTCTGCCACACATGACTCTGCCAATGCTCCCAAGTCCACTCCTCAAGCCACTGCTCCGCGCGTGATGACTGACCGTGAACTTCTGCTTAGTCTTCACCAGAAGGTGGATCGAAATCACAAATGGGTTAAGCATCAGTTTGGTTCACTTCTTCACAACATGACTGCCACACACAATGCAGTGAAGAAAAACCACTACTACCTCCATCAAGTCTTCGGTTGCACCTGGCAATCCTGTCACATCTGTATGGTGAAGAAGATCTGAAGAACATGGGTCTTAATGAAGATTTTAACTGGTCTACACCTCCACCGAAGAAATTCAAGAAGGTCAAGGTTCCTTCTCTGGTGGCCAACTCATATTCTTCATCGCGCGACACTGATGAACATGAAGATTTAGACGACACTGCGGCAAGCCCTACATCAACCAACGACCCCAACAACGCTGGCGCTCCTTCATCAACTTGATTATCTTCAGGGGCGTTCGTCCTCAGTTTTGATCCTTTTGGTCATTTGATAACAAAGGGGGAGAAATTTGAGTTAGTCTTCAAGCGGGTCTATTTTATCGCCCATATACAACGTTTTTTTGCTAAGTTACAACACTCGTTCTTCTGAAACTTTATTGGATCGAGTTGTAATCTTAAACCCGATGGTGCTCTGATACTTTTGATGCACTATGCTCTGATACTCTTTTCTGCATGCTTATTCCTCGTTGATATTATTGCACGCATGCTGAATTTCATCAGGCACCATACTTCATCATGCATTTCAAATTCTTCATATTATATGTTAAATGCGTGTATGAATTACAAGATATAGGGGGAGATCTCCATGATTCAACTCTTCAAGTGTGCATTGCTTCAAAAGCAAATTCCTCACTATGCACATCTTCAGGAGGAGTTCTTCTATATCTTGCAATCAAATTCCTCAATATCAGTATTTACACTTCATATGTTTATCCCCGTTGAAAACTTAACCTATATTGTCATCAATCACCAAAAAAGGGGAGATTGTAAGTGCATCTAGTGCCCCTTAGTGATTTTGGTATATTGAAGACTTATAGGTTAAGGGACTAATGCGTGTGTGAGTGTACACAGGTCTTTAAGTCTATGAGGAGTTTGATATTTACAGAAAAAGTCGACCCCTAAAAATGAATACCTTCGACTGAAGATTTTGGTATTTTTGAAGACTTTCATGAAGACTTGGAAAGTGAAGAAATTGGTGTGTCCATGAAGACTTGATATTCATGCGAGGAATATGAAGCTTGAAGACTTTCGTTTTCATAGTTTTGTTTTTCTCTTTCTTGAGTCATAGGAAATACCGTACTGTTAAAGGGGGTCGAGGAAATACTAAGGAAAAATTTCCATGTGATGGTCAACTCAAAATCCTACACCTACCAATCCCTTCGAGTGAAGCCATTGGAAATCTCATACAGTTCAGTCAATTTCTTCAGTGACAGAGACGAAGTTCCTCTGGTCTCTGAGGAATTTGTCCTGACTAAGGAGTTAGGAATTCGCCAATGCGGATTGTCTACACAGTGAGGAACATGATAGCCCTGAGGATTTTGGTACTCAAAATTCCGACCGTTGCTATGCTATGCCCCAGCTGTTCTAAAATATCTATCCACCTAATGGTCATATCATTGAAGGGCATTTATGTCTTATCATGTCGGGCTGCTCCCTAGGCTATAAATAGCCGCCCCCCTACAACCACTAGCTAGTTGAGACTGCTCCGAGAGAAACCTACACTTGTCATTTGAGAGCAACCCATCCTCCGAGGACTTTGAGCGAAAATCATCAAGTGAGGAAAAACGAAAAACCCAAAACCCAAACACCTACAAACCCCAAGTGATTGAGCATCACTGAAGAGATTGATCCTGAGTGGATTCGACGCTTGTTACCTTTGAAGATTGTGCTTCTTCCAGACGGTTAGGCGTCATGGTCTAGAGCATCCAAGAGGAATTGTGGATCGCCGAGTGACCAAGTTTGTGAAGGTTTGGAAGTCGCCTGAAGACTTACCACGAGTGATTAGACGAGGTCTGTGTGACCTTAGTTCAAGGAGAATACGGTGAGGACTGGGTGTCTTGGACTAAGTGTCCTTGACTGGGTGTCCGGGACTGTGTGTCCTCGAGTTTAAATACTCAGCCGCTCCAACCAGACGTACAACTGAGACAACAGTTGGAACTGGTCTACCAAATCTTTGTCTTCACCAAGCTTACTGGTTCTATTTCCTCAACTCTTTCATTTCCTCATAACTGTGTTGTATGTTTGTTCATATCTGTGTTTGAAGACTTTGACTGAAGACCTTCTCAATTTCCTCAGTTCAGTTTCTTCAGTCTGTTTGTCTTCATCCTGTGTTATCCTGTGATTACGCTTCCTGTACTTTGTGCCTGTCTTCATTTCATCATGATGGCTATGCTTGTATTCTGTTATGCTTACCTTTGAGTACTTATTCCGCTGGTAGTAGTTCTTCACTAAGGAATTTCCTCACCGGCAAATTCCTCGGTGAAGAATCTCATAAAAATCGCCTATTCACCCCCCCTCTAGTCGATATAACGCACTTTCATCATTGCAAGCTGAGAAGTCTCTAGCAGTTTCTTCATCCATAACATAACCCTCAGGCACAACAAGCAATTCATCTCTAGGGGGAGAATCTTCATCGTCACTTTCATCAATATTATTAGTTTCAATAATTTCATTCTCTCAAACCCTAGCAAGTTGTTCATCAAGAAATTCACCTAGTGGCAGAGTATTATCAAGCATAGAAGTAGTTTCATCATAAGAATCATGCATAGCAGAAGTGGCATCATAAATAACATGCGACCTATCAGAATCAATAGCATGTGTAGGTGTCGCAAGTTCACTCAAAATAGAAGGTGAATCAAGTGCAGAGCTAGATGACAGTTCGTTACCTCCCCTCGTAGTTGAGGGAAAAAATCTTGGTTCTTTTATCTTTCAAGTTCTTCATAGTGATCAACAGATATAAATCCCAAGTGACTCAAAGAATAGAGCTATGCTCCCTGGCAACGGTGCCAGAAAATAGTCTTGATAACCCACAAGTATAGGGGATCACAACAGTTTTCGAGGGTAGAGTATTTAACCCAAATTTATTGATTCGACACAAGGGGAGCCAAAGAATACTCTTAAGTATTAGTAGCTGAGTTGTCAATTCAACCACACTGGGAACTTAATATCTGCAGCAAAGTATTTAGTAGCAAAGTAATATGATAGTAGTGGTAAAAGTAACGGTAGCAGTTTTGGTTTTATAGTGACTGTAACAGTAGCAACAGAAAAGTAAATAAGAGAAGAACAATATATGAAAATCTCGTAGGCAATGGATCAGTGATGGATAATTATGTCGGATGCGATCAATCATGCAACAGTTATAACATAGTGTGACACAGAACTAGCTCCAGTTCATCAATGTAATGTAGGCATGTATTCCGAATATAGTCATACGTGCTTATGGAAAAGAACTTGCATGCCATCTTTTGTCCTACCCTCCCGTGGCAGCAGGGTCCTATTGGAAACTAAGGGATATTAAGGCCTCCTTTTAATAGAGTACCGGACCAAAGCATTAACACATAGTGAATACATGAACTCCTCAAACTACGGTCATCACCGGTAAGTATCCCGATTATTGTCACTTCGGGGTTAACGGATCATAACACATAATAGGTGACTATAGACTTGCAAGATAGGATCAAGAACTCACATATATTCATGAAAACATAATAGGTTCAGATCTGAAATCATGGCACTCGGGCCCTAGTGGCAAGCATTAAGCATAGCAAAGTCATAGCAACATCAATCTCAGAATATAGTGGATACTAGGGATCAAACCCTAACAAAACTAACTCGATTACATGATAAATCTCATCCAACCCATCACCGCCCAGCAAGCCTACGATGGAAATACTCACGCATGGCGGTGAGCATCATGAAATTGGCGATGGAGGAAGGTTGATGATGACGATGGCGACAGATTCCCCTCTCCGGAGCCCCGAACGGACTCCAGATCAGCCCTCCCGAGAGAGATTAGGGCTTGGCGGCGGTTTCGTATCGTAAAACGCGATGAATCCTCCTTTTTGATTCTTTCTCCCCGAACACGAATATATAGAGTTGGAGTTGAGGTCGGAGGAGCACTAGGGGGCCCATGAGGCAGGGGAACGCCCAGGGGGCTAGGCGCGCCCCCACCCTCATGGACAGGGTGTGGCCCCCCTAGCCTTGATTCTTTCGCCAGTATTTTTTATATATTCCACAAATAATCTCTGTTGATTTTCAGGTCATTCCAAGAACTTTTATTTCTGCACAAAAATAACACCATGGAAATTCTGCTGAAAATAGCATCAGTCCGGGTTAGTTCCATTCAAATCATGCAAGTTAGAGTCCAAAACAAGGGCAAAGTGTTTGGAAAAGTAGATACGACGGAGACGTATCAGGATGGATTACCTGCCCCTTCCAGGTGAGACTTTGGGCGAGTGGTGCAAGAGGTAGGAGGAGAGCATGGAGCATCGGAAGTCCACACATGCATTTTGCTTATTGGCAATGTGGACGATATGGAAACATATGAATGATATTGTGTTCGAGGGCGAGACACCATCTCTGTCAGGTGTGTTGCAAAAGATACAAGCGGAGGGAGCTATCCGGGCAAGGGCAGGCCTGATTAACGGTGAGGTCTTAGGGCAGGAGACACCTAGGGTGGAGTGGATAGGGCACGAGTAGTTGGCCTTAGGTGAGTAGCGGGTAGGTCGGATAAAATCCACATGTAAATAGACAGCCGGTTGTATTGGTGGATTGGGGCTCCCCACCCCCTCTTCTTTAATGAATGATACACACACCCGTGCGTATTCCAGAAAAATATGCATGTACTATTACATACCTTGAGACGCATGCACATGCAACACTATCGAAGCATGAACTAATGTATGCACCGTTGTGATGACATGTTTTCTTCCCTGTGAATTGTAGGGCTTAGTCATGCAAGTGAGAGAAAAAAGGTTGAAGCATATATTTCTTACTTTTTCTAGTACTAACAAAAGTATTTAACCTTTCTTGTTTGGAAAAAAGCGTGTGTTGAACATGTGTGTACAAAACAAGCTTGCAACTAGGTCGACACATTTGTGTGTCAAAAAGGACATGCAACTGGGTAAGAGGGTCGAGAACAAGTTGCAAACTAATGATGAACATGCAACAATGACCCCGTCCCCCCCCAAAAAGATAGTTCCCAAACACACGTATAAATAACATGGTTCGATATTTATCATCACAAAACACAATCTCCCCCCCAACAAGTTGTGTCTCGAGGGTGTACTTGTAACTAGGACAAAAAATAGGTCATCCCCAGTTGCCTGTAGAGCGTTGACTTGCAACTGAGACAAAAAATAGATGGGGCCGAGTTGCGCATCGAGAGTTGAGTTGCAACTACGACAAGAAGCCCCCAGTTGCGCGTCAAGGTGGACTTGCAATTGGGACAAAAATGGATCAAGCCTAGTTGTATGTCGAGGGTGGACTTGCAACTAGGACAAAAATAGATTATGCCCAGTCGTATGTTGAGGGTGGTCGTACAACTGGTACAAAATTAGGACGGGCCCAAGTTGTGCATCGAGGATGGAGTTGCAACTAGTACAAAAAGGGGCTCCCCTCCAAGTTGTGTGTCGAGGGTGGAATTAAAGATGTCATAAAAATGTATTGGGCCATGGTTGCGTGTAGAGGGTGGACTTGCAACTACAATTACAATAGCGCTCCTAGTTGCAAATCGAGGGTTGACTTGCAACTGGGAAACCTAAAACTACAAAAAATAACTAGTTGCGAGTCGAGTGTAGACTTGCAACTGGGGCAACGACAACTAAAATACCCCTCCTCCTTAGTTGCGAATCAAGAGTTGACTAAAAAAAGTTGCACGTTGAGGGTTGACTTGCTCCTCGTCTTCCTTGACATTGGCTCATATCATGGCAATCTCTATTTCTTGATAGTAGTCTTCAATCGAATTCGTGCCTTGCTTGAGGAGTTGTAATTTCTTAAAGAGATCACAGTTGTAGTGAGTAGGCACGAAGCAAGCTCTCATGATTTCCTTCATTTGGTTACAAGTCGTGATCGGTGGCTCGCCTTTTTCCCTTCGTCGCTCAACCACTTGTTCCCACCGAATGATAACATAATATTGGAACTCAAGGGAGGCCATTGTGGTCTTCTTTTCCTCTTCATAATTGTGAAGCAGTAATATCTTGTCAACTTCTAAGTCCCATGAGAGATAGTCTTCGGGGTCGGTGCTTCCGGAGAACTTGGGCATGGTGAACTTGAGCTTGCCATAGTGTTGCTCCTCATTATAGTTGTCTCGATGGTGATATTGTTCTTGGTGTGGAGGAGGGTCTTCATTGCCTTACTAGTCATGATTGGCTTAAGGTCATGGGGAGGGACTCGGGCTTGGTTCCTCCTTTCTTGGCGCTCCTCGATGCGACTGACTTCATCTTGTTGCTCTTGTCGAAGAACTTCTTCTTGTTCGCACACTTGTGCTACTTGTGAGCTGGGTTGGGATTTTTCCTGAAGAGGAGAGGAGATGCAACACAGTAGAGATAAGTTTTTCCCTCAGTGAGAATCAAGGTATCAATCCAGTAGGAGAATCACGCAAAGCCTCGTGAACAACACCTACACACACAAAAGCAAATACTTGCATCCAACGCAGGGAAGAGGGTCGTCAATCCCCTTGAATTCATTACTTGCAAGGATTAAATCTTGTAGTGGTAGATATATAAATTACAAAACAAAATAAGAGAAATAAAATTGCAGCAAGGATATTTTGGTTTTCTAATATATGATAAAAGTAGATCCGGGGCCATAGTTTTCACTAGAGGCTTCTCTCTCGAACACATAGCATACGGTGGGTGTGTTGGGGAACGTTGCATGGAAAACAAAAAATTTCTATGCACACACAAGATCTATCCATGGAGATGCATATCTACGAGAGGGGGGGGGAGCATCTTCAAACCCTTGAAGAATGCTAAGTGGAAGTGTTTATCACGCAGTTGATGTAGTCGTACTCTTCACTATCCGATCACGATCCAACCGATCTAGTGCCAAACGGACGGCACCTCCGAGTTTAGCACACGTGCGGCTCAATGAGATCTCCTCCTTGATCCAGAAAGTGGGAGAGGAGAAGTAGATGGGATCACAACCAACACGACGACGTGGTGGTGATGGTGGTGGTGGAGCACGGACAGCGCTTCGCCGAGCGTCGCCGGGACGAGGCGGTGGAACTACAGAGTAACGGGAGAGAGAGGGGCGCCAAGGGCTTGGTCTATCCTCTTGGGGCGCCCCTACCCTCTATATATAGGTGGAGGGGCGTGAGAAACAGACCCTCCAAGCCCTAGGGCTCAGCTAAGGGGAGAGGACTTGGACTCCAAGTCCAATCCTATTCCTACTAGGGCTCCTTCCTTTTTTTGCCTTCCCTAGCCACATGTGCTTTTGAGGACTTGGTGCACCTAGACAAATAAGGCCAAGGCGCCTCCCCGCAGCCCATGCTAGCCTTTGGGTCATGGTGAACCGACTTGTGTACTTCCGAAATCCTTCAGAACCTTCTGGAAGCTTCCCGGTACAATACCGAAAAAACTGCACCTTTTTCCGGAACCCAAAATATGACTTCCCATATATAAATCTTTACCTCTCGACCATTCCGAGACTCCTCGTGATGTCCAGGATCTCATCCGGGACTCCTAACAACATTTGGTTACCACTCATCAAATATCCCAATACTACTCTAGCGTCAACGAACGTTAACGTGCGACCCTAGGGGTTCGGGAATTATGTAGTCATGACCGAGATACCTCTCCAGTCAATAACCAATAGCGGGACCTGGATGCCCATATTGATTCCTACATATTCCACAATGATCTTTTATCGGTTGAACCTTTATGACAACATACGTAATTCCCTTTGTCTGTCGGTATGTTACTTGCCCGAGATTCAATCGTCGGTATCTCTATAGCACGATTAAATCTTGCAAGAGGGTCGTCGGTATCTCTATAACGCGGGCCAGAGGGTCGTCAATCCCCTTGATTTCGTTACTTGCAAGGATTAAATCTTGTAGTGACAGATATATAAATTGCAAAACAAAGTAAGAGAAATAAAATTGCAGCAAGGATATTTTGTTTATATATATATGATAAAAGTAGACCCAGGGCCATAGTTTTCACTAGAGTCTTCTCTCTCGAACACATAGCATACGGTGGGTGTGTTGGGGAATGTTGCATGGAAAACAAAAAAATTCTACGCACACGCAAGATCTATCCATGGAGATGCATAGCTAGGAGAGGGGGAGAGCATCTTCATACCCTTGAAGATCGCTAAATCGAAGCGTTTATCACGAGTTGATGTAGTCATACTCTTTGCAATCCGATCACGATCCAACCGATCTAGTGCCGAACGGACGACACCTCCGAGTTTAGCACACGTGCAGCTCGATGACGTCTCCTCCTTCTTGATACAACAAGTGGGAGAGGAGAAGTAGATGGGATCACAACCAACACGATGATGTGGTGGTGATGGTGGTGGTGGAGCACCGACAGCGCTTCGCTAAGCGTCACCGGAATGAGGCGGTGGAACTACGGAGTAACGGGAGAGAGAGGGGTGACAAGGGCTTGGTATATCCTCTTGGGGCGCCCCTCCCCTCTGTATATAGGTGGATGGGCGTGGGAAACAGCCCCTCCAAGCCCTAGGGTGCAGCTAAGGGGGAGAGGACTTGGACTCCAAGTCCAATCCTATTCCTACTAGGACTCCTTCCTTTTTTGCCTTCCCTAGCCACATGGGCTTTTGAGGACTTGGTGCGCCTAGACCAATAAGGCCAGGGCGCCTCCCCACAGCCCATAATAGCCCTTGGGTCGTGGGGAACCCAATTTTGAACTTCCGGACCCCTCCAGAATCCTCCGGAAACTTCTGGAAACTTCCCGTTACAATACCGAAAAAACTGCACCTTTTTCCGGAACCCAAAACATGACTTCCCATAGGGAATCCTCGTGATGTCCAAGATCTCATCCGGGACTATGAACAACATTTGGTTACCACTCATCAAATATCTCAATACCACTCTAGCGTCAACGAACGTTAAGCATGCGACCCTACGGGTTCAGGAATTATGTAGTCATGACCGAGACACTTCTCCAGTCAATAACCAATAGCGGGACCTAGATGCCCATATTGATTCCTACATATTCCACAAAGATCTTTTATTTGTTGAACCTTTATGACAACATACGTAATTCCCTTTGTCTGTCGGTATGTTACTTGCCCGAGATTCGATCGTCGGTATCTCAATACCTAGTTCAATCTCGGTACCGGCAAGTCTCTTTACTCGTTTCGTAATACATCATCTTGCAACTAACTCCTTAGTCACTTTTCTTGCAAGCTTCTTGTGATATGTATTACCGAGAGGGCCCAGAGATACCTCTTCGATACACTGAGTGACAAATCTCAATCTCGATTCACACCAACTCAACAGACACCTTCAGAGATACCTGTAGAGCATCTTTATGATCACCCAGTTACGTTGTGACGTTTGATAGCACACAAGGTATTCCTTCGGTATCCGGGAGTTGCATGATCTCATGGTTGAAGGAACATGTATTTGATATTAAGAAAGCAGTAGCAATAAGCTGAACGATCATATGCTATGCTAACAGTTGGGTCTTGTCCATCACATCATTCTCCTAATGATGTGATCCCGTTATCAAATGACAACTCATGTCTATGGTTAGGAAACCTTAACCATCTTTGATCAACGAGCTAGCTAGTAGAGGCTCACTAGGGACATGGTATTTGTTTATGTATCCACACATGTATTTAAGTTTCAAGTCAATACAATTCTAGCATGAATAATAAACCCTTATCATGATTAAGGAAATATAATAATAACCATTTTATTATTTGCTCCAGGGCATATTTCCATCATTCTCCCACTTGCACTATAGTTAATAATCTAGTTCACATCGCCATGTGATTAACACCCAAAGAGTTCACTAGAGTCAATAATCTAGTTTACATCGCCATGTGATTAACACCCAAAGAGTGTTGGGAAACATAGCATGCAATTTCAAAAAAATTCCAACGCTCACGCAAGATATATCTAGGAGATGCATCTCACCGAGAGGGGGAGAGTGTGTCTATGTACCCTCGTAGACCAAAAGCGGAAGCGTTTGACAACGCGGTTGATGTAGTCGAACTTCTTCTTGTTCCGACCAATCAAGCACCGAACATACGGTACCTCCGAGTTCTGCACACGTTCAGCTCGATGACGTCCCTCGAACTCTTGATCCAGTAAAGTGTCAAGGAAGTAGATGAGTTCCGTCAGCATGACGGCCTGGTGACGCTGATGGTGATGTGATCCACACAGGGCTTCGCCTAAGCACTATGAGAATATGACCGAGGGTCTAATCTGTGGAGGGAGGCTCCGTACACGGCTAACAGAAGTTGATGTGTGTTCTAGGCGCCCCCTCATATATATAGGTGGGAGGGAGAGGGAGCAGCCAAGGGGGCGCCCCAAGTAGGAGGAACCCTACTTGGGGGCCTTGTCCAATTCGCCCCCTTACCATAATTTCCGGAGGGGGAAGGAAGGAGGAGGGAGGAGGGAAGGAAGGGGAAGGCCAAATCCCTCCCCCTCCTTCTCTCTTCTCCTCTTTCCTTCCCCTTCTCGTTGCTGGCTGCTGCGTTTCCCCTCTTAGCCCATTAGGCCCATATCTTTTCCGG
>NC_041390.1:394849209-394935499 GCF_002162155.2 Triticum dicoccoides | reverse complement strand
GGGTGCCCGGAACCCCTTCCGATGACCCGATATGTACCTGATACTCTCCAGAACACTTCCGGTGTCCGAATACTATCGTCATATATATCAATATTTACCTCTTGACCATTTTGAGGCTCCTCTTCATGTCCGTGATCTCATCCAGGACTCTGAGCAACATTCGGTCACCAAATCACATAACTCATATAATACAAAATTGTCATTGAATGTTAAGCGTGCGGACCCTATGGGTTCGAGAACTATGTAGACATGACCGAGGCACCTCTCCGGTCAATAACCAATAGAGGAACCTGGATGCTCATATTGACTCCTACATATTCTGCGAAGATCTTTATTGGTCGAACCGTAATGACAACATACGTTATTCCCTTTGTCATGGGTATGTTACTTGCCCGAGATTCGATCGTCTGTATCTTCATACCTAGTTCAATCTCGTTACCGGCAAGTCTCTTTACTTGTTCCGTAATGGTCATCCTGCAAATAACTCATTAGTCACATTGCTTGCAAGGCTTCTTATGATGTGCATTACCGAGAGGGCCCAGAGATACCTCTCCGATACTCGGAGTGACAAATCCTAATCTCGATCTAAGCCAACCCAACAAACACCTTCGGAGATACCTGTAGAGCATATTTATAATCATCCAGTTACGTTGTGACGTTTGATAGCACACAAGGTATTCCTCCGATATCCAGGGGTTGCATAATCTCATAGTGTCAGTGTTCTGGGAACGGGGGTCCCCAGACTTGCCTGCGTGCGGCCCGTGGCGTGGCGGAGCCAGCAGGCCGTACGGCCCATCTACACCAACAAGGCACCCAAGACCCTCGCGAGGGGCCAAGCCTCGCGAGGCGGACGATGCAAGACCCCCTCAAGAGTGGCCTGGTCAGGCAGGCTCGTGAGGAGCGGAGATATCAAGGCGAGGCGAACCTCACGAGGCTCTCGTGACGTGAGCCATGACGATCGACACCAGGCGGGCGCCAGCGCGCGCAACGTCCTTGTTTCCTCTTTGTTGCAAAGGAGACAAGCGCAATCGCGGAGTACCGAGGCCTCAGGCAAAGGTTGCCATTTCGGTGCAACAAGACCAAGACGAGGAGGTCTGCAAGATGGAGGTCATTGTGGAGCCCAAGACGGTGTCATCACCACAGCTTTGCGCAGGCGAAGACTACTTTTGTCGGGACGGCTCATACTAGATGGCCCCCTTCAAATTTGCTCGCCATTGTTGGCTCCCTTCCCGCTCGATATTTGGGAAGAGGACCAGGGCCTCTATAAATAGGACTAGCCACAATAGTAGGGGGCGGGACTCATCGAATCCTGGCACTACAAGTTCATACGCACAAGAACACCTCAACCTCAGGAGGCTGTTCTTCCCTTGTACTGTTCATCTTCAGCCCAAGAGGCAATCCACCACCACACTGGAGTAGGGTATTACACCACAACGGTGTCCCGAACTAGTATAAACCCCGTGTCCTTCTGTGTTGTGAGTTCGTCGAGTTCGTCCGCAAGATCTTAGCAAGCTAGAGCGTAGATTGGTAGAAGGGAAAGACTTCGCGCACACCCAGTGTTCGAACCTTAAGGGTTAGCTGGAACCCCACATCCGACATTTGGCATGCCAGGTAGGGGTGCGCCGGGGCTTCTCTCCACCAACCAACACCCCGCACCGCTACACTACGCTCCCATGGCAGGCGCCCCGCCACCAACCTCCACGGCCAGCACCAATAGCAGGGAGTCTGGGTACCGAGCCTTGGCCCTCGCTCTGCGGCAAGTGCAGTGGCCAGCCAAGTTCATGCCGGAGATGCCGCCGAGTTACAATGGCGCGATAGACTCGGCGCTGTTCCTGCTAGCATACGAGGATTTCATCCTCGAAGCCGGAGGAGACGACAAGATCATGGCAAACTTGTTCCCCCTGGCGCTCGCCGGCGAGCCGCGCGCCTGGCTGCTCAACCTCCCGGGATCAACGGTGACGTCCTGGGGGGAACTCCGCGACCTCTTCACTGCATGTTATGCGGCGCCGGCACACCATGCAGTCGCGGCACTGCTGGGTGGCTCCCAAGCACCTCCTTCAGATCGCTACGTCAAGCCTTTCTTCCGTCAGATTGGGGCAGCCTGCAAGCGCCCGGGGGCTCCGCCGGGTTGGGCTGTGCCGGAGGCCGACCTCACCTTCGACTCAGAAGACCACCCCGGCTCCACCGCCGGCTCTGGGATGCTCCCGATGCTCTGCACGCCCATCATCTGCAACGTGGCCATCACTAAGGCCCTCATCGACGGCGGCGCCGACCTCAACTTGCTCTCCGTGGAAGCCTCCAGCCTTCTTCATGTGCCGCTCGAACGGCTCGGCCTCAGCAAGCCCTTCACAGGAGTGGGTGGTGGAGCTGCTCACCCTCTGGGGCAGATCCGCCTCCCTGTCACCTTTGGCATGCGAGACAACTACCACACTGAGCTCATCGACTTCGACGTCGTGCACATCCTCCTACCATACAATGCCATCCTCGGGTACCGGCTCTCGCTCAGTTCATGGCGGCGACTCACCAGGCCTACAACCTCATGAAGATGCCAGGGAGCAAGGGCGTCCTCACCATCAAGGGGGACACTAAGGAGGCCGTGATGGTGCTCAGGCTCTCCTTCAAGACCGCGGTAGCGGCACAGCCTGCCGGCGCCGGTGCGCCCGAGGCCAAGGAGACCGCGCCCACCAAGAAGAGGCAGTTGTTCACCCAAGACAAGGCGGAGACCAAGCAGGTGCCGGTCAATGAGGACGGGTCTTCAGGAGCCACCTTCACTATAGGGACCGGCCTTGGCCCGGGACAAGAAGAAGCTTTGGTGAGGCTTTTGCGCGCGAAGAAGGAGATATTCGCGTGGGAGCCCAATCAGCTGGTAGGGGTCCCGAGAGAGGTAATCCAGCATCATCTAAGGGTATGCCCCAACATAGGCCCCGTGAAGCAGCGAGCAAGATGGAAGTCCACTGAGAAGCAGGCCTTCATCGTCCAAGAGACACGCAAACTGGAGGTGGCAGGCACCATCCGAGAAGTTCGATACCCCGAATGGCTGGCGAATCCCGTCGTAGTACTGAAGAAAGGTGGGAAGGAACGGATGTGCGTCGACTTCACCAACATCAACAAAGCCTGCCCCCAAGATCCGTTCCCCCTTCCGCGCATCGATCAAATCGTCGACTCCACTGTCGAGTGCGATTTTTTATGTTTCCTGGATGCGTTCTCTGGATACGATCAGATCAAGATGGCGGTGGAGGATGTGGAGAAGACAGCCTTCTTGACACCATGTGGGGTGTATTGCTACACCTGCATGCCTTTCGGCCTTCGCAACGCGGGCGCAACCTTTCAGCGGCTGATGCACATCGCCTTGGGGTGGTAGCTCGGCAGGAGCACAGAGGCCTACGTTGATGACATAGTGGTCAAATCTCGCGAGGCGAGGACGTTGATTCAAGACTTGGAGGAGACCTTTGAGAGTTTGCGCCGGGTGAACTTGAGGCTTAACCCAGAGAAGTGCGTGTTTGGCATCCCCTCTGGCAAGCTACTGGGTTTCTCGTATCCCACAAAGGGATTGAGGCGAACCCGGAGAAGATCAAGGCCATCGAAGACATGAGCCCACCACAAACCCTCAAGGAGATGCAAAAGCTGGCAGGACGGGTGACCACGTTAGGGCGCTTCATCTCTAAGCTAGGCGAGCGCGCCTTACCCTTCTTCAAGCTCATGAAGAAGAAAGGCCCCTTCGAGTGGACCCCGGAGGCCGACCGGGCCTTCCAAGACCTCAAGAAATACCTCACCAGCCCCTCGGTGATGGTGGCGCCGCGACCTCTTGAGCCTCTGGTACTCTACCTCGCCGCCACCCCGTACTCTGCCAGCGCGGCGTTGGTGGTAGTTCGGGAGGAGCACAGAGACAAAGGTGTGCCGCGCCAAGCCAGAGCTGATGCAGCGCAGGGTCAGGAAGGCACACCAGAGCCATCAGCGGCGGAAGATCAAGCTCGGCAGGGCAGCATCGCGCAAACTCCTGAGGATGGCCAAGTCTTAGGAAACCCTCCACCTCAGAATACGCCACAATCTCCGCAAGACCCGAGCCTCAACAGTGTGCCAGCCCTCGTCGAGCACCCAGTGTACTTCGTCAGCACCGTACTGCGGGACACAAGGGCATGCTACCCCATGCCGCAAAAGCTCCTGCTCGCACTCTTGGTGGCCTCGCGCAAGCTGCGACACTACTTCCAGGGGCACCCCATCAAGGTCGTCTCATCTTACCCATTGGAGAGGGTACTCAGGAGCCCAAACTCAGCCGGAAGGGTCGCTGAATGGAACATCGAGCTGCAAGCATTCCAGCTGGAGTTCAGCACCACCAGGGTCATCAAGGGAGCCGCACTCGCCGATTTTGTGGCGGAATGGACAGATGCCCCGGCTCTTGAGGAAGAAGAAGACTGGTCCACCTCCCTAGGAAGTGAGGCACCAGACGGCTGGGTCATGTATTTTGATGGCGCCTTTGCGCACCAGGGCGCGGGGGTTGGAGCAGTGCTCATCTCGCCCACTCAGGACAAGCTTTACTACGCCGTGCAACTCTGTTTCCAGCACGGCGAGAAGGTCTCCAACAATATCGCATAATACAAAGGCCTCATAGCCGGCCTGAAGGCTGCGGCGGCTCTGGGGGTGAGGCGCCTTACCGTCAAGGGCGACTCGCAGCTCCTCGCCAGCTTCTCCAACAAAGTGTACAAGCCAAAGGACGAGCACATGGAGGCCTACCTTGCGGAGGTGCGCAAGATGGAAAAGCAGTTCTCAGGCTTGGAGCTACAGCACGTGCCTCGGGGCACCAACAAGGAAGCCGACGACATCGCCAAGAGAGCATCCAAGCGGCAACCGCAAGAGCCCGACATCTTTGAAGAGCGGCTCTTCAAGCCGTCAGCTACGCCACCTCTCTCAAGCATGACTCGGCCTCGGGAGGATCTTCCATAGCCCTCGGCCATGGGAGCACCAGCTTGCGGCCCAACCTCAGGAGCTCGACTACTCTTGGCGCTCGAATCTCAGGAGGAGTGCTGGACCAAGGAGTTTAAGGAGTACCTGATGCACGGGGCATTGCCGGAGAAGGAAGAGGATGCGGAGCGCGTGGCCCGATAGGCCGCGGCATACTGCATTCAAGATGGCGAGTTGTACAGGAAACGGCCGAACAATGTCACACTGTGCTGCATCTCCAGCGATCAAGGGAGGGAGCTACTGACTAACATACACGGCGGGGACTATGGACATCACTCATCATCATGGACCCTCGTCGGCAAAGCCTTTCACAGCGGATTCTATTGGCCCATAGCACTCAACGATGCAGCCGAGCTAGTGAAATCCTACGTAGCATGCCAACTCCACGCCAAGCAAATCCATCAGCCTACTCAGGGCCTCCAAACCATCCCGCTCACATGGCCGTTCGTGGTCTGGGGGCTGGACATCCTAGGCCCGTTCCCACGAGCGCTAGGGGGCTACCATTATCTCTACGTCGCCATCGATAAGTTAACCAAGTGGGCGGAAGTGGAAGCCGTCCGAACCATTCCAGCCGGCTCTGCTGTCAAGTTCATCAAGGGCTTCATGAGCCGCTTCAGGGTCCCCAACTGCATCATCACAGATAATGGCTCGCAGTTTACTAGTAACCTCTTTAAAACCTACTGTACTGACCTTGGAACGCAGATCTGCTACGCTTCAATGGCCCACCCCAGGAGCAATGGTCAGGCTGAGCACGCCAATGCTGAGGTCCTGAGGGGCCTCAAGACGAGGACCTTCAAGAAGAAGCTGGAGGCCTGCGGCAAGGGCTGGCACGACGAGCTCTAGTCCGTGCCGTGGTCCATCCGCACCACCGCTACCAAGCCAACGGGCGATACTCCGTTCTTCCTCGTCTACGGAGTTGAAGCAGTCCTCCCTCACGAGGTCAAGCATCACTCCATGCGGGTTCTGGCGTTCGACGAAACGCAGCAGGACGCCATGCGGGGGATGGACCTCATGCTGGGGGAGGAACGTTGTCGCGAAGCTTCATTAAGGGCGGCAAGGTACCAGCAAGCGCTGCGGCGTTACCACTGCTGTGACATTCGCTTCATGACGCTCGAGACGGGTGACCTGGTCCTGAGGTGGGTCCTCTCCAGGGAAGGGTTGCACAAGCTTTCACCCATGTGGGAGGGCCCGTTCAGGGTTGTCCACGTCTCCAGGCCTAGCGCCGTGCGCCTGGAGACGCAAGAAGGGACACCTATCCAAAACGCCTGGAACATCCAGCACCTCCAGAAATTCTACCCATGAAGCAAGGCCCAAAGCCTGTGAAGCAGGGCCCAGAGCCTGTGAAGCAGGGCCCAGAGCCTATGAAGCAAGGCCCAGAGCCTGTGAAGCAAGGCCCGGTGCCTGTGAAGAATCACCGCCCGTGACACTCTCACGTAATAATGAGTTGGGGCTGTACACGCCCCGGAGTCTCAGGAGCGCCAGCCTCAGGCCCTGGGGCTCCCTCCCACGTCTAGTGGACAACACTTAGCTCCGCGCTAGTGAGAAGACTTGAAGACTAGATGAGGTGCCGGACGCGGCTTTTCATTTGCTTTCCGCAGTTGGTTCGCTTCTCCTTAATCAAAGTTTGCCTTTGGCGTTCCTTGCTGATTTGGTTCCTTCGCCTTTTACCGTGTTTTTCAGCTTTGGTTTGCTCATGATCTCTCTCTCGCATACCTCACGAGGGGGCTAGGCAGGTGCCCTCACGAGCATTTTTCTTCTGCCCTCGCGAGCATTTTTCTTCTCTCTGCCTTCTCGCGAGTCACCCTCGTTCGAGCCTGAAAGCTGGCACACCTTTCCTAATCCGTGCCCCTCGGGTACCGCGATACAAAGCGCCAAGTCAAGGTTGGGTTGAACGGAAAACCCTCTAGCGCACCCGCTAACAAATTTTTTGCAGTTTCTGAGCAAACACATACATCTCGTGAAGGAAAGGGCGTCCCAAACACGCCAAGTTAAGTTATCTTCATGCAAAATAACAACACAACATGGGAATAACACGCATGTTGCATTAACCAAGAACCACAGTTCGATACACGCCCCTATGGGCCCATATTGATTTCATTTTCTGATGCAGGAAAAAAGGAAAAAGCTAAACAAAGCGGCGTTTCAGCAATCCGCGGAGGCAGGCCCTTGGCGACACCCGACGCCTAGCCAGACCCCTCCTCGTGCTTCATGGAGGCACGGCGACGAGATGACCCGCTGCCTCCTTCGAAGCAGGCGCGGCGGCTGGTCGTAGCCATCGTTGCTGGAGCTGTCACCAGAGGAAGAGCCGCCGTAGCTGGAAGAGACGCGGTCGCCGTAGAGGGCAGGCTTGTCCTCATCCTCGTCATGACCGTCACCAAGGCCGAGCACCTCCTCACCGTCGTTCGTCTTGGGGCAGCACCCGACGCAGCGACCATCTTCCCCGAACACCCTCACATAGAGGGTCGATTCACCGTCATACTTGAAGTGGAGCGTGCACAGCCTGCCCAGGCCGCGCGCGCGGGCGAACGTCTGCCAACCGAGGGCCAGGGCAATGTTGCCCATGGTGGAAGTCTCGAACGCAACCCAGGAGGCCCTGCTGCAGCAACCATCCCCCTGCAACAAGAGCCCGCCAAGACCAAGGGCCGACAGTTCATCGACAAGGAAGCGCGGAAGCTGGAGCCAGTTGCCGGTCAGGTTCTCCGACCAGACAACGAACTCCGGCGGCACCTCCGCTGAATGAAAGCGTGGGCAGGGAGGCCGCGCCACCATCGCGCGCCTCCCCTTGTCAGCTGGGCCACCATGGTTGGGACGTTCCCCTTCGCGTGCCGCGGCGCCGCCCTGACAGTGGGCCACGGCGGGGGTCGCAGCGTGCTTGCGCGGACGGCCGCGACCGCGCTTGGGCGTCGGGGAACTGGGGCCCTCACGAGGGGCCTTCCCCTTCTCGGCGACAGTGAACTTCCTTCGTGGTGCCATCGGAGGCACTGTAAGCAATGAAGCAAAGAAGAATCAAGCAAGCAAGGAAGAGATGGGCGACGAGGGATCCGCCCCCTCTCCATTTATAGCGTAAGAAGGCCAACCGACACCTCCCATGATTACAGGTAATGATGGTTTCCCTTGCATGTCGCAGGGCTTGTCAAGTCGTGCAGTCACCGAGGCAGCATGGGGAAGCGGAGGTGCCCACGTCCAATCAACCGCCACGCGTCAACCAAGGCCGTAGGCTTTGGGGGCCCGCGGTGCTCCGAACTTGACCCTTGGCTTCGCCGTGAAGCCAAGCCCGCGCGCACCTTGGGCCCGGGGGCTACTGTCAGCGTTCTGGGAAGAGGGTCCCCAGACTTGCCTACATGCGGCCCGTGGCATGGCGGAGCCAGCAGACCGTACGGCCCATCTACACCAACAAGGCACCCAAGACCCTCGCGAGGGGCCAAGCCTCGCGAGGCGGACGACGCAAGACCCCCTCATGAGTGGCCTGGTCAGGCAGGCTCGCGAGGAGCGGAGATATCAAGGCGAGGCGAACCTCACGAGGCTCTCGTGATGTGAGCCATGACGATCGACACCAGGCGGGCGCCAGCGCGCGCAGCTTCCTTGTTTCCTCTTTGGTGCAAAGGAGACAAGCGCAGCCGCGGAGTACCGAGGCCTCAGGCAAAGGTTGCCATTTCAGTGCAACAAGACCAAGACTAGGAGGTCTACAAGATGGAGGTCATTGTGGAGCCCAAGACAGCGTCATCACAAGAGCTTTGCGCAGGCGAAGACTACTTTTGTCAGGACGGCTCATACTAGCTGCCCCCCTTCAAATTTGCCCGCCATTGTTGGCTCCCTTCCCGCTCGATATTTGGGAAGAGGACCAGGGCCTCTATAAATAGGACTAGCCACCATAGTAGGGGGCGGGACTCATCGAATCCTGGCACTACAAGTTCATACGCACAAGAACACCTCAACCTCAGGAGGTTGTTCTTCCCTTGTACTGTTCATCTTCAGCCCGAGAGGCAATCCACGACCACACTAGAGTAGGGTATTACACCACAACGGTGGCCCAAACCAGTATAAACCCTGTGTCTTTCTGTGTTGTGAGTTTGTCGATTTCGTCCACAATATCTTAGCAAGCTAGAGCGTAGATTGGTAGAAGGGAAAGACTTCGCGCGCACCCAAGTGTTCGAACCTTATGGGTTAGCCAGAACCCCACATCCGACACATAGTTAAAGGAATCTGTATTTGACATGAAGAAATCAATATCAATAAAACTGAACGATCATTATGCTAAGCTAACGGATGGGTCTTGTCCATCACATCATTCTCCTAATGTTGTGATCCCGTTATCAAATGACAACTCATGTCAATGGTTAGGAAACCTTAACCATCTTTGATCAATGAGCTAGTCAAGTAGAGGCTCACTAGGGACACGGTGTTTGTTTATGTATTCACACATGTATTAAGGTTTCCGATCAATACAATTCTACCATGAATAATAAACCTTTATCATGAATAAGGAAATATAAAATAACAACTTTACTGTTGCCACTAGGGCATATTTCCTTCAGTCTCGCACTTCCACTAGAGTCAATAATCTAGTTCACATCACCATGTGATTTAACACCCATAGTTCACATTGCTATATGACCAACACCCAAAGAGTTTACTGGAGTCAATATTCTATTTCACATTGATATGTGATTAACACCCGAAGAGTACTAAGGTGTGATCATGTTTTGCTTGTGAGAGAATTTTTGTCAATGGGTCTGCCACATTCAGATCTGTATGTATTTTGCAAATTTCTATGTCTACAATGCTCTGCATGAAGCTACTCTAGCTAATTTCTCTCACTTTCAATATGTGTCCAGATTGAGACTCTGAGTCATCCGGATCAGTGTCAAAGCTTGCATCGACGTAACCTTTTACGCCAAACTCTTTGTCACCTCCATAACCGAGAAACATTTCCTTAGTCCTTTTTAAGGCACCTAAAGATAATTTTGACCGCTATCCAATGGTCCACTCCTGGATCACTCTTGTACCATATTTGCTAGATAAGTGGCAAGACACACATTAGGTGTGGTACACAACATGGCATATCGTATAGAACCTATGGTCGAGGCATAGGGAATGACTTTAGTTCTCTCTCTATCTTCTGTCGTGGTCGGGTTTTGAGTCTTACTCAACTTCACACCTTGCAACACAGACAAGAACCCTTTCTTTGAGTGATCAATTTTGAACTTCTTCAAAATCTTGTCAAGGTATGTTGATAGGTCTGCAACGTATCCATAATTTTTGATTGTTCCATGCTGTTATATTATCATTCTTGGATGTTTTATAATCATTTTATATCATTTTTTGGTACTAACCTATTGACATAGTGCTAAGTGCTAGTTGTTGTTTTTTTGCATGTTTTTTACATCGCAGGAAATCAATATCAAATGGAGTCCAAACGCAGCGGAACTTTTTGTGGGTTTTTTGGGACCAAAAGTCATCCAATGGGCCAGAGAAGCGCCTGGGGGTGCTCCGAGGGGAGCACAACCCACCAGGGTATGCCTAGGGGCCCAGGTGCACCCTGGTGGGTTGTGCCCACCTCGGGTGCCCCTCGGACCGCCTCTTTGCTCTATAAATACCCCAATATTCCAGAAACCCTAGGGGAGTTGACAAAAATCAATTCTAGCCGCCGCAGAGTCCAAAACCACCAGACCCAATCTAGACACCATGGGTTCACCACTTCCATTGGTGCCTATCCGATGATGCGTGAGTAGTTCTTTGTAGACCTTCAGGGCCGTAGTTAGTAGCTAGATTGCTTCCTCTCTCTCGTCTGATTCTCAATACAATGGTCTCTTGGAGATCCATATGATGTAACTCTTTCGTGGTGTGTTTGTTGGGATCCGATGAACTTTGAGTTTATGATCCGATCTATCTCTTTTTATCCGTGAAAGTTATTTGTTCTTTTATCTCTTATATGCATGATTGTTTATAGCCTCATATTTCTTCTCTGATATTTGGGTTTTGTTTGGCCAACTTGATCTATTTATCTTGCAATGGGAAGAGGCGCTTTGTAGTGGGTTCGATCTTATTGTGCTTGATCCTAGTGATAGAAGGGGAACCGACACATATGTATCGTTGCTACTAAGGATAAAATGATGGGGGTCTATTTCTACATAAATAGATCTTGTCTACATCATGTCATCGTTCTTATTGCATTACTTCGTTTCTCCATGAACTTAATACACTAGATGCATGCTGGATAGCGGTCGATGTGTGGAGTAATAGTAGTAGATGCAGGCAGGAGTCGGTCTAGAAATCTTGGACATGATGCCTATGTAATGACCATTGCCTGGATATCGTCATGAGTATTTGAAGTTCTATCAATTTCCCAACAGTAATTTGTTTACCCACCATTTGCTATTTTTCTCGAGAGAAGCCATTAGTGAAATCTACGCCCCCCGGGTCTCTTTCTCATATTATTTTCCTTTGCGATCTATTTTATTTGCCTTTTATTTTCAGATCTATTAAACCAAAAATACAAAAATACCTTTCTGCAATTTATTTTATTTGGCGTTCAATCTATCAATATTTACAACTCTCTCACGTCCGTTTTCCAATTTGTGGCACCGTTACCCGAAAGGGGTTGACAACCCCTTTAACACGTCGGGTTGCGAGTATTTGTTATTTTTGCGCAAGTGCTCTTTACGTAGTGTTGCTTGGTTCTCCTACTAGTTCGATAATCTTGGTTTCATCACTAAGGGAAATACCTACCGTCGTTGTGTTGCATCGTCCCTTCCTATTTGGGGAAATACCGATGTCGGGGGTTGGGTGCGACATATGCCAAAGGATGGCTTATCATGGTGGGGGCGAGTAGAACATAGCTGGTGCCTGGAAATGGGATAAGGCGAAGACATGCACGCCGGCAAATCTTACCCAGCTTCAGGGCTCTCCGGGGAGATAATACCCCTACTGCTGCTCTACGGGGTCTCCGCATGATCACTATGGTGAAGTGTTTACACAGTTGCTCCTTGAGCTGTTTCCTAGAGGTATGAGAAGGCAAGGCTAGCTCTCTCCTTCCTATATGATCTGGTCTAGTGCTAATGGATTCTAACCCTTTGCATGGATGCCCTGGGGGGTTTATATAGGCCTACCCCCCAGGGGTACAATGGTAATCCGGCTGGGCGCGGGCCCAGCCGTCAGTCCCTCTGGCCACCGTCTTTTCCGCCGACTCCTGGGGCCCGCCGACTGGTGGGGCCCCCCGACTGGCTTGGTGTGGGGCCGACAGGCCGCGTCCGCCGCGGGCGGGTCTTTGCTGGCTGCAGATTACTGTAGCCGTGCCTCTGATGACGCAGGCTCGATCATGAGGTCATGGCGACAGCCCCGCCGTCTGGCGGGCGATCACTGTGGCCACTACTTGTCGTGTCTAATTAATGGCGCGTGGGGCCCGTGGGAGGGGCCGGCCGACTTCTGGTGGCCGACTCCCATCCGGGCCGACTGGTGGTGCTTTCGCCGTCTTTCATACGCCCGCCGACTGGTGGGACCCATCATCCCTGGGTCGTACCAGCAGGCTGTCGTGGGCACAGGACTTCGCCCCCTGGGGCTGACGTTAGGGCCGGCATGGCAATAGTGTCGCACTGCGCGGAAATCTTCGTGGGTACGGCGTACTGTAGCCACGCCTTCCCATGGAAAAAGGGGTGGGAGTGGTCCTCACTATGGCCACTCCCCATCCCGTCCCTCTTTATGAGGGCATGGGGGTTGTTAGCGTCGCGGGCCGACTCCCCAAGGCTGGCTTCTCTGGAAGTCGCCGGTCAGGAGTCGCCTTATCCTGAAGTCGTCCCTAGGACTCGGCCGCGAGTGAGTAGCCGGCCGCCTCGCGCCGACTCTCAGAAGGCGGCTCTTCGTCCTAGGGCCTCGAGGGGCGTAGTCTGCCCCGATGTCTTGAAAGGTTCTGGGCCTGGGTTGCCTACCCGTGGCCCATTACTCCGACAGTAGTCCTCGAGGCTGGTGAGGCTCCGAGGGCGACATGTCATGGAGCCTCAACAGTTTCTTCTTTCGGGCGGTCGGATCTGGGCTTCGCTAGCCGTCTTTTGTCAAGCCGACTAGTCGGAGTCAGACTTGCTCAAGGCCGACTCGCCCCTAAAAAGTTTGAACGCTGCGGCGTAGTTCAGGTGGCGTGCCTGATAAGCTTTCGGGCCACCACCCGCAGTGGACCTGTCGCGAGGCGCCACGTGGCGGAGCTAGTCTGATTGCCCACGCGCGCGACAGGACAGGCCTACAGGCGGGGCCCGCCACTACCGCGCCTCGGCATGCGAACGGATCCGTTGCGGGCGTGCGGATGGTTGGGGTTCCCGCGCGGTTATTGCGCGTGGTAACTTCGTGTGGTAAATCATGGGGGTTGTGGGGTCCCGAGCGTAGTTAATCCCGCGTCCGCCCCTCGACTTCTCAGCCCACGAGCCTACAAGTAGGCGGGGGGAGGGGGGCGGCGAAGCGCGCGCGCCCATTCTCCCCACTTCCTTTCGCTCCTTCTTGCTTCTTCTTCTTCTTGCCGCTGCTGCTCCGAACCACGCCGTGCTCGCAGCGATGAGCTCCTCCTCAGCCGCCACGCCTCCTGCTGTTCGCTCCGGAGTGTGGGACAGCTCCGAAGTTGACGACGACGACATCGAGATCCTCTGCCAGACACGGCGGCTGCCTGGCAGGGACTTAGTGCGGGTCCGCCTCGCGCCGGAGGGAGAGATATCGCCGGTGCCGGAGGAGGGCGAGCGGGTCATATTCCGCTCGCACCTCATGCGCGGCCTGGGACTGCCGGCGAGCGGCTTCTTCCGCTCCTTCTTGGAGTTCCACGGGCTCCAGCCGCACCACCTTACTCCGAACACCGTGGTGCTGCTGGCTGCCTTCGCCACCCTGTGCGAAGGCTTCCTCGGTGTTCTCCCCACCATCGAGCTCTGGGGGGAGTTCTTCCAATCCAAGCTTGGCACACGCGTTGCCGGCGTGCCGGCCCAGTGCAGTGCATTCATCGCGATGCGGAGATCAGTGGCCGACAATCCGTTTCACACCATCGCACTGATTAAGTCGGTGAAGATGTGGCAGCGGTCATATTTTTATGTGAAGAACGTCGCCCCAGAAGGCGACTGGGTCAACCTGCCGGCTTTTGAAGCCGGAGCGCCGGCTGGAAGGCTCCCCAGCTGGTCACACCGAGCCAGGATGCTGTCTCCTGCTGGTGGCGCCGCCGTCGCGCGACTCCGAGTGCTGACGCAGTCGGAGGGCCTGACTGGGGCCGACTTGCTGGAGGCCTTCGTGGTGCACCGAGTCCTCCCACTCCAAGGCCGACCTCACCTGATCTTCCAGATGAGCGATCATCGGGACCAGAGTCGAATGTGCTCCAAGGACATGCCTCACGCGGAGGTGGCGAACACGGTGAACTACATTGCGAACTGCGGTCTCTCGGTGGACTGGCGGTTCGGCAAGGAGCCGTATTCGCGCGCCAACCCCCCGCCTCTTGTAAGTCGTCTTCCTTCTTCTTATGTTTCTTTTGCTGCCGAGTTCGACTTGTCAAGTCTGACCGTTTTTGTTTTGAATCAGAATCCTCTCGTCCCTCCCTGGGCCGGCACCGCGGGGTCGGCTCGTCAGTTTGTCCCCGATCGGGCGGAGAGCGACGTCGACGATCCCGACTTGGGGGAGGCAGCCATGGAAGCCGACACCAAGGGAGGAGGAGGAGAGGCAGGCGGCTCCAGGCCTTCGGCCACTTTTGTCGACTAGCCTGACGACGAGGCCGAGGGAGAAGTCGCCCCGCGTCGCCAGCCAAAAGCCGGCCAGCCAAGCGCGAGTTCCTCCGCCGGCTTGGACACTCAAGGCGGTGCGAAGAAGCGCCGGGCCGGGCCGAGTACGCTTGGTGGCCGATCGAAGAAGTTCAAGGGAGCGTCCGCCGTGACCAAGCGGGAAGAGGAGGCCGCGAAAGCCAACCGCTTCCGCAAGGAGGTGAAGAAGTCGCCGCTGGTCTCTGCGTAAGCGCCTCCGTCCCTTATCTTTATTTTCTCTTTGTTAATCTTGTCTGAGTTTTTCATATGCTTTTGTCGCCTCAGGGCTCCCCTCACTCTTGAGAGGGTTGCTGCCGCCTCTGTCATGGGGTCGGTGGAGACGTTTGCCACCACTCGGCGGATTGACCCCGCCGTCGACCTTCGGGAGGCGACGAAGCGGAACACGTGGGAGAAGCGCAAGGAGGACGAGGCCGCCCGCCGGGAGAAAGCGGAGGCCGAGAAGGCGGAGGCCTCCGCCCTGAAGAAGCTAGAGGCAGCCGAGGCCGCCGTTGCGGCAAAGCAGCCGGCTAAGGAAGTCGCGCCCCAGCGGTCGGCGGTGTTCGTCACCTCTTTGAACTCTGCGCCGCCGCCCCCAGAGTTCACGGGGCAGTCGGGGGAAGCCGGCGGCAAGTTCCGGATCATGGAGAGAGGCGGCGGCGACGCCCCCGTGCTGGACGTGGTCGCGCCGCCACAGCTGCCCCTGCGGCCGTCTAGAAGCGTGCCAGGCAAACAGCTGGCGGATCTACCCTTGCCGCCGACTGAAGACGAGGCCGTGGCGAGGCTACTCCTTCAAGTCGGCTCGCCAATGCGCCGCCATCTTGGGAAGGCGACTTCGGCGCCACGCCCCTTGGAGACCGGTACCGCCAGCTCGACGATTCCGGACGCTGAGGCGATGAGTGCCGCGCCCATTGGGTGGGTGCGAGGAGGCGGCATAGGCCCGCTGAACCAGGTGCTTCTGCATGTCCAGACGAAGCTGCGAGCCGAGAGCGACGCCATCCAGAACTGCACCAAGGCGCACCTCGCGTCGCGGGCAGCCATCCGGGTATGCTTTCTCCTTTGTCCATGTTTTCTTGTTTCTCTCTGTGGGGGCGCGCTAGCGCACCCACTGGGTGTAGTCCCCGAGTTCTGGTCCGGCTGCAGAGCAGGCGGCCCGGAACTCCAATTGGTAAGTTTCGGGTACTAACCTTTGTTCTGAAATACTTGTTGCAGGACTATCACAACCTCCGTGTCACCGCCTTCAACCGCAACGTTGAAGAGCTGGGGAAACGGGCTGCCGACTTGTCGGAGAGCCGGAGTGAGTCCTTTTTCTTCTTTGCGGGGGCGCTCTAGCGCACCCGCGGGCTATAGTCCCCGAGATTTGGGCCGACTGCTGAGCAGTCGGGCCGGATCTCCCCGGTGACCTTCTTCGTTGATGACTTAACGCCTTCTTTCTTCTTTCTCTTCAGAGGCCAACACCACTCTTCAACAGTAGCTGAGCGAAGCCAACTCCGTGTTGAGCGCCAAGGGGGAGGAGTGCAGCAAGCTCGCTGTCGAGCGTGATCTGCTGGCCGCACAATTGGCGGAGCAGAAGGAGCTGCTTATGAAGATGCAGAAGGAGGCGGAAGCCGCCGTCCTGGCCGAGTTCGCGAGCAAGCGCTCCTCCTGGACCAACAAGGAGGCAATGCTGGTCTCCGGCTTCCACGAGATCGAGGACTGAGGGAGTCCTGGATTAGGGGGTGTTCGGATAGCTAGACTATACCTTCAGCCGGACTCCTGGACTATGAAGATGCAAGATTGAAGACTCCGTCCCGTGTCCGGAAGGGACTTTCCTTGGCGTGGAAGGAAAGCTTGGCGATACGGATATGAAGATCTCCTACCATTGTAACCGACTTTGTGTAACCCTAACCCTCTCTGGTGTCTATATAAACTGGAGGGTTTTAGTCTGTAGGACAACGTACACATCAACAACCATACCATAGGCTAGCTTCTAGGGTTTAGCCTCCTCGATCTCGTGGCAGATCTACTCTTGTACTACCCATATCATCAATATTAATCAAGCTGGATGTAGGGTTTTACCTCAATCGAGAGGGCCCGAACCTGGGTAAAACTTCGTGTCCCTTGTCTCCTGTTACCATCCGGCCTAGACGCACAGTTCGGGACCCCCTACCCGAGATCCGCCGGTTTTGACACCGACATTGGTGCTTTCATCGAGAGTTCCTCTGTGTCATCGCCATCAGGCTCGATGGCTCCTACGATCATCAATAGCGATGCAGTCCAGGATGAGACCTTCCTCCCCGGACAGATCTTCGTCCTTGGCGGCTTCACACTGCCGGCCAATTCGCTTGGCCGTCTGGAGCAGATCGAAAGCTACGCCTCCGGCCGTCAAGTCAGATTTGGAAGTTTAAACTACACAGCTGACATCCGCGGGGACTTGATCTTCGACGGATTCGAGGCACTGCCGAGCGCGTCGCACTGTCACGACGAGCATGATTTAGCTCTGCCACCGAACAGTGCCCTGGAGGCTGCACCCGCGTCAGCTCCGACCCTTAATTCGGAGCCAACTGCGCCGATCGAGGATGGGCGGTTGGACGCCACCTCGGGGGCTGCGACCCCAACGGCGATTGAGCCGAACACCACCCCCGTACTCTGCGAGACTCGTGACTCCAAGGAGCCGGACTCCTCTCCGAACTCCGAACCCTCCGTGCCCCTGCCGATCAAATCCGATTGGGTGACGATCATGGAGTTCACTACCGCAGACATCTTTCAGCACTCGCCTCTCGGCGATATCCTGAAGTCACTGAAGTCTCTCTCTTTATCAGGAGAGCCCTGGCCGGACTACGGTCAGCAAGGTTGGGGTACGGACAATGAAGAAATTCAAAGCCCACCCACCACCCACTTTGTAGCCACTGTCAACGACTTAACTGACATGCTCGACTTCGACTCCGAAGACATCGATGGTATGGACGCCGATGAAGGAGATGATGAAGAACCAGTGCCTACTAGGCCCTGGAAAGCCACCTCCTCGTATGACATATACATGGTGGACACCCCAAAAGAGGGAGATGGCGATAGAACAGCGGAGGATGACCCCTCCAAGAAACATCCTAAGCGCCTGCGTCAGCGGCGCCGCTCAAAATCCCGCCAAAACAAACAAGGTGATTCCAGCACGGGAGATAATAATACTCCGGAAAGCGCCGAAGAAAACCCCCTCCAGCAAGATTTAGGACAGGAGGATGGAGAAACCAGCCCTCATGAGAGAGCGGCAGACAGAGAGGTCGAGGACGATAATTATATGCCTCCCTCCGAAGACGAGGCAAGCCTCAATGACGACAAATTTGTCGTGCCAAAGGATCCCGTCGAGCAAGAGCGTTTTCAATGCAGGCTTATGGCCACGGCAAGAAGCCTCAAGAAAAACCAGCAATAGCTTAGAGCTGATCAAGATTTGCTAGTCGACAGATGGACTGAAGTCCTTGCGACCGAAGAACATAAACTCAAACGCCCCTCCAAGAGCTACCCAAAGCGCAGGCTGCTACCCTGATTAGAGGAGGAAGCACTTGATGCGGTCGACCGGCCACCTCGTGGTCATGATGGCCTCTCGGCCCTCCACTCAAGCCGCACCCCATACCAAGGCACGGGAATATGCGACGGACTTACGAGACATGTTGGAGGACAGGGCAAGGCAAACAAGATCGATCTACGGATCGCGTGGGCGCCCCACGACTCGAGACGGTAACCGTCACGCCGGCCACAAATTCGGCGGGGCCGAACACAGTAAACAAGGCTCATTGGAGCTACGTCATGATATAGCCCAGTACAGAGGCGCCACACACCCACTCTGCTTTACAGATGAAATAATGGATCATCAAATCCCCAAGGGTTTCAAACCCGTAAACATCGAATCATATGATGGCACAACAGATCCTGCGGTATGGATCGAGGATTATCTCCTTCATATCCACATGGCCCGCGGCGATGATTTCCACGCCATCAAATACCTCCCACTCAAGCTTAAAGGACCAGCTCAGCATTGGCTTAACAGCTTGCCAATAGGATCAATCAGTTGTTGGGAGGACCTGGAAGCCGCATTCCTCGTCAATTTCCAGGGCACTTATGTGCGACCCCCAGAAACCGATGACCTAAGTCACGTAATTCAGCAGCCAGAGGAATCGGCCAGGCAATTCTGGACACAGTTCCTAACAAAGAAATATCAAATAGTCGACTGTCCGGACGTTGAGGCCCTAGCAGCCTTCAAGCACAATATCCGTGACGAGTAGCTGGCCCGGCACCTTGGACAGGAAAAGCTGAAATCTATGGCAACACTCATGACACTCATGACCCGCTTTTGCGCGGGAGAAGACAGCTGGCTTGCTCGTAGCAACAATATGACCAAGAACCCTGGTAATTCGGACACCAGGGACAGTAGTGGCAGGTCGCGTCACAACAAGCAGAAGCGCCGCATTAACGGTGACAATGCTGAGGATACGGCAGTTAATGCCGGATTCATAGGCTCTAAATCCGGTCAGCGGAAAAAACCATTCAAAAGGAATCCTAGGGGCCATCCAGTTTGGACCGAATACTCGACCGCTCGTGCCAGATACATGGCACCCCTGAAAAGCCAGCCAATCACACCAACAGGGATTGTTGGGTGTTCAAGCAGGCAGGCAAGTTAAACGCGGAAAATGAAGACAAGGGGCTGGATAGCGATGACGACGAGGAGCCCCGGCTGCCGAACAACAATGGACAGAAGGGTTTTCCCCCACAAGTGCGGACGGTGAACATGATATACGCAACCTACGTCCCCAAAAGGGAGCGGAAGCGCGCGTTAAGGGACGTATACGCGGTAGAGCCAGTCGCCCCAAAGTTCAACCCATGGTCCTCCTGCCCGATCACCTTTGATCGAAGGGACCATCCCACTAGCATCCGTCATGGCGGATTCGCCGCATTGGTTCTAGACCCAATTATTGACGGATTTCATCTCACCAGAGTCCTTATGGACGGCGGCAGCAGCCTGAACCTGCTTTACCAGGATACAGTGCGGAAAATGGGCATAGATCCCTCGAGGATTAAGCCCACCAAAACGACCTTCAAAGGCGTAATACCAGGTGTAGAGGCCAACTGTACAGGCTCAGTCACACTTGAAGTGGTCTTCGGATCTCCGGACAATTTCTGAAGCGAGGAGTTAATCTTCGACATAGTCCCATTTTGCAGTGGTTATCACGCACTGCTCGGGCGAACCGCATTCGCTAAGTCCAATGCGGTACCGCATTACGCATACCTTAATCTCAAGATGCCAGGCCCTCGAGGAGTAATTACGGTCAATGGAAACACCGAACGCTCCCTCCAAACGGAGGAGCACGCGGAGGCCCTTGCAGCGGAAGTACAAAGAAGCCTCTCCAGGCAGTTCTCCAGTCCGGCCACTAAACGACCGGACACCGTCATGCGCGCCCAGAGTAACCTACAACAAGACCGCCTGGCACGATCCGAGCAGGCGTAGCAATACGGCCCCAACCCCAACCCTCACAAAAAGGAGACGCCAGTACTTCGCGTACATAACTACGCTCTAGAGATACCATGGGCACAGGGGGAGGGGCACCATCACGGCAAGCCCAAAACACGGCTTAAATCGTACCAGGGGCTGCCAATTTTTTAATTTTCTCTTACTTTCAGGACTCCATCCTTCGGAAGGCCTGTTCGGCAATTCAATTGCCGCACAAACGATGCAAGAACCAGGGAAGCAGACAAGCCACGCCGCATTACGGAACTCCCAGGTGGTCTCTATCACAAGCAGTATACCTGTTCCGCATACTATTCCGTAGCTTGCCCCTGGAATGGACATGTTAACTAGTCCAACCTTCCACTTATCGCATTACTTGTATCGTTCTGCCTTGATCGCACCCCTTTTTAATAAACAATGCATAGCTTTCGTCTATTTTTGCATTACCTTTTTTCTTTATATATGTTCCTTAACGACATGTTGCACCCGTACACGTTGGTACGACCAAAATACGCCAGGGGCTTTAGTACCCCTCAATATGATGTCATAAGTCCGAACACTTTAACAAGTGCGGCACCCCAAACTTATAGCATTATATGCATCGGCTCCAAATCATGTCTTGGGTCAATAGTTGGGTTTGCCCGGCTCTTATGTTTTGGTGCCTTACGTTCCGCTATATCGGCTAAGGTAGCACTAGGAGAACCACTGCGATTGTGCCCCAGTTGAGCTGGGTCGAGCACCTCAGTGGAGAAAGCTAAAACTGACTGTCATGATGAAGTGAGAGTTGGTCGCTGTTCGAGAGGTTTTTTCGAGTCCCTAAAGACTTATACCGCTTTGGGCGAGGAGCCGGCTCTGTCCGGCCAAGGCGTGGATAGCTCCCTGAACTCGGTCTTCCGAATACCAGGGGCTTCGCCGAAATTTAAAATTATAGAATTCTATGGCTAAGTGAGAGTGTTCACGCATTATAGTCTGATTGCCTTGTTCGTTAGGCTGAGCGCCTCCCTCGAAGGGCCCAAACATTGGAAAAAGAGCACTCAGGTTTATCCCCGAACACCCCAGCACTAGCGACACGGGGGCAGAAGCCGACGACTCGCCATCTCTCAGAATTGATAAACAGCCGCACAGAAGGTAATATTTTAAATTCCAACAGCATTGCTTAGCGCATATAAACAAGTTTTCAGCGCACAGGACAAAACGAGCAAGTTTCACTCAAAAATTACATCCCTAGAACATTCATCCGCCACAAGGCAGGCACCCTTTAGAACATCCTTATAGTAATTCTCGGGCTTGCGATGCTCTTTCCCTAGCGGTGGCCCGTCCTTCACAAGCTTCTCAGCATCTAGCTTGCCCCAGTGCACCTTAGCACGGGCAAGGGCCCTACGGGCACCCTCAATGCAGACGGAGCGCTTGATGACTTCGAGCCTTGGACAGGCCTCCACCAGCCGCCGCACCAGCCCGAAATAGCTCCCAGGCAGAGCCCCTCTAGGACACAGCCGAACAATGATGCCCTTCATGGCCTGTTCGACCGCCTTGTGGAGCTCGACCAGTTGCTTCAGCTGGTCGCTCAGGGGCACGGGGTGTCCGGCCTCAGCGTACTGTGACCAGAACACCTTCTCTGTCGAGCTGCCCTCCTCGGCTCGATAGAATGCGGCGGCATCGGGCACACACCGGGGAAGATCTGCGAACGCTCCTGGAGAGCTCCGGATTCGGGTAAGTAACAAGTAAGTCACGTTTATGTGTTTGCTTTGCATAAAGAATGCCTTACCCGCCGCTATCTTCTTCACCTCATCCAACTCCTGGAGGGTCTTTTGGGATTCGGCCTTGGCAGACTTAGCATTTTCAATAGCCACCACGAGCTCAGACGCTTGCATCTTCGAGTCAAGCTCCAAACTCTCATGTTTTTCCATGAGAGCCTGGAGCTCTTTCCGCACCTTGCCAACCTCGGCCTCATACTTCTCCCGCTCGGTGTGCTCCAAGGCCGCCCTCTTCTCGGCCTCGACTAGCGCTTGCTTAAGGGTCGCCACTTCAGACGTGGCCCCTATAATAGCCACGATAATCCTGTCATTCTTTGCAATCGCACCTTTTTATATATATTTAAAAACAAGGCATTTCTCACCTTCATTATCCTCGAGCTGCTTCTTGGCACGCCCGAGCTCTTGCTCGGACCGCTCAAGGTTCTGCTTTAGCGTGTCCACTTCCGTAGTCAGTGCGGCGGACGCAAGCAGAGAAGCCTACACATGAATATTGACTCATTTTTGTTAGACTCCTGCGAATTTTATTTGATCCTCTATTCGGCTTTTCCTCCCGAACGCCAAACAGAGCATCAAGGGCTACTGTCTATGCGATAATATTATTTACACATTCTTTACTTACCTCAAAGCCTGTTAAAAGGATAGTGCAAGCTTCAGTCAGTCCGCTCTTGGCGGACTGAACCTTCTGGACCACCGCACTCATAATAGTGCAGTCCTCCTCGTCGATGGAGGCGCCTTGGAGCGCCTCCAACATATTGTCTGGCGCCTTCGGTTGGATGGGGGCCACCGGCATGGCGGACTTGCTCCTCTTTGAAGGAGGTCCCCCGCCGGACTCTGGAACCTCTGAAGGTTCCGGAGCGGTGTCCGGCCTAGAGCTGGACTTGGAGCCCCGGGGGGTTTCATCCCCTTTATTCCTGGAGTCCGGGAGGTCGCCTTGCGGCGCCTCCAGGACCACCTCCTCCCGGCTTGGAACCTGTTGGGACAACACTTTGGCGTCGTCCATAGGGCGGGGGGCGGAAGCCGTCGGAAGCGAGTTCACATCCGACGAGTCCAGTGAGCCGCTCGACGACGCGTCGAGCCGGTCTTTGGGTGGGCTGCATAAAGATATTCGAAGTAAGGGAAAGCTGTGCAATAAACGAATACTATGAATTACTCTGGTAACCGGATACTTATGATTTTGCCACGGGCTTGGCCCTGGGCTGCCACTCCTCTCCGCCGCCGTCGGCGTCGGTGGAGCAGTCCGGAGGAAGGGTTTTCCCCTTCTTGGACCCTTCGGCCTCCCCCGAGAGGGCGGCCTTCCTTTTCTTCTCTCCCCCCGCTGGCGGGGGAGAGGTCTCTTCTTCTTCCTCCTCGTCTTCACGGGAGGAATGCACCTCGGAACCGTCGGATGATGGATCCGACACCTCCTGGCGCCGGGCACTCTTTCGAGTCCCCGCGGCCTTTTTTGCGGCCTTCTTCTCCGGCACCACATAGGGTGCCGGAACCAGCAGCTTCGCCAGGCGAGCGTCCGCTGGGCCTTCGGGCAAAGGATCCGGACAGTTGATCTGTCCGGATGTCACCTGCCAATCCCGTCAAGGGTAAGGGAGTTTAGATCCCGCATGGAATCTGTCGAGGGTTTGGTGCGACATATGCCAACGGATGGCTTATCATGGTGGGGGCGAGTAGAACGTCGCCGGTGCCTGGAAACGGGATGAGGCGAAGACATGCACGCGGGCGAATCTTACCCAGCTTCGGGGCTCTCCGGGGAGATAATACCCCTACTGCTGCTCTGCGGGGTCTCCGCATGATCACTATAGTCAAGGGCTTACACGGTTGCTCCTTGAGCTGTGTATGGTGGTAGGAGAGGGCAAGGCTAGCTCTCTCCCTCTATCTGGTGAGGTATAGAACTTCTGGGATCGAACCCTTTGCATGGGTGCCCTGGGGGGTTTATATAGGCTTACCCCCTAGGGGTACAATGGTAATGTGACTAGGCGCGGGCCCAGCCGTCAGTGTCTCCGGCCTCCGACTTCTCCATCGGCTGCTGGGGCCCATCGACTGGTCTGGTACGGAGCCGACAGGCTGCGTCCGCCGCGGGCGGGTCTTGCCGGCTGCTGATTACTGTA
The DNA here is from genome assembly GCF_002162155.2 of Triticum dicoccoides. Taxonomy (NCBI): domain Eukaryota; kingdom Viridiplantae; phylum Streptophyta; class Magnoliopsida; order Poales; family Poaceae; genus Triticum; species Triticum dicoccoides. The sequence continues at coordinate 394,911,462 of NC_041390.1, read as the reverse complement.
GCCGTGCTCCTAATGATGCAAGCTTGGTCATGGGGTCATGGCAACAGCCCCACCGCCTGGCGGGCGATCACTGTGGCCACTCCCCATCTCTTCTTGATTAATGGCGCATGGGCCCCGAGGGAGGGCTCGGCCGACTCCCCCTGGCCGACTCCCGTTGGGTCCGACTGGCGGTGCTCCCGCCGTCTCCCGAGGTCTCGCTGGCTGGTGGGCCCTGCTGCCTCCAGGCCGGACAGACAAGCCGTCGTGGGCGCAGGACCAGGTACAACGGTGCTGATGTCAGGGCCGGCTGGGCAACAGTGCCACGCCGCGGGGAGATCCTCCCAAGTACAGCGTGCTGTAGCCATGCCTGCCCTTGGTAAGGGGCGGGGAGTGGGCTTCATTGTAGCCATGCCCCTGCCCCGTCCATCTTGATGAGGTCACGGTTTGTTGGAGTCGCCGGCCGACTCCCCAAAGCCGGCTTCTCTGGAAGTCGTCCCTGGGACTCGGCCGTGAGCGGGCAGTCGGCCGCCTTGCCATAGACTCCCCAGGAGGTGGCTCTTCGCCCTGTGGCCTTGAGGGGCGCAGCCTGCCCTGATGTCTTGAAAGGTCATGGGGCTCGGGTTGGCCTACCCGTGGCCCATTACTCCGACAGAATCAAACTATGAAAAACGGATACCCTGTAAAAGGAAAAAAAACAGCTTACCGCGAGAGCATGACGCTGCGCACTGAATCCGTGATCCTCGGTAGCGGATGCGGGAGCCTCAGCGCCCTGGAAAATCACCTTCCAGGCATCTTCGTACATCGTGTCGAAGAGCCTGCTCAGAGTTTGGTGCCGCGCCGGGTCGAACTCCCACAAGTTGAAAGCCCGTTGTTGACACGGGAGGATCAAGCGGATGAGCATAACCTGGACTACGTTGACAAGTTTGAGCTTCTTGTCCATCAGGGTTTGGACGCATGTTTGGAGTCCGGTCAACTCTCCCTTCTTACACCACGATAGGCCTGTCTCCTTCCAGGAGGTGAGCCGCGTAGGGGGTCCGGATCGAAACTCAGGGGGTGCGACCCATTCAGCATCGCGCGGCTCGGTGATGTAAAACCACCCCGATTGCCACCCCTTCAGGGTCTCCACAAAGGAGCCCTCGATCCATAGGACGTTGGCCATCTTGCCCACCATGGCGCCTCCGCACTCCGCCTGGTTGCCGCGCACCACCTTCAGCTTGATGTTGAAAGTCTTGAGCCATAGGCCGAAATGGGGGCGGATGTGGAGGAAGGCCTCGCACACGACGATAAACACCAAGATGTTGAGGACGAAGTTCGGGGCCAGATCATGGAAATCCAGGCCGTAGTAGAACATGAGCCCCCGGACAAATGGGTGGAGAGGGAAGCCCAGTCCGCGAAGGAAATGGGGGAGGAACACCACCCTCTCATGGGGCCTAGGGGTGGGGATGAGTTGCCCCTTTTTGGGAAGTCGGTACGCGATGTCATTAGACAGGTATCCGGCTTTCCTCAGCTTTTTGATGTGTCCCTCCGTGACGGAGGAGACCATCCACTTGCCTCCCGCTCCGGACATGGCTGGAGAAGGTTGAGGTGGGGAGTGCAGACTTGGGCGCTGGAGCTCGAGTGCGCAAGAATGGATAGGCAAAGGAGGAAGAAGGCGTAGGTGAAAAGGTGGATCCTTATCCCCTTATATGGGTGGACGCAACTACATGTCCCCACCAGCCTAGTAAAACTCGCTTATCTCCAAGCGCCGTAATCAATGGCGTGGTTGGGTTACCCACGCCCGTATTGATGAGAATCCCGGGATAAGGGGACACGATCTCTGCTTTAACAAGACGTGCCAAGGAAACCGCCTTGCATGATGCGCTGAGGTGGGATAATGAAACGACTCGGATAAAGACTTGGCCGTGGTGTGATACGCTACGGAATACGTCAGCAGATTAGATTAGTGTAAATATTATTCTCTCTATGGCAATATGTGGAAACTTATTTTGCAAAGCCGGACGCTATCTTTGTGTTCAAAATCTTCTATGAAGTACTTGGAGGAGGAACCCGCCTTGCAATGCCGAAGACAATCTGCGCGCCGGACTCGTCGTCATTGAAGCCTGGTTCAGGGGCTACTGAGGGAGTCCTGGATTAGGGGGTTGAGGGAGTCCTGGATTAGGGGGTGTTCGGGTAGCCGGACTATACCTTCAGCCGGACTCCGGGACTATGAAGATACAAGATTGAAGACTTCTCCCCGTGTCCGGATGGGACTTTCCTTGGTGTGGAAGGCAAGCTTGGCGATGCGGATATTCAAGATCTCCTACCATTGTAACCGACTCTGTGTAACCCTAACCCTATCCAGTGTCTATATAAACCGGAGGGTGGTAGTCCGTAGGACATCAACTCCATATACAACAATCATACCATAGGCTAGCTTCTAGGGTTTAGCCTCCTTGATCTCGTGGTAGATCTACTCTTGTACTACCCATATCATCAATATTAATCAAGCAGGAGTAGGGTATTACCTCCATCGAGAGGGCCCGAACCTGGGTAAAAACATCGTGTCCCTTGTCTCCTGTTACCATCCGGCCTTGACGCACAGTTCGGGACCCCCTATCCGAGATCCGCCGGTTTTGACACCGACATTGGTGCTTTCATTGAGAGTTCCTCTGTGTCGTCGCCTTTAGGCCCGATGGCTCCCTTGATCATCAACAACGATGAGGTCCAGGGTGAGACTTTTCTCCCCGGACAGATCTTCGTCTTTGGCGGCTTCACACTATGGGCCAATTCGCTTGGCCACCTAGAGCAGATCGAAAGCTACGCCCCTGGCCATCAAGTCAGGTTTGGAAGCTTAAACTACACGGCTGACATATGCGGAGACTTGATCTTCGACGGGTTCGAGCCACGGCCAAGCGCGCCGCACTATCTCGAGGGGCATGATCTAGCTCTGCCTCCGGACAGTGTCCTGGAGGCCGCACACGCACCGGTTCTGACCCCTAACTCGGAGCCTATTGTGCCAATCGAGGATGAGCGGTTGGACGTCACCTCGGGGGCTGCAATCTCAAAGGCAATCGAGCCGAACGCCAGCCCCGTACTCTGCATGACCCGTGAATCCGAGGATCCGGACTCCTCCCCGGACTCCGAACCCCCCGCGCCCCTGCCAATCGAATCCGATTGGGCGCCGATAATGGAGTTCACCGCCGCGGACATCTCTCAGCACTCACCTTTTGGCGACATCCTGAATTCTCTCAAGTCTCTCTCTTTATCAGGAGAGCCCTGGCCGGATTACGGTCAGCGAGGATGGGATACGGATGATGAAGAAGTTCAAAGCCCACCCACCACCCACTTTGTAGCCACTATCGATGATTTAACCGACATGCTTGACTCCGGCTCCGAAGACAACGACGGTATGGACGACGATGTAGGAGACGAACAGGAACCAGCACCTGTAGGGCGCTGGAAGGCCACCTCGTCATATGACATATATATGGTGGATACTCCAAAAGATGGAGATGGCGATGGAACAGCGGGGGATGACACCTCCAAGAAACAGCCAAAGCGCCGGCGTCAGCGGCGCCGCTCTAAATCCCGCCAAAGCAAAAACGGTGATTCCGGCATGGGAGATAATACTACCCCAGATAGCGCCGAAGAACACCCATCCCAGCAAGATTCGGCACAGGAAGATGGAGAAGCCAGCCCTCATGAGAGAGCGGCAGACCGAGAGGTCGAGGATGATAACTATATGCCTCCCTCCGAAGACGAGGCAAGCCTCGATGACGACAAATTCGTTGTACCATCAGACCCCGCCGAACAAGAGCGTTTCAAACACAGGCTTTTAGCCACGGCAAGCAGCCTCAAGAAAAAGCAGCAACAGCTTGGAGCTGACCAAGATTTGCTAGCTGACAGATGGACTGAAGTCCTTGCAGCCGAAGAGTATGAACTCGAACGCCCCTCCAAGAGTTACCCAAAGCGCAGGCCGCTACTCCGATCAGAGGAGGAAGCACCTACATCACCAGTGCACGATATGACAGACCGGCCACCTCGCGGCCGCGATAGAGAGGCCTCTCGGCCCTCCACCCAAGCCATGTCCCGACGCCGCTCAACTAAGGCACGGGAAAATGCGCCAGACCTGCGAGACGTACTGGAGGATAAGGCAAGACAAGCAAAATCGATCTACGGATCGCGCAGGCGCCCTACGGCACGTGACGATGATCTTCACTCTGGATACAACAAATCCGGCCGGGCCGAACACAACAGACATAGCTCTTCCGAGCTGCGTTGTGATATAGCCCAGTACAGAGGCGCCGCACACCCGCTATGCTTCACGGATGAAGTAATGGATCATAAAATCCCAGAGGGTTTCAAACCCGTAAACATCGAATCATACGATGGCACAACAGATCCTGCGGTATGGATCGAGGATTATCTCCTTCACATCCACATGGCACGCGGCGATGATCTACACGCCATCAAATACCTCCCGCTCAAACTTAAAGGACCGGCCCGGCATTGGCTTAACAGCTTGCCAGCAGACTCAATCGGTTCTTGGGAGGACCTGGAAGCCGCATTCCTCGGCAACTTCCAGGGCACTTACGTGCGACCACTGGATGCCGACGACTTAAGCCACATAATTCAGCAGCCAGAGGAATCGGCCAGACAATTCTGGACACGGTTCCTAACAAAGACAAACCAGATAGTCGACTGTCCGGACACAGAGGCCCTAGCAGCCTTCAAGCATAACATCCGCGATGAGTGGCTTGCCCGGCACCTGGGACAGGAAAAGCCGAAATCTATGGCAGCCCTCACGACACTCATGACCCGCTTTTGCGCGGGAGAAGACAGCTGGCTAGCTCGCAGTAACAACTTATCAAAGAACCTGGTAATTCGGATACCAAGGACAAAAGTGGCAGGACACGTCGGAATAAGCAAAAACGCCGCGTCAGCAGCGACAGCAATGAAGACACGGCAGTCAATGCCGGATTCAGAGGCTATAAATCCGGTCAGCGGAAAAAGCCATCCAAAAAGAATACTCAGGGCCCGTCCAGTTTGGACCGAATACTCGACCGCTTGTGCCAGATACATGGCACCCCCGAAAGGCCAGCCAATCACACTAACAGGGATTGTTGGGTGTTCAAGCAGGCAGGCAAGTTAAGAGCCAAAAACAAAGACAAGGGGCTGCACAGCGACGACGAGGAGGAGCCCAGGCCGCCGAACAACAATGGACAGAAGGGCTTTCCCCCACAAGTGCGGATAGTGAACATGATATACGCAACCCACATTCCCAAGAGGGAGCGGAAGCGTGCGCTACGGGACGTATACGCGATGGAGCCAGTCGCCCCAAAGTTCAACCCATGGTCCTCCTGCCCGATCACTTTTTATCGAAGGGACCATCCCACTAGCATCCATCATGGCGGCTTCGCCGCATTGGTTCTCGACCCAATCATCGACGAATTTCATCTCACAAGAGTCCTCATGGACGGCGGCAGTAGCCTGAACCTGCTTTACCAGGATACAGTGCGGAAAATGGGCATAGATCCCTCAAGGATTAAGCCCACAAAAACGACCTTTAAAGGCGTTATACCAGGTGTAGAAGCCAACTGTAAAGGCTCAGTAACACTTGACGTGGTCTTCGGATCCCCGGACAATTTCCGAAGCGAAGAGTTAATCTGCGATATAGTCCCGTTTCGCAGTGGCTATCACGCCCTGCTCGGACGAACCACATTCGCAAAGTTCAATGTGGTACCGCACTACGCATATCTGAAGCTCAAGATGCCAGGCCCTCGAGGAGTAATCACGGTCAACGGAAACACCGAACGCTCCCTCCGTATGGAGGAGCACACGGCGGCTCTCGCGGCGGAAGTACAAAGTAGCCTTCTTAGGCAATTCTCCAGTCCGGCCGTTAAAAAGCCAGACACTGCCAAGCGCGCCCGGAGTAACCCACAGCAGGACCGCCTGGCATGCTTTAAGAAAGCGTAGCAATGCGGCCCCAACCCCAGCTCTCGCGACATAGCGAAACCAGTGCCGCGCGTACATAACTACACCCTTGAAATACCATGGGCACAGGGGAAGGGGCACAATAACGGCACGCCCAAAATATGGCTTAAAACGTACTAGGGGCTGCCGGATTCTTTTTTTTTAATTTTTCTTACTTTCAGGACTCCATACTTCGGACGACCTATTCGGCAATTCGACGGCCGCACAAACGATGCAAGATCCAGGGAGGCAGACAAGCCATGCCGCATTATGGAACTCCCAGGTGGTCTCTGTTACGAGCAGTATACCTATTTTGAATACAATTCCGCGGCCTGCCCCTGGTCAGGACATGTTAAATAGTCCAATATCTTTTTGCTTATCGCACTATTTGTATCGTTCGGCTTTGATAAGTAGCCCCTCTATAAACAATACATAGCTTTTTGTCTATTTTTTGCATTATCTTCTTTTCACTTATATGTTTATTAAATGACATGATGGCACCCGTACACCATGGTACGGCGAACACGCCAGGGGCTTCAGTACCCCTCATTATGGTGTGAGAAGTCCGTACACTTTCACAAGTGCGGCACCCCGAACTTATAGCACTATATGCGTCGGCTCCGAATCATGATTTGGGTCAATAGTTGGGTTTGCCCGGCTCCTATGTTTTGGTGCCTTACGTTCCGCTATATCGGCTAAGGTAGCACTAGGAGAACCACTGCGATTGTGCCCCGGTTCAGCTGGGTTAAGCACCTCAATGGAGAAAGCTAAAACTGACTGTCATGATGAGGCGAGAGACCGGTCGCTGTTTGAGAGGTTTTTCGAGTCCCTAAAGACTTATGCCGCTTCGAGCGAGGATCTGGCTTTGTCCGGCCAAGGCGTGGATAGCGCCCCGAACTCGGTCTTCTGAACTAGGGGCTTCGCCGAAATTTAAAATTATAGAGTTCTATGGCTAAGTGAGAGTGTTCAAGCATTACAGTCCGATTGCCTGGTTCATTGTGCTAAGCGCCTCCCTCGAAGGACCCAACTATGGGAAAAAGAGCGCTCAGGTTTATCCCGAACACCCCAGCACTAGTGGCATGGGGGCAGAAGCCGACGACTGGCCATCTCTCAATTTTTTGATAAACGGCCGCACAGAAGGTAATATTTTAAATTCAATAAGCATTACTTAGTGAATATGAACAAGTTTTCAGCGCACAGGATAAACACGAGCGAGTTCATTCAAAAATCACATCCTTGGTACATTCATCCGCCATAAGGAGGGCACCTGCAAGAACATCCTTGTAGTAGTTCTCGGGCTTGCGATGCTCCTTCCCCGGCGGCGGCCCGTCCTTCACAAGCTTCTCACCGTCCAGCTTACCCCAGTGCACCTTTGCACGGGCAAGGGCCCGACGGGCACCTTCGATGCAGACAGAGCGCTTGATGACCTCGAGCCTTGGACAGGCCTCCACCAGCCGCCGCACCAGCCCAAAATAGCTCCCAGGCAGGGCCTCTCCGGGCCATAGCCGAACTATGAAGCCCTTCATGGCCTGTTCGGCCGCCTTGTGGAGCTCGACCAGCTGTTTCAGCTGGTCACTCAAAGGCACAGGGTGTCCGGCCTCAGAATACTGAGACCAGAACACCTTCTCCGTCGAGCTGCCCTCTTCAGCTCGGTAGAATGTGGCGGTGTCGGATACGCTGCGGGGAAGATCTGCGAACGCCCCTGGAGAACTCCGGATTCGGGTAAGTAACAAGTAGTTTACTTTTATATTTCTGCTTTCCATAAAGAATGCCTTACCCGCTGCTATCTTCCTCATCTCCTCTAACTCTTGGAGGGCCTTCTGGGCTTCGGCCTTGGCAGACTTGGCAGTCTCAAGGGCCGTCGCGATCTCGGATGCTTGCGCCTTTGACTCAAGCTCCAAACTCTCATGTTTTTTCATCAGAGCCTGAAGCTCTTGCTGCACCTCGCCGACCTGAGCCCCAAGTCTGTCTCGCTCGATGCGCTCCGTGGCCATTTTCTTTTCGGCCTTAGACAACGCCTGCTTAAGGGTCGCCACCTCAGTCGTGGCCCCTACAATAAGCAGTACAATCCTGTTATTTTTTTGCAATCACGCCTTTTTATAGGAACTTTTTCTGTAAGGTATTTCTTACCTTCTTTCTCCTCGAGCCGCCGCTTGGTAAGGCCGAGCTCTTGCTCGGTCCGCTCGAGGTCCTGCTTCAGGACACCCACCTCTGCAGTCAGTGCGGCGGTGGATAGCAGCGAAGCCTGCATACACATATTGACTCTTTTTTTGTTAGACTCCTCCAAAATTTAATAGATCCTCTATTCGGCTTTTCTTTCCGAACGCTAAACAGAGCATCAGGGGCTACTGTCTATGCGGTAATATTTTTACATATCTTTACTTACCTCGAAGCCTGTTAGAAGGCTAGCGCAAGCTTCAGTCAGTCCACTCTTGGCGGACTGAACCTTCTAGATCACCATACTCATAATAGTACGGTGCCCCTCGTCGATGGAGGCGCCGTCAAGCACCTCCAGCAGATTGTCCGGCACCTCCGGTTGGATGGAGGCCGCCGGCTCAGAAGGCTTGCTCCTCTTGGAAGGAGTTCGCCTACGGCGGTCCGGAACTGTGGAAGATTCCGGCGCGGTGCCCGGCACAAAGCCGGACTTGGAGCCCTGGGGGCCTTATCCCCTTCACTCCTGGAGTCCGGGAGGTTGCCTTGCGGCTCCTCCGGGACCACCTCCTCCTGCCCCGGAGCTTGTCGCGATGCCACTTCGGCGTCATCTGCAGTGCGGGGGGAGACAGCGGGTGGAACTGAGTTCACATCCGATGAGTCCAGGGAGCCGCCCGACGATTCGTTGAATTCGGCCCGGGGCGGGCTGCATAATTACGTTCGACATTAGGGAAAGCTGTGCAACAAAGGAACATCATGAGTTACTCTGATATCCGAACTTACGATTTCGCCGGACGCTTGGCCCTGTTTGGCCACTCCTCTTCGCCCTCTTCAGCGTCAGGGGAATAGTCCGGCAGAGGGGTCTTCCTTTTCCTAGACCACTCGGCCTCCCCCGTTGGGGCGGCCTTCCTCTTCTCTCCTCCCTCCGCTGGGGGGGGGAGAGTTTTCTTCTTCCTCCTCCTCGTTTTCATGGGAAGAGGGCATCTTGGATTCGTCTGATGACGAGTCCGACACCACCATGTTACGGGCACTCTTTCGAGTCCCCGTGGTCTTCTTCTTCTTGGCCTTCTTCTCCGGCACCACATAAGGCGCCGGAACCGGCAGCTTCACTAGTAGAGCTGGGGCTGGGTCTTCGGGCAGCGGAGCTGGACAGTTAATCGGTCCGGATATCGCCCGCCAAGCCTGTCAAAGGTAAGGGAGTTTAGATCCTGCATAGAGTCAAACTATGAAAAAAGCTTAACATCCTATAAAAGGTGAAGATAGCTTACCTCACTAGCGTGATGCTGCAAGTTGTATCCGCGGTCCTCGGAAGCGGATGCGGGAGCCTCGGTGCCCTTGAATAGCACCTTCCAGGCATCTTCGTACATCGTGTCGAAGAGCCTGCTAAGGGTTTGGTGCTGCGCCGGGTCGAACTCCCACAGATTAAAATCCCGTTGTTGGCACGGGAGGATCCGGCGGACGAGCATAACCTGGATTACATTAACAAGCCGGATTGGCTTGTTCACCAGGGACTGGATGCATGTTTGCAATCCGGTCACCTCTTTTTCGTCACCCCACGACAGGCCAGTCTCTTTCCAGGACATAAGCCGCGTGGGGGGTCCGGATCGGAACTCGGGGGCTGCGATCCATTTCGGATCGCGTGGCTCGGTGATGTAAAACCACCCGGATTGCCACCCCTTTAGGGTCTCCACAAAAGAGCCCTCAAACCATAGGACGTTGGCCATCTTGCCCGCCATGGCGCCTCCGCACTCCGCCTGGCTGCCGCGCACCACCTTGGGCTTGATGTTGAAGGTCTTGAGCCAGAGGCCGAAATGAGGGCGAACGTGGAGGAAAGCCTCGCACACGACGATAAACGCCAAGATGTTGAGGATGAAGTTCGGGGCCAGATCGTGGAAATCCAGGACGTAGTAGAACATGAGCCCTCGGACAAATGGGTGGAGTGGAAAACCCAGTCCGCGAAGGAAGTGGGGAAGAAATACTACCCTCTCATGGGGCCTCGGGGTGGGGAGAAGCTGCCCCTTTTCGGGAAGCCGGTGCCTGATGTCCTTAGACAGGTATCCGGCCTTCCTTAGCTTCTTGACTTGGCCCTCCGTAGCAGAGGAGACCATCCACTTGCCTCCCGCTCCGGACATTGCTGGAGAAGGTTGAGGTGGGAAGAGGCAGGCTTGGGCGCTGGAGCTCGAGCGCGCAGGAGATGGATAGGCAAAGGAGGAAGAAGGCGTAGGTAAAAAGGTGGATCCTTATCCCCTTATATGGGCGGATACGGTTGAGCGTCCCCACCAGCCTGCTAAACTCGCTTGCCTCCCAAGCGCCATGATAAATGGCGCGGTTGGGTTACCCATGTCCGTATTGATGAGAATCCCGTAAAAGGGGTACACGATCTCTGCTTTGACAAGACGTGCCAAGGAAACCGCCTCGCAAAACGTGCTGAGGTGGAAAAGTAAAAACGATTCGAGTAAAGGACTTGGCCGTAGTGTGATGACGCACTGCGGAATACGTCGGCATATTTGATTTGTATTAATATTATTCTCTCTATGGCAATATGTGGAAACTTATTTTGCAGAGCTAGACACTACTCTTGGTGTTTACAATCTTCTATGAAGGACTTGGAGGAGGAACCCGCCTTGCAATGCCGAAGACAATCTGTGCGCCGGATTCGTCGTCATTGAAGCCTGGTTCAGGGGCTACTGAGGGAGTCCTGGATTAGGGGGTGTTCGGGTAGCCGGACTATACCTTCAGCCGGACTCCAGGACTATGAAGATACAAGATTGAAGACTTCGTCCCGTGTCCGGATGGGACTTTCCTTGGCGTGGAAGGCAAGCTTGGAGATGCGGATATTCAAGATCTCCTACCATTGTAACCGACTCTGTGTAACCCTAACCCTATCCGGTGTCTATATAAACCGGAGGGTGGTAGTCCGTAGGACATCAACTCCATATACAACGATCATACCATAGGCTAGCTTCTAGGGTTTAGCCTCCTTGATCTCGTGGTAGATCTACTCTTGTACTACCCATATCATCAATATTAATCAAGCAGGAGTAGGGTATTACCTCCATTGAGAGGGCTCGAACCTGGGTAAAAACATCGTGTCCCTTGTCTCCTGTTACCATCCGGCCTTGACGCACAGTTCGGGACCCCCTACCCGAGATCCGCCGGTTTTGACACCGACAGGGGTGTTTGGATAGCTGGACTATACCTTCAGCCGGACTCCTGGACTATGAAGATACAAGATTGAAGACTCCGTCCCGTGTCCAGAAGGGACTTTCCTTGGCGTGGAAGGCAAGCTTGGCGATACGGATATGAAGATCTCCTACCATTGTAACCGACTTTGTGTAACCCTAACCCTCTCTGGTGTCTATATAAACCGGAGGGTTTTAGTCCGTAGGACAACGTACACATCAACAACCATACCATAGGGTAGCTTCTAGGGTTTAGCCTCCTCGGTCTCGTGGTAGATCTACTCTTGTACTACCCATATCATCAATATTAATCAAGCAGGACGTAGGGTTTTACCTCCATCGAGAGGGCCCGAACCTAGGTAAAACTTCATGTCCCTTGTCTCCTGTTACCATCCGGCCTAGATGCACAGTTGGGGACCCCTACCCGAGAGCCGCCGGTTTTGACACTGACAAGGACCTTATCGACGGTGAGCTTCTTTGCTTTCCTTCTTCGAACCGATGACTATAGGTCGAGCCGACTTCTGGTTTTTTTTGACTTGCTCTTCGTTCTTTCCGTCTTGGCACACTTCTTCCCCGGCCACTCACAGGCCGCCATTCAAGCTATCGAGGCCAATCGCCAGGAGTGGAGGGTGTAGGATCGAAAGTATGTCTAGAGGGGGGGTGATTAGACTACTTGACCAAATAAAAACTTAACCTTTTCCCAATTTTAGTTCTTGGCAGATTTTAGCTATTGTAGGACAAGTCAAGCAATCATCACACAATTTAAGCAAGCATGCAAAGAGTATATTGGCAGCGGAAAGTAAAGCATGCAACTTGCAAGAATGTAACGGGAAGGGTTTGGAGAATTCAAACGCAATTGGAGACACGTATGTTTTTCCCGTGGTTCGGATAGGTGGTGCTATCCTACATCCACGTTGATGGAGACTTCAACCCACGAAGGGTAACGGTTGCGCGAGTCCATGGAGGGTTCCACCCACGAAGGGTAATGGTTGCGCGAGTCCACGGAGGGCTCCACCCACGAAGGGTCCACGAAGAAGCAACCACCCACGAAGGGTCCACGAAGAAGCAACCGTGTCTATCCCACCATGGCCATCGCCCACGAAGGACTTGCCTCGCTAGCGGTAGATCTTCACGAAGTAGGCGATCTCCTTGCCCTTACAAACTCCTTGGTTCAACTCCACAATCTTGTCGGAGGCTCCCAAGTGACACCTAGCCAATCTAGGAGACACCACTCTCCAAGAAGTAACAAATGGTGTGTTGATGATGAACTCCTTGCTCTTGTGCTTCAAATGATAGTCTCCCCAACACTCAACTCTCTCTCATAGGATTTGGATTTTGTGGAAAGAAGATTTGAGTGGAAAGCAACTTGGGGAAGGCTAGAGATCAAGATTCATATGGTAGGAATGGAATATCTTGGTCTCAACACATGAGTAGGTGGTTCTCTCTCAGAACATATGAGTTGGAATTGTGTATGTGTTCTGATGGCTCTCTCCACGAATGAAGAGGAGGTGGAGGGGTATATATAGCCTCCACACAAAATCCAACCGTTACACACAGTTTTCCAATCTCGGTGGGACCGAATCAACAAACTCGGTCGGACCGAAAAGGTAAACCTAGTGACCGTTAGAGATTTTCGGTGGGACTGACATGCAACTCGGTAGGACCGATATGGTTAGGGTTTCGGCATAACGTAATCTCGGTGAGACCGGTTACACAAACTCGGTGAGACCGAGTTTGGTAATAAGCTAACCAGAGAGTTGGTCAGGCAAACTCGGTGGGACCGATTTGCTCTTTCGGTGAGACCGAAAAGTTACAAAAGGGAAACAAAGAGTTTACATTGCAATCTCGGTGGGACCGATTCGCTCTTTCAGTGAGACCAAAAAGTTATGAAAGGGAAACAGAGAGTTTGCAATCCCATCTCGATGAGACCGAGATCCCTATCGGTAGAACTGAATTGCTAGGGTTTGGCAGTGGCTTATGACAAGTGAAACTCGGTGGCGCTGGATAGAAAGAATCGGTAGGACCGAGTTTGGCTTAGGGTTTAGGTCATATGTGGATATGGGAAAGTAGTTGAGGCTTTTGGAGCATATTACTAAGCACATGAAGCAAGAGGCTCATTAAGCAACACCTCATCCCTCCTTGATAGTATTGGCTTTTCCTAAAGACTCAATGTGATCTTGGATCACTAAAATATAAAATGAAGAGTCTTGAGCTTTTGAGCTTGAGCCAATCCTTTGTCCTTAGCATTTTGAGGGTTCCACTTTCACATCCATGCCATGCCAATCATTGAGCTTTCCTGAAATAGTCATCTTGGAATAGCATTAGCTCAATGAGCTATATGTTGTTATGAATTACCAAAACCACCTAGGGATAGTTGCACTTTCAATCTCCCCCTTTTTGGTAATTGATGACAACATATAGATCAAAGCTTCGACAAATGATAATAAGCATGAAATATATCGTCGCTTTGAGAAGTATGTGACAAGTAAGAGCTCCCCCTAAATTTGTGCATATTTAAAATTTGCTTTGGACTGCAAATGCACAAAGAGTTAGGGTCATGGGTTACTCTTCCATGTCACATACATCTTGGTGGAGCGCTTGAAATGATAAGAATGAAATACATGCACTCATCACCAAGAATAGTGAATGATCACATAAGATAGATAAGATAATAGCATTCACCAAGCATTAAGTGTAGCTTATGATCAAACACATGATCATCAATGTCTCACAGATAACGGCATAGTATCTCAAGCACTCAAAAGCAAACAAAGTTCGAAAAACCACCAAATAAAACAAGAGAGAATAAAAGCAACACTAAAAGCAACACTCTCTCTCGAAGCCTATGATCTATACATTTTCTCCCCCTTTGGCAACAAGTTACCAAAAACTTCCTAGAAAATGCATAGTGCTAAGTCGACACTCAGGCTTGATCTTCAGGTGGTGGTGGAGTCCGGAGCGCTCCAAGGACGAAGCCTTCTGTAGACGTGGTCGAAGTCAAGGCTGAAGTGGATGCTGGAGCTGGTGGAATTGAGGCTGTAGCTGGTGTAGAAGTGGTGGCTCTGGTGTCAGCAACTGGCACTACATGTGATCTCTGAGCTCTTGGCACTCTGGCAAATGCATCAGTTGTAGTCTTTCCTCTCCTCTCCTGCATGTCATCCTGGAGCTGCTCCACTGCAGTCTGAATCTATGTCACTTTGACATCCAAGTCATAGAACTTTTGTTCCATGATCCTCTCTAAGCTTGCCTGGTTCTGAGTTAGGGTGGCTAGTCCTTGCTTAATCCGCAGGGTGGATGCAATCAAGTAACCAAGCTGCTCTTGTTTGGTTTTCAAGAAATATTCAGATGCCTCCTCTTGAGTAGGCATCTTGGCAGCTTTCTCCTTCCTTGCCTTCTCCTTCTTGGCTTGTGCTTGTGCAGATGATGGTTCATTCTCAGTCATGACAACTTGATTATCTTCAAAATCTGGACGGATGGGCAGGTGTTCCTTGTCCAATAAGTGTATGCCTGTGCCCATCTTGGAGTTAATGAGCTCCTGAATTTGATTGGCATATCCACAGCTCCTCTTCTGGTCTGCTGCAGTCCTCTTGATTGTTTCTACGATGAGGCTCATGACCTTGAACTTCTGAGGCATATCAAATACATGAAGCAAATTGATCACATGGCCTCTGATCATCTTGTGATCTCCAGACTTGGGCAATAGGGTGTGCCTAAGAATCCAGTTGATGGTTGGCAGCCCTGACAGAAGATAGTGTACTGAGCCAAACTTGAACGTATCAAGTGCTTCATTTGGAATCTCCTTGTACATGTTTGACATTGAGTTGTGGTCCATCTTCTTCTTGGCATAAATGTCCAAGTCATCGTCATGCTCTTCTGGGGCATTAATCAGCCGAGCCATTCAGCAACTGTAGACTGGTACCTCGTACCCTCTGACATCCATACAATCCTGCCATCTAGATAGAAATGGGCTGTGGAGTAGAACTGCATGATGAGTTCCTCATTCCACTTTGTGAGCTTCTGCCCAACAAAGTCCTCTACTCCACATGCCTTGAAGCTGTCCTGCACTCCAGGGTAGTACTCTTTGTTGTCCTTGATGTATTGCCAATCAACCCATCTCATATCGCAGACAATTGGCTTCTTGTCTAGCAGCACTGTCTCATAAAAGTCTTGCTGCTCCTTGGTGTGAAACCTGTAGTTAACTGCAGTCCTTCTCCTTGAAGCATACGGGTCTGCTTCTCTCCACTTCCGGAGCCCTGAATCTCTCCTGAGTTTCATATCCTCAGCCACAGGATGAGCCTTGTTGTGGTCTGGGATCTTGGGCTTGAGCTTTCTAAGAACATTCTCTTCTTCTTCTTCTGCAGCTTCACGCACTGGGGCCTTGTTCTTCTCAGTAGCTGGGATGCTTCTTGTGTTCCTCTTTGGCTTTGCCTTTGGCTTTGGAGCTGGCTTGGCCTTGGAAGCATCTGCCCCTGTTCTTATGGCATCACCCATCAGCTTGGGTGCCTTAGGTGCTGGTGCAGCTACCTCTTCTTCTTCCTCCTCATCTTCCATGATGGAAGCCTTGCCAAGCACTCTGGCTACAGTTTTCTTCACCCTTTATTTCCTCTTCTTGCCCTTAGCAGCAACTGGCTCAATGGGAGTGGGCTTCTCAGTTGAAGCTCTGGCCTTTGACATAGGCTGCCTGCCTGCTGGCCTTTTGATCTTCATCCCTGGTTTTATGCCCTGTGCTGGCTCAACTCTCTTGGAAGTTGCTTCCTTTTCTGCCACATAATCCTCATCTTCTGAGTCTGAGGTTCTCTTCTTTCTCTGTCTTGTGGCAGCTTTAGGCAGATTGCTAGGGGTGCTCCTACTGCCATCATCTGAGGAACTTGAGGGCCTAGTGCCCTCACTCATCTGCACTTGCTGCTCTGACAAGTTCTGGCTATCACTTTGGTATGGCATGATGCAAACTCTGACTGCTGACCCTGTGAATAGGTTATAGATGAGATAGAGTGGATAAGCATCACAAAATGCAGAGATTTTTGCAAAAGAATAATTCAAAAACTTAGTTTTAGTTTCCCACTGAAAGCATCTCGGATCTACCGATTTCTAAACTCGGTGATACCGAAGCAGTTTTGGCACCTAAACTAGTGAACTCGGTCAGACCGAGTCACAGTTCGGTGGCACCGAGACTGCTAGGGTTTCACAGAGTTCCAAAATAGGTCACACCGATAAGTAATTCTCGGTCAGACCGAGTCTCACTTGTGCAATGGCATAAGCCAAATCGGTGGGACCGAGTTTTTCAACTCGGTGGGTCCGAGATGGTTTCGGCGGAAACCTAACCCTAAAATTTTCGAATTAAACCTAATCTACGAGTTCATTGACTGAATAGAAGTTTAACAAACGTGGCAAGAATCATGATGATCACAATGTGTTAAGAATCGGATTGGGGAATAGCACAAAGATCGAGTCCATACCCTAGTTTGGCGGAGACTCGCTACGGCGGCAACGGCGGGGTTGAATTTCCGTTGACGGCGACGGAGACCAGCGACTGGAGGCGGCTGGCGGCGAGGAGATGATCCGGAGACCAAGTTGGCAGAGCAGGCTATCGCGCGGGCGAAGGGGTTCGGAGAAATTTCCAAATTTTTGCCCGTGACTATATATAGCCCGACCCTGTCGGTGTGACCGAGTGGAACAACTCGGTGGCACCGAGATGCAAAACTGTATACAGTTGTTGCAACTCGGTGTGAGCGAATGGTTCAAATCGGTTGCACCGAGATCGAAAACCTAGATCAGCTTAATGATCTCGGTAGGACCGAAAGTAGGGTATCGGTCAGACCGAGAATCATAAAGAGGTTTTGGAAGTTTAAGTCTATGACGAATCGGGGACTCCGAGCGCTCCTCACACAGAGTGGTTCGAATCTGACTTGATCAAATTTTGTGATGTAGCATGAATAGAGTTTGAGACGAGAAAAGCATAGAAAGCTAGAGGAGGTTCTTAGGCATTCTTGTCCATCCACTTGGCAAAAGGAAATAAAGCCAAACAATCAAAACAACAAGTGGATGTCCTCGAATGAGTAAAATATGCAACCAGCATGCTCACACAGAAAGATGGCAAATGAAATATGTGACAAGGCATGCACAACCAATTCTAGCATCTATCAAGCAATTTGCGATGACAAGGTCATCTATATATGAGTATATTGACTTAGAAGTCAAGTGAGAACACTTGATCATAGGTCATACTCATCGTTTAAGCTCAAGTGGGGTTACCACTTTTACATAAAGCATTGTTGTGTTCACATCTTTAGAGTTGCTTTAGCTCAAGTCTTAGAGTAAAGCTCCCCCTAGATGTGATATCCCCCCTTAGAGAGATGAACTAACCTCGGGTTTTGTCGATGATGACTTCATGTAGATGTTGAAGATGTGGATGCTCAATGTTGATGTAGATCACTTGGAGCTATCCATTTGAGTGAATTGCACTTTCAATACCTACATGGGTTAGTCCCACAAGGAACAAACAAGGATATCCATAGACATAGAGTGATACACACACAAGATGATGTCCATGAAAACTTTTAGGTTACCTTGTCCCTTGTCTTACCAACAAGAGGGTTTGTGACTCCTTGAACTAGTGCAAGATGTGGAAGTTGATTGCACTTGTTCTTGCCAAAATGATAAGAGTGAAGTATGTTGGCAGAGTCACCCTCAAGAACTCTCTAGTTCTTCTTCTTTTGGATCCACACCATCTTGATGGGAATCCTTGGAGTTGTAGTCGTACTTGATGAAGTGGAACTTGTAGTAGTCTTGGGAATCCACTTGACTAAGGTCTTAGGAGCTTCTTCAAATGCATCAATTTCCTCTTGAAGCTTGTCCTTGCCTTTTTGCTTGTAGTCTTGTGATGGAAGATCATCTTGAGCTTGTGTACCCTTGAAAGAAGTATCATACTTCTCTTGTTGAGGAACAAACTTTGTCTTGGGGTATTGATCTTCTTCCCACTCAACTCCATTGGCATTGAACTTTCGTTCAAAACTAACACCTTGATTCTTCCGGTGCATTCCTTGCTTGCGCACAATTTCCTCGAATTGCTTACTCCCGGCAAGGCTTTTGTACACTCCTTTCTCTATAATTCCCTTCAATAAGCTATTTTCTTGCTCAAGTGTAACTTGGCTAAGAGAATCATTAGTGGAATCAAGAGAACTACTAGAAGCAACAATATTGGATTTAGCATGATCATTGTTACTGCTAGAGGAAGAATCTTTCTTGTTCTTGTTACTAGACTTGACTTGAGGCATGTAAGTGGATAAGAGTAAACGCTTGGCAATGCAAGAAGAACTTTTCTTGTGGAGATCATCATTGATTTCTTTTAAGAACTCATGCTCTTGCTCAAGATTGAGCTTTTCAAAGCGTAATTTCTCATGAGCTATTAAAAGTTCTCGATGATCTTCGAAGATAGTTTCATGAGCTAACTTAAGAGTGTTTAGTTCTTTAGTTAGAGCCTCAATCTTCTCCTTATCATTGTCATTCATTTTATCTTGATTAGCATGATTAATTGACGTTTCATCATAGTATTCATCACTAGGGTTGTCAACAAGCAAATCATCACCTAACAAGTTGTCTTCATCACTATTGAAATCAACATACTCGGGGTGTGTTACCTTAGGACCTTTGGCCATGAAGCATCTTCCAATTCCTTCATTTGGTGAGTCAAATATGTCGTAGGAGTTGGTTGACACAAGTGCTAGACCGGCAACACCTTCATCTTGAGTATCTTTGGAGTCAGAGTGATAACTTCTCTCGGAGTGGCTGCCGGAGTCGGAGCCGGATACCCATTCACCAACATGAGCTTGATGTCTTCGTTTTGTGTAGCTCCTTGATGATTTTTCCTTCCTTTCCGAATCCTTGCTTCTCCGTGAGTATCTTTGTTCATAACGATCATCTCTACTCCTTCTCTCTCTTGGTGGTGATTCTTTGCTTCTTCTTTTTGGAGAATCTTCTCTTCTCTTGTAGGGAGCCGTACACTCATTGGAATAGTGTCCGGGTCTTCCACAACTGTAGCAGTTTCGCTCTCGACTAGAAGATCTTTTGTCGTTGTAGGACCTCGACTTGAAGCTTCTGTCTTTGCTTCTACTCTTGTAGAACTTGTTGAAGTTCTTCACCATTAAGCTCAATTCTTCATTGAAGTTTTGTTTCTCACTTGATGATGTAGGGGCTTCACATGAGGCTTTGTAGGCACCACTTGATTTGTTGTGAAGTTCCTCTTTATCCTTAAGTGACATCTCATGAGCAACAATTCTTCCAATCACCTCCGTTGGCTTGAGATCTTTGTAATTGGGCATCATTTGGATCAATGTGCACACGGTATCATATTTTCCATCCAAGGCTCTTAGAATCTTCTTAATGATGAATCTATCGGTCATCTCTTCACTTCCTAAGCCAGCAATCTCATTTGTGATGAGAGCAAGCCTAGAGTACATTTCAGCGACACCTTCACCATCCTTCATTTTGAACTTGTCAAGTTGACTTTGAAGCACATCCAACTTGGATTCCTTGACGGAGTCGGTACCTTCGTGCATATCAATCAAAATGTCCCAAATTTCCTTTGCATTCTCAAGACGGCTGATTTTGTTGAATTCTTCGGGGCACAATCTGTTGAAGAGAATATCACAAGCTTGAGCATTGTATTGCAACATCTTCAACTCATCCGCGGTAGCTTCACGGTTTGGTTCTTTCCCATCAAAGGAGTCACCTTGCAAACCAACACACACAATAGCCCAAACGGCGGGGTTATGTCCAAGAATATGCATTTTCATTTTATGCTTCCAACTAGCAAAATTAGTACCATCAAAGTAAGGACCTCTACGGTGATAATTTCCCTCGCTAGATGCCATACTCTCCTAGGTTGCGAAACCAAGGCTATGTCCACAAAAATCTATGGAGATCAAAGCAAATGGAGACCAAAGCTCTGATACCACTTGTAGGATCGAAAGTATGTCTAGAGGGGGGGTGATTAGACTACTTGACCAAATAAAAACTTAACCTTTTCCCAATTTTAGTTCTTGGCAGATTTTAGCTATTGTAGGACAAGTCAAGCAATCATCACACAATTCAAGCAAGCATGCAAAGAGTATATTGGCAGCAGAAAGTAAAGCATGCAACTTGCAAGAATGTAAAGGGAAGGGTTTGGAGAATTCAAACGCAATTGGAGACACGGATGTTTTTCCCGTGGTTCGGATAGGTGGTGCTA
The DNA here is from genome assembly GCF_002162155.2 of Triticum dicoccoides. Lineage (NCBI taxonomy): Eukaryota > Viridiplantae > Streptophyta > Magnoliopsida > Poales > Poaceae > Triticum > Triticum dicoccoides. The sequence goes on along the minus strand of NC_041390.1, from coordinate 394,890,972 downwards.
TCCTACATCCACGTTGATGGAGACTTCAACCCACGAAGGGTAACGGTTGCGCGAGTCCACGGAGGGCTCCACCCACGAAGGGTAATGGTTGTGCGAGTCCACGGAGGGCTCCACCCACGAAGGGTCCACGAAGAAGCAACCACCCACGAAGGGTCCACGAAGAAGCCAACTTGTCTATCCCACCATGGCCATCGCCCACGAAGGACTTGCCTCACTAGCGGTAGATCTTCACGAAGTAGGCGATCTCCTTGCCCTTACAAACTCCTTGGTTCAACTCCACAATCTTGTCGGAGGCTCCCAAGTGACACCTAGCCAATCTAGGAGACACCACTCTCCAAGAAGTAACAAATGGTGTGTTGATGATGAACTCCTTGCTCTGGTGCTTCAAATGATAGTCTCCCCAACACTCAACTCTCTCTCATAGGATTTGGATTTTGTGGAAAGAAGATTTGAGTGGAAAGCAACTTGGGCAAGGCTAGAGATCAAGATTCATATGGTAGGAATGGAATATCTTGGTCTCAACACATGAGTAGGTGGTTCTCTCTCAGAACATATGAGTTGGAATTGTGTATGTGTTCTGATGGCTCTCTCCATGAATGAAGAGGAGGTGGAGGGGTATATATAGCCTCCACACAAAATCCAACCGTTACACACAGTTTTCCAATCTCGATGGGACCGAATCAACAAACTCGGTCGGACCGAAAAGGTAAACCTAGTGACCGTTAGAGATTTTCAGTGGGACTGACATGCAACTTGGTAGGTCCGATATGGTTAGGGTTTGGGCATAACGTAATCTCAGTGAGACCGATTACACAAACTCGGTGAGACCGAGTTTGGTAATAAGCTAACCAGAGAGTTGGTCAGGCAAACTCGGTGGGACCGATTTGCTCTTTCGGTGAGACCGAAAAGTTACAAAAGGGAAACAAAGAGTTTACATTGCAATCTCGGTGGGACCGATTCGCTCTTTCGGTGAGACCGAAAAGTTACGAAAGGGAAACAGAGAGTTTGCAATCCCATCTCGGTGAGACCGAGATCCCTATCGGTAGAACCGAATTGCTAGGGTTTGGCAGTGGCTTATGACAAGTGAAACTCGGTGGCGCTTGATAGAAAGAATTGGTAGGACCGAGTTTGGCTTAGTGTTTAGGTCATATGTGGATATGGGAAAGTAGTTGAGGCTTTTGGAGCATATTACTAAGCACATGAAGCAAGAGGCTCATTAAGCAACACCTCATCCCTCCTTGATAGTATTGGCTTTTCCTAAAGACTCAATGTGATCTTGGATCACTAAAATATAAAATGAAGAGTCTTGAGCTTTTGAGCTTGAGCCAATCCTTTGTCCTTAGCATTTTGAGGGTTCCACTTTCACATCCATGCCATGCCAATCATTGAGCTTTCCTGAAATAGTCATCTTGGAATAGCATTAGCTCAATGAGCTATATGTTGTTATGAATTACCAAAACCACCTAGGGATAGTTGCACTTTCAGAGGGAAGGTGGCATGGAGATCGCCGCTGATGCCCCTCGGACTCTTGACGAGCATATTCTGAGCATTGGGGCTCGCCTGCGGCCGGCCCACCAGATGCTGCGCCGACTTCCCCAGGCCGACTCCCGTTGGGTCCGACTGGCAGTGCTCCCGCCGTCTCCCGAGGTCTCGCTGGCTGGTGGGCCTTGCTGCCTCCAGGCTGTACAAACAAGACGTCGTGGGCACAGGACCAGGTACAGCGGTGCTGATGTCAAGGCCGGCTGGGCAACAGTGCCACGCCGCGGGGAGATCCTCCCATGTACGGCGCGCTATAGCCATGCCTGCCCTTGGTAAGGGGCGGGGAGTGGGCTTCATTGTAGCCACGCCCCTGCCCCGTCCCCCTTGATGAGGTCACGGTTTGTTGGAGTCGCCGGCCGACTCCCCAAAGCCGGCTTCTCTGGAAGTCATCCCTGGGACTCGGCCGTGAGCGGGCAGTCGGCCGCCTTGCCGTAGACTCCCCAGGAGGCGGCTCTTCGCCCTGTGGTCTTGAGGGGCGCAGCCTGCCCCGATGTCTTGAAAGGTCATGGGGCTCGGGTTGGCCTACCCGTGGCCCATTACTCCAACAGTAGTCCCCGAAGCTGGTGAGGCGCCGCGGTCGATCGGCCGAGAAGCCTCAGCAGTTTTCTTTCTCCGGATGCTCGACACATGGTCTTGATTGACTTCCGCCGGGCCGACTAGACGGAGTCGGACTCGCCCGACTCGGGCTCACTCTATTCTAACTTGCTCAGTAGTTCAAACGTCGTGGCGGGATTTCAAGTGGCGTGCTAGCTAAGCTTCCAGGCCGCCGCCCGTTCTTGGCCTGCCACGCGGGGGCACGTGGCTAGGCCGTCCTGCCAGCCCACACGCGCGACGGGACAGGCCCATAGGCGGGGCCCGCCACTATCGCGCCTCGGCGCCCGAGCGGATCCGCTGTGGCCCCGATGGACAGTTAGGATTCCTGTGGAGTTACTGTGCGCAGTAACTTTGCAAGGATCATGGGGGGCGTGGGGTTGTGGGCGCAGTAAATCCCCACGCCCGCCCCCTCGGCTTCGCAGCCCCGAGGGCTATAAGTAGGGGGAAGAGGGGAGCATGCGCGCCCCTCCTTCCTACTGCCCCTTGCTTTCTTCCTCCTCGTAGCTCCTGTTTCCTCCTCCTTCTCTCTCTCGCTCGCTCCGCCGCACGCCCAAGCTCCAGCGCACGCTGCGGTGACAGCTTGCGATGATGAGCTCTTCCTCTGCTGCCGCGCCTCCCCCGGTACGCTCCGGTACGCTCCGGTACCTGGGACGGCTCCGAAGTCCACGAAGACCATATCGAGTTCCTCCGCCGGACCCATCGTCTTCCCGGCGAGGATCACGTGCAGGTGCACCTTGCGCCAGAGGGGGAGATTTCCTCCGCCCCGCAGGAGGGCGAGCGGGTCATCTTCCGCTCGCACTGCCTGCGCGGGCTGGGGCTGCCGGCGAGCAGCTTCTTCCGGTCTTTCATGGAGTTCTACGGACTCCAGCCGCACCACCTCACCCCAACACAGTGGTGCTGTTGTCCGCCTTCGTGGCTCTGTGCGAGGGCTTCCTGGGAGTCCTCCCCACCCTTGAGCTCTGGGGGGAGTTCTTCTTCTCCAAGCTCGGCACCCAGGCGGCGGGCGTGCCGGCTCAGTGTGGTGCCTTCATCGCCGTGCGAAGGACAGGAGCCGACAACCACTTCCCCTCCATCGCGCTGCTGAAGTCGGTGAAGATGTGGCAGCGGTCCTACTTCTACGTCAGGAACGTCGCCACGCGGGGCGACTAGGTCAATCTGCCGGCTTTCGAAGCCGGCCCGCCAGCTGGCAAACTGCCCAACTGGTCGTACCGAGCCAGGTCGCTGACTCCTGCGGGAGCCGGCGCCATCACGCGACTCTGAGTGTTGACGCAGTCGGAGGGTCTGACTGGCCCGGACCTGCTGGCCGCCTTCGTCTCGCGCCGAGTTCTCCCACTCCAAGGCCGCCCTCACCTGATATGCCAGATGAGCGGGGGCCGCGACCCGAGTCAGATGTGCACCAAGGACATGCCTCACGAAGAGGTGGCCCTGATGGTGAACTACCTCTCGGACAGCAGGCTCCCAGAGGACTGGCGATTCGGCAAGGAGCCATACTCCCGCGCCAACCCCCCGCCCGTGGTGAGTCGCCTTTCTTTTCTTTAGATTGTCTTCTTCTTGCCGAGTCTTTTTCTAATCAGTCTGCTTTTTGGTTAGAATCCCCTTCTTCACCCACCAGCCGGCACCTCGGGGCCGGCCGTGAGTTCGCCGCCGACCGGGGGGAGAGCAACGTCGACGACCCCGATCTGGGGGCGGCGGCTCTGGAAGACGAAGCCGAGGGAGGAGGAGGGACGACATGCGACTTTAGGCCCTCAGCCACCTTTGCCGACTGGCCTGAAGACGACGCCGAGGAAGGAGTCGCCCCTCGCCATCGGCCACGAGCCAGCCAGCCGGGCGCGGGCTCTTCTGCCGCGTCGGGCACTCCAGGCGGCGGGAAGAAGCGCCGGGCTGCACCGACTTTGTTCGGCAGCTGGCCGAAGAAGCCCAAGGGCTCGGCTGCGGCGACCCGGCGGGACGAGGCAGCCGCGAAGGCCATCCGCTTCCGTAAGGAAGTGAAGAAGCCGCCGTTGGTCTCTGCCTAAGTATTCTGTCTTCAAAGTTCGTTCTTTCTTCGTGCTTTGTCTGAGTCTCTGCTCGCCCCTCTTTCTTCAGGGCTCCCCTCTCTCTGGAGCGGGTTGCCACCGCCTCCGTCATGGGGTCAGCGGAGACGCCCGCCACCACTCGGCGGATAGACCCCGCTGCCGACCTCCGGGAGGCGACGGAGCGGAATGCGCAGGAGAAGCGCAATGAAGAAGAAGCCCTCCGCCTAGAGAAGGCGGAGGCCGACAAGGCGGAGGCCTCCGCCAAGAAAAAACTAGCGGAGGCCAAAGCCGCCGCAGCGGCGAAGCAGCAGGCTGAGGAAGCCGCACACCGCCAGGCGGCCTTGCTTGTTACCCCGCTGAACTCTGTGCCGCCGCGGCCGGAGTTCACGGGGCAGACTGGAGGAGCCGGCGGGGAGAACCTCGTGGAGGAGAGGGAAGGCGGCGAGCCCTCTACTCCGGGCGCGAATGTTCCGTCGCCGCCTCCGCCGCCGTCTGAAGGCGTGCGAGGCGAGCGGCCAGCGGACCCTCCGATGCCGCTGACCGAAGACGAGGCCGTGGCGAGGCTACTCCTCCAGGTCGGCTCGCCAGCGCGCCGTCTTCGGGAGAAGGCGACTTCGGCACCCCGCCCCTGGAAGCCGGCACCGCCAGCTCGGCGGCTCCAAACGGCGAGGCGACGAGCGCCGCACCCATTGGGTGGGTGCGGGGAGGCGGCACAGGGCCGCTAAACTGGGCGCTCCTAGACGTCCAGGCGAAGCTCCGCGCTGAGGGCGACGCCCTCCAGAGCTGCACCAAGGCATTCCTGGCATCGCGGGCGACCGTCCGGGTATGTTTTTTCTTTGGGCCTTTATTTTTCTTGTTCCTCTCTGTGGGGGCGCGCCAGCGCACCCACTGGGTGTAGTCCCCGAGTTTCGGGTCGGCTGCTGAGCAGGCGGCCCGGAACTCCAATTTGATGGACTTCTGGGTACTAACTTTGTCTGAAATGCTTGTTGCAGGACTACCACAACCACCGCGTCACCGCCTTCAACCGTAATGTTGAAGAGTTGGGCAAGCGGACCGCCGACTTGGCGAAGAGCCGGAGTAAGTCCTTCTCCTTTTTCTCTTTTCTGCGAGGGCGCGCTAGCGCACCCGCGGGCTGTAGTCCCCGAGATTCGGGCCGACTACTGAGCAGTCGGGCCGGATCTCCCCGGCAACCTACTTTATTGACGACTGTTGTCTTTCTTTCTTTCCTTCAGGGGCCAACGCTGCTCTTCAACAGCAGCTGAGCGAAGCCAACTCCACCCTGCTCATCAAAGGGGAGGAGTGCAGCAAGCTCGCCGCGGAGCGCGATCTGCTGGCCACTCAGTTGGCAGAGCAGAAGGGGCTGCTCGCAAAGTCGCGGAGGGAGGCAGAGGAGATGGAGGCCGCCTTCCTGGCCGAGTTCGCGAGCGAGCGCTCTTCCTGGTCTAACAAGGAGGCGTTGCTATCCTGCGGCTTCCACGAGATCGAAGACATCGTTGATGGTGAGTCTCTTTGTTTTCTTTCTTTGAGCTACCGACCTAGGTCGTGCCGACTCCTGGTTTTTGACTCGCTTTTTTGTTTCTTCATGTCTTTTGCAGACTTCTTCCCTGGGCAGTCTCAGGCCGCTATCCAAGCCATCGAGGCCGATCGTGCAAGTCGGAGGGCGGAGGGCGCAGAGATCGCCGCCGATGCCCCCCGAACTCTTGATGAGCACATCTTGAGTATCGAGGCTCGCCTCTAGCCGGCTCACCGGGTGCTGCACCGGCTTCAGCGCGTCGGCGCCCAGGCGATCTCTGCCCTTTGGCCCGATATGCAGGCTCCGCGCACCCCCAGCCTGACGGCCAACTGGTTGGAGGTCGCGGCTGGTCGCCTCGAGGCTTGGAAGGGCTCTTCGGCCCGGGCTGGAGCGCGTCAGGCCTTAGAGTTCGTCAAGGCGTGGTACCCAGGTCTGGATCTAGACCGGTTGGCCACGCTTCGGTCGGAGGCCCGGCCAGAGCTGGAGGCTGCGGAAGACACCCTCGTAAAGCGTGTTACGGCGATCGCTGAGTACACCGATACGAGCATCTTCGTCCCCGAGCGGTCTGAAGACGGCGAGGAGGTCCCGCCGGAGTGGTTTGGGATGAACCCAGACTGCGGCGAAGACTCGGCGGAGGTGATCGGCTCCAGCGTCGAGGAGGAGGACGAGGCGGAGGATGAGGGCGAGGCGGAGGCACCAGAAGACGGAGCAGACGGCCAGCCTCAGCCCGATCGCGCCTCCAGCAACGAGCCGCGTGCGACCGATCCGACTGCTGCCGGAGGCGATCAAGCCGAGACTAGCCGACCGACCGCCCGACGACTGATGATGGCGCCTCCTCCGACCCCCCAACTCCATCTGCCGCCTCCTAAACCGTCGTTGTGTCTTTTGTTTTATCTGCTTCAGTAGTCTTTTGAAGAACTTGTTAATTCGCACAATTCCACCCGCGGGGTGTATTTTGAACCTCTGCTTGACAATTCGGCCAAGGGCCTATGTTATGTAAATTTATATATCTATCCTTTCTTGCTCATTGTTCTTTTGGTTGTTTTCCTTTGCCGCTTTCCCTAGTTGCCCGCCTTGCCAATCGGACAGCCGCTCTGCAGACTGTTGCTGGATCAAGTGCTAGGCTACTTTGGGAAAGCAAGTACTTAGCCGATTTCAAGATTCTTTGAGCAAGTTGGATAGAAAATGACAATCTGACTATCCGAGAATCGGTTTCCGAGAAAGGCTGGAAGCCGTCTTGAGCTATGTTTTATGCTTTGAGTCCTTAGCCATTTTTCGTGCGAGCACCCGTTCTACCTTACCTCTGCCCACCATACAGTCGCTCTGCGAGCTGCGGCTTCTGACAGAAGATGGCTTAGATGCTACACACTACTTGTCCAGCTGCAGGAAGCATTTCATAGTGCGAGGCGGCAAGTCCCCGGGCCGACTTGTCGAGCCTGGTGCCAAACGGTATAACAAAGAGTAATCATACTTGTAGGCATAATTTTTATCATATAGACAAAAGAGGGTAGTCCCCGAGCTCGTCTCGGGGGCCCCGAAGTCTTGGTACTTTAATACAAAAGGTAGCATGGTACATACTGCATCAACTATAAAATCTTCGGAGAAGATTTGCATTCCATGGCCGCTCTGTCTCCTTGCCGGAGTCGTCCCTCTTGCATGTTCAGGGCTTCTGACCATCGATTAGGTAGTAGGAGTCGTTGCCTAGTACTTTGCTAATGATGAAAGGGCCCTCCCAAGGCGGCGACAGCTTGTGCTGGCCGGCTGTTCGCTGGATCAGCCGGAGCACAAGGTCGCCTTCTTGGAAAGATCTTGGCCTGACCTTCCTGTTGTGGTATCGGCATAGGCTCTGCTGGTAGATGCTGGACCGGCTGAGTGCCAGCAGCCAGCCCTCTTCCAGCAGATCAACGCCGTCTTGTCGTGCTTCTTCTGCTTCCTCCTCGGTGTACATGGTGAGTTGTGGGGAGTTAAAATCTATGTCCATTGGGATGACGGCTTCGGCACCGTAGACGAGGACGAAGGGCGTGAAGCCGGTTGACTTATTTGGAGTCGTGCGCAGACTCTAGAGGACGGCTGGCAGCTCGTCGAGCCAGCAGCCAGCCGAGCGCTCCAGAGGCTCAATCAACCGAGGCTAGATGCCGGACAGGATGAGGCCGTTTGCTCGCTCCACTTGGCCGTTTGACTGCGGGTGGGCGACGGACGCTAGGTCCAGTCGGATGCCCTGTGTTGCGCAAAAACGGGCCAAGGCGCCTTCGGCAAAATTTGTGCCGTTGTCGGTGATGATGTTGTGTGGTATGCCGTACCGAATTGTGCTATCGGTGATGAAGGTCACGGCAGTCGGACCGTTCAGTTTCTTAATTGGCTTTACTTCCACCCACTTGGTGAACTTGTCCACTGCGACAAGTAGGTGAGTTAAACCACCTCGTGCTGTTTTGAATGGCCCCACCATGTCTAGACCCCAAACTGCGAAAGGCCAAGCAATGGGGATGGTCTTGAGCGCGGAAGCCGACTGGTGTGGCTTGGAGCTGAACTTCTGGCACCCTTTGCATTTTTGGACCAACTCCTTGGCCTCTTCCAAGGCAGTCGGCCAAAAGAAACCATGCCGAAAAGCTTTGGCGACGAGTGCTCTTGAAGCCGCATGGTGGCCACGTTCGCCTTGATGGATGTCTTTGAGGATCGCCTGGCCTTGCTCTGGCTCTACGCAGTGCTGGTAGACACCAGTGACGCTGCGCCTGACCAGCTCTCTATTGATTATGGTATAGGCTGCTGCCCGGCGTTGTACTTGCCGAGCTGAGGTCTCATCAGTTGGTAGCTCTTTGTTCACCAAAAATTTGAGGATGGGCTGGGCCCATGAGGGTGCTGCTATTTCGTCGACTATCAGAACTGCGACTTGGACAAGGGCGGCTGGGCTGGGAGGTGGCGGGCTGGAGTCAACAGCCGCTTGTTTGGCTGATGAAGTCCCCAGGCCGACTGGCTCGGTCCTTGGGCCGAGTTCTGGAATCTTCGAGTCCGTCACCATAGTCCCCGGGCCGGGCTCGACTGTGGTAGCTTTGGAGTCGCCCGCCAAAGTCCCCGTTCTGACTGCCGGAGCTCCAGAGTCGGATCCACCGTCTTCGGGAGGAGCCGGCACAAAGATGGAGTCTGATTCTGGTGAAGGCTTGACAGACGGCTTGAGGAGGCGTTGAAGGGCGACGCCAGATGGAATTGCTTGGCGGGTAGATCCGATTCGTGCTAAGGCGTCTGCTTGGTCGTTGTCGTTTCTTGGCACATGGAGGAACTCGCACCCTTCGAAATACCCGCTAAGTTGCTGCACGAGGAAATGGTAGCTCGCCATGTTTGCATCTTTTGCATCCCAATCTCCAAACGACTGCTGAACCACTAAGTCCGAGTCGCCATAACACAAGATCCGGCGGATGCCAAGTTCTTTGTCAAGCCGGAGCCCGTGAATGAGCGCCTCGTACTTGGCCACGTTGTTGGAGGCGGCAAAATGGATTTGCAGTGCATATTTGAGCTTGTCGCCTTTGGGAGAGGTGAGGACGACGCCGGCTCCCAAGCCGGTGCGCATCTTGGAGCCGTCGAAGTGCATCCACCAATGGGTGGAGTCAGGCGCTGGAGGCAGGTACTGGGTCTCGGCCCAGTCGACGAGGAAGTCGGCCAGTGCTTATGATTTGATAGCGGTGCGGGGCTGGTAGTAGATGGTGTAAGGAGCCAGCTCTATGGCCCACTTGGCCACTCGACCAGAGGCATCTCGGCTACCGATGATCTCGGCAAGTGGAGCCGTGCAGACCACCGTGATTGGATGTTCTTGAAAGTAAGGCTTCAATTTCTTGGCGGCAAAGTGCACGCCATAGCACATCTTCTGGTAGTGGGGGTAGTTCTGCTTGGAGGTCGACAGTACCTCGCTCAGTTAATATACTGGTCTTTGGACAGGTAGCGCCTTGCCTTCCTCCTTGCGCTCTACTACAATGACTGTGCTGACTACTCGGCTGGTGCCGGCGATGTACATGAGCATAGGTTCCTTGGGAGCCGGACCCGCCAGGACGGGTGGAGTAGTCAGCATCTTCTTCAACTGGTGGAAAGCTTCATCTGCCTTATGGTTCCACTCGAAAAAAGTGGTCTTCTTCATGAGTTGGTATAAGGGGAGAGCTTTCTCGCCCAGCCGACTGATGAATCGGCTGATGGACGCCAAGCAGCCGGTGAACTTCTGCACATCCAGCAGTCGGCTAGGTACCTCCATTCTCTCGATGGCCTTGATTTTTACTGGGTTGCATTCTATGCCACGTTCAGAGACCAGGAAACCTAGCAGCTGGCCAGCTGGTACTCCGAAGACACACTTCTCGGGGTTGAGCTTGATCTAGAACCGGCGCAGGTTCTCAAAGGTCTCCTTGAGGTCTTCCAGCAATGTTCCTTGCTTTTCCGTCTTCACCACCACATCATCCACGTAAATGTGGGCATTCCCGCCGAGCTGCTTGAGGAGGCACTTCTGCATGCAACGCTGAAAGGTGGCGCCGGCATTCCTCAAGCCGAACGTCATGGTGAGGTAGCAGAATGCTCCAAATGGCGTGATGAAGGTGGTCTTCAATCTGTCGGCCGGGCTCAGCTTGATCTGGTGATATCCTGAGTATGCATCCAAGAAACTCAACAGCTCGCATCCGGCTGTGGAGTCTATCACCTGATCAATTCTTGGCAAAGCAAACGGGTCCTTGGGGCAGGCCTTGTTGAGGCTCATGTAGTCAATACACATTCGCCATTGCTTGTTCTTCTTTAGCACCAGGACCGGGTTTGCCAGCCACTCTGGGAAGAAAACTTCCATAATGAAGCCGGCTGCTAGGAGTCGGGCTATCTCTTCTCCTACAACTCTTCTCTTCTCTTCTGATAAGCGGTGCAGGGGCTGCCTGATCGGCTTTGCATCAGACCGGACGTGTAACTTGTGCTCGGCGAATTCCGTCGGCACACCTGGCATGTCTTTGGGAGACCATGCGAAGATGTCCCGATTCTCACAGAGGAAATCGATGAGCTCGCCTTCCTATTTGCTGTCGAGGTTTGCACCTACGACAATGTACCTCTCTGGGTGCTCCGGATCCAAGGGTATCTTCTTTGTCTCTTTGGCCGTCTTGAACGAACCTTCAGCTTCCGACTCCATCGGGTCGAGCGATATCTCTGGCTGCTTGCCGGCCATCGCCACAGCTCGCTCAAGGAGTCGCTTCTCGGCCACAATCACCAGGGACTCGGCCAGCCGACTGCTCTCGGCCGTGCAGGCGGACGACTTCCGGTAGTCGCCGGCCACAGTAAGAATTCCCCTGGAACTGGGCATCTTCATCTTGAGGTAGGCGTAGTGGGGGACCGCCATGAACTTGGCCAAGGCGGGCCGGCCAAGCAACGCATGGTATGGGCTCTCAAGGTCCACCACCTCAAACCAAACATACTCTCTTCGGAAGTGATCTTTGTCCCCAAAGAGGACATCAATCAGGATCTTGCCGATTGGTGAACAGGAAAGCCCAGGAACAATGCCGTGGAACACGGTCCGGCTGTTCTGAAGCTGTCTCTGCTTGATTCCTAACTTCTCCATGGTGTCCTTGTACAGGATGTTGATGCTGCTGCCCCCATCTATCAGGACTCGTGAGAAACGCGCGACCCGTTTGTCCGTGTCAAAGGTGGCGTCTAGGACCACGGCGTAGGAGCCCGGACTCGGCATCACTTCTGGGTGGTCAGCCCTGCTCCAGCTGATGGGCCTCTCTGACCAGTGCATGAACTCCGTCGTCTCTGAGGCTACTGCCTTCACCTCCTGACGCTGCAGCTGCCTGCTGCGTCGATCATCAGCCACACTGGTGAACACCACGTAGGCTCTGTGCTCTTCAGGGTACTCGTCTTGTACTGCGCCGACTGGCCTGACTGCCGGCTGCTGGGGCGGAGGCGGAGGCGGCTGCCCAGCAGGCGGGGGTGGCAGGAGGCCGTCTCCCTTGGCGATCCTGGTGAGCCAGTGGCACTTCCAGGTGGTGTGATTCGATGGCTTCGCGCCGCTGTGGAACTTGCAAGGTCCATCCAAGGTCTGCTCGTAGGAGAAGGCCGGCAACCAGTTCGGCTTGCCGCCTTTCTGTCGCTTGGGTGGAGGCTGCTCTTCTGGCTGCTGGGCTTCGAGGGTCGCGACCTGCCGGTTGCTGGAAGCCGGCTGCGGGGCCTTGCACTTGTTGTCGCCCTGCTGTTGTCGCCGGCCGGCGTCTGCTGCCGGAGTTCTTGGAGCCTGAGGAGCTACTTTGCCAGTCGTGCTGATTTGAATCTCCATCTTCATGGAGGAGTCGGCCGTAGCGTACTTGTCCGCTATGATCAGCAGCTCGTCGAGGGTTTATGGCTCGTCGCAGAGGAGCTTGTGCTTGAGGAGGGTGCCTTCTTGGCACCCGGCTGTGAAGTACTCGATGGCCTGCACCTCGTGCACGCCCTCGTAGGAGTTCTGGAGCTCGGCCCAATGCGTGAGGTAGTCGCGAGTCGACTCGTCAGGACCTTGCACGCACAAGGAAAGATGACGAGGCTTGGGAGGACACTTGTACGTGCTGGTGAAGTTGCGGACGAATGCTTCGGTGAAGTCGACCCAGTTGTTGATGCTGCGGGGCTTCAGGCTATTCAACCACGTCCGGGCCGTGCCCTGGAGCATGAGCGGAACGTACTTTATGGCGACACGCTTGTTGTCATTTGCTATGCTGACAGCCGTGGAGTAGTCGACTAGCCAGTCTTCCGGCTTCACGGAGCCGGTATACTTGGGCGTGTCTCTTGGGAGCGTGAACCCTCTAGGAAAGGGCACGTCCCAAATGCGGGGCCTGAAACAAGGCGGACCCAGCTCGTCTTCTTCTTCCAGCACCAGGGATCGGTGAAGTCGGTCGATTTGGTGGCGGGCGTCATTCTCCCCAACTCCCTCTCGGCGGCCAAGGCGGTCTCCGAGAGTCGGATGGTCAACAGGCGGTAGGGAGACTCGCCTCTCCTTGCGGGGAGGGGGAGGCGGACAGTCGTCCCGTCGTTCCACTGCTCTTGGGCGGCCGTCTCGGTCGCGCTCTATGGCTGACAGCCAGCTCCTTGTCCTTTCTTCCTCGGGCACCGCTAGTCGACGTCCGAGACGTCGCGCCTTGATCTCGGTGCGGGTCGTCGTTTGGCCGCTGCGGCGCCTCCGTGCGACAGCCGGCCTCGTTCTGCGTGGCGGCCGCGTCGAGGAGCCGCTGGACTCGCTCCATCATGAGGCGGCGCTCTTCGCCCTCGAAATTGTCCAGCTCATCCGCCGCTGCCTGGGCGGCTCGGATGTTCTCCGCTGGCGTGGCATGCATGGGGCAGCTAGCCCCAAACAGGCTGGCGATGGCTACGCCGTGCTGCTGAACCGCGCCAAGGCGGCTGGGCCCTGCCGGAGCCGGCGAGCCGCCAACAGCGCGATCCATCTCCTGCTGGTAAGCTTCTGACAAGCGTCTCATGCTGGCTAGCTTCTTCGCGCCTTCAACAAGCTGAAGGCGGCGTGCTTCTAACGTCTCTGCGTCAGCATATTCCGGGATGGGCGCAGCTAGGTCTTGCAGCGCTGCGCCGAGTGAGTCGGGCGCCCTTCCACCAGGGAACTCGTCATGACTGATGACCAGCACCTCAGTGACGGTGCTCCCGTCGCTCTCCGCGTGGGGGAGAGGCTCGTCGTAGACCACCACGTTGGAGGGGAATGCATCGACCGACGCGGTGTCGGAGTCGACCAGCATTGGGTCGGTGGAGCCTACGGACTCCAAGTCAATGGCAGGCTCGCCGGAAACGTGGAGTTGATCGAGGAGGCCCGCGAGGAGGTTTTCGGGGCCGCCTACGCCTGCGTCGGACGCAGGCTCGTCGGAGAGGCGGACCTCGCCGACAAGTTTGGCCAAGGAGCTGGCTGCGCAGGCGATCTCCACGCCGCGCAGCGCGTCGACGCAAACTTCGTCTGGCGTGCCTGGCTGGCTGCGCTCGCCAGGGAGGAAAAGGGTTCCCGTCCAGAACAGATCTCCGGACGGCGGTGCACCAGGCCCCACGGTGGGTGCCAAATGTCGGGGGTTTGGTGCGACATATGCAAACGGATGGCTTATCATGGTGGGGGCGAGTAGAACGTCGCCGGTGCCTGGAAACAGGATGAGGCGAAGACATGCACGCCGGTGAACCTTACCCAGCTTCAGGGCTCTCCGGGGACATAATACCCCTACTGCTGCTCTGCGGGGTCTCCGCATGGTCACTATAGTCAAGGGCTTACACGGTTGCTCCTTGAGCTGTGTATGGTGGTAGGAGAGGGCAAGGCTAGCTCTCTCCCTCTATCTGGTGAGGTATAGAACTTCTGGGATCCAACCCTTTGCATGGGTGCCCTGGGGGGTTTATATAGGCCTACCCCCAAGGGTACAATGGTAATGTGACTGGGCGCGGGCCCAGCCGTCAGTGTCTTCGACCTCCGACTTCTCCGCCGGCTGCTGGGGCCTGCCGACTGGTCTGGTACGGAGCCGACAGGCCGCGTCCGCCGCGGGCGGGTCTTGCCGGCTGCTGATTACTGTAGCCGTGCTCCTGATGATACAAGCTTGGTCATGGGGTCATGGCAATAGCCCCGCCGCCTGGCGAGCAATCACTGTGGCCACTCCCCATCTCTTCTTGACTAATGGCGCATGGGCCCCGAGGGGGGGCTCGGCTGACTCCCCAGGGCCGACTCCCGTTGGGTCCGACTGGCGGTGCTCCCGCCGTCTCCCGAGGTCTCGCTGGCTGGTGGGCCCTGCTGCCTCCAGGCCGTACAGACAAGCCGTCGTGGTCTTGAGGGGCGCAGCCTGCCCCGATGTCTTGAAAGGTCATGGGGCTCGGGTTGGCCTACCCATGGCCCATTACTCCGACAGAATCAAACTATGAAAAACTAATACCCTGTAAAAGGAAAAGAACAGCTTACCGCAAGAGCATGACGCTGCGCACTGAATCCGCGATCCTCGGTAGCGGATGCGGGAGCCTCGGCGCCCTTGAAAAGCACCTTCCAGGCATATTCGTACGTCGTGTCGAAGAGCCTGCTCAGAGTTTGGTGCCGCGCCGGGTCGAACTCCCACAGGTTGAAAGCTCGTTGTTGACACGGGAGGATCAAGTGTATGAGCATAACCTGGACTACGTTGACAAGTTTGAGCTTCTTGTCCACCAGGGTTTGGATGCATGTTTGGATTCCAGTCAGCTCTCCCTTCTTACCCCACGATAGGCATGTCTCCTTCCAGGAGGTGAGCCGCGTCGGGGGTCCGGATCGATACTCAGGGGGTGCGACCCATTCTGTGTCGCGCGGCTCGGTGATGTAAAACCACCCGATTGCCACCCCTTCAGGGTCTCCACAAAGGAGTCATCGATCCATAGGACGTTGGCCATCTTGCCCACCATGGCGCCTCCGCACTCCGCCTGGTTGTCGCGCACCACCTTCGGCTTGACGTTGAAAGTCTTGAGCCATAGGCCGAAATGGGGGTGGATGCGGAGGAAGGCCTCGCACATGACGATAAACACCAAGATGTTGAGGACGAAGTTCGGGGCCAGATCGTGGAAATCCAGGCCGTAGTAGAACATGAGCCCCCGGACAAATGGGTGGAGAGGGAAGCCGAGTCCATGGAGGAAATGGGGGAGGAACACCACCCTCTCATGGAGCCTAGGGGTGGGGATGAGCTGCCCCTTTTCGGGAAGCCGGTACGCGATGTCGTTAGACAGGTATCCGGCTTTCCTTAGCTTTTTGATGTGTCCCTCCGTGACGGAGGAGACCATCCACTTGCCTCCCGCTCCGGACATGGCTGGAGAAGGTTGAGGTGGGGAGTGCGGACTTGGGCGCTGGAGCTCGAGTGCGCAAGAATGGATAGGCAAAGGAGGAAGAAGGCGTAGGTGAAAAGGTGGATCCTTATCCCCTTATATGGGTGGACGCAACTACATGTCCCCACCAGCCTAGTAAAACTCGCTTATCTCCAAGCACCGTAATCAATGGCGCAGTTGGGTTACCCAAGCCCATATTGATGAGAATCCCAGGATAAGGGGACACGATCTCTGCTTTAACAAGACGTGCCAAGGAAACTGCCTCGCATGACGTGCTGAGGTGGGATAATGAAACGACTCGGATAAAGGCTTGGCCGTGGTGTGACACGCTACGGAATACGTCAGCAGATTAGATTGGTGTAAATATTATTCTCTCTATGGCAATATTTGGAAACTTATTTTGCAAAGCCGGACACTATCTTTGTGTTCAAAATCTTCTATGAAGTACTTGGAGGAGGAACCCGCCTTGCAATGCCGAAGACAATCTGCCCGCCGGACTCGTCGTCATTGAAGCCTGGTTCAGGGGCTACTGAGGGAGTCCTGGATTAGGGGGTGTTCGGATAGCTGGACTATACCTTCAGCCGGACTCCTGGACTATGAAGATACAAGATTGAAGACTCCGTCCTGTGTCCGGAAGGGACTTTCCTTGGCGTGGAAGGCAAGCTTCGCGATACGGATATGAAGATCTCCTACCATTGTAACCAACTTTGTGTAACCCTAACCCTCTCCGGTGTCTATATAAACCAGAGGGTTTTAGTCCGTAGGACAACATACACATCAACAACCATACCATAGGGTAGCTTCTAGGGTTTAGCCTCCTCGATCTCGTGGTAGATCTACTCTTGTACTACCCATATCATCAATATTAATCAAGCAGGACGTAGGGTTTTACCTTAATCGAGAGGGCCCGAACCTGGGTAAAACTTCGTGTCCCTTGTCTCCTGTTACCATCCGGCCTAGACGCACAGTTCGGGACCCCCTACCCGAGATCCGCCGGTTTTGACACCGACAAGGACCTTATCGACGGTGAGCTTCTTTGCTTTCCTTCTTCGAACCGCTGACTATAGGTCGAGCCGACTTCTGGTTTTTTTGACTTGCTCTTCGTTCTTTCTGTATTGGCACACTTCTTCCCCGGCCACTCGCAGGCCATCATTCAAGCTATCGAGGCCGACCGCGAGGAGCGGAGGGCGGGTGGCACGGAGATCGCCGCTGATGCCCCTCGGACTCTTGACGAGCATATTCTGAGCATTGGGGCTCGCCTGCGGCCGGCCCACCAGATGCTACGCCGCCTTCAACATGTCGGCGCCCAAGCGATCGCCGCCCTGTGGCCAGACGTGCAGGCTCCGTGCACCCCCAGTCGGACTGCCGACTGGCTAGAGGTCGCGGCTGGCCGACTTGAGGCCTGGAAGGGTTCCTCGGCCCGGGCTGAAGCACGCCGAGCCTTGGAATTCGTTAAGGCGTGGTACCCGGGGCTGGACCTAGACCGGCTGGCCACACTCCGGTCAGAGGCCCAGCCGGAGCTGGCAGCCGTGGAAGATGCCCTTGTCAAGCGTGCGGCAGCGATCGCCGAGTACACCGACACCATCATCTTTGTCCCCGAGCGGGCTGAAGACGGCGAGGAGGTGCCGCGGGAGTGGTTTGGGCTGAACCCCGACTACGGCGAGGACTCGGCAGAGGTGATTGACTCCAGCGTCAAGGAGGAAGACAAGGCGGAGGACAGGAGGAAGATGGAGGCATCGGAAGACGGAGCGGACGGCCAGCCTCAGCTCGACCGCGCCTCCAGCAATGAGCCATGCACGCCCGAGCCGACTACTGCCGGAGGTGATCAAGCCGAGACCGCCCAGCCGACCACCCCGACGTCCAACACCGCCGTCTCCTCCGATCCTCCAAATCCGTCTGCCGCCCCCTAGGCTGCCACCTTGTCTTTGTTTTATCTGTTCTAATAGTTTTTGAAGAACTTGTTAATTTGCACAATTCCACCCACGGGGTGTATTTTGAAATTCTGCTCGAAGATTCGGCCAAGGGCCTTTGTTATGTAAATATTCATCCGACTTCTATCCTTCTTGCTCATTGTTCTTTTGGCTTTTTCCTTTGCCACCTTCCCTTAGTTGCCGTCTTTGTCAGTCAGATAGCCGCTCCGCGGACTGCTGCTGGATCAAATTCTTGGTCACTTTGGGAAGGCAAGTACTTAGCCGTTTTTAGGGTTGTTTTAACAAGTCGGATAGAAGGCGGCAAGCCGACTATTCAAGAGTCGGTTTGCGAAAAAAAGGCTGGAAGCTGGCTTTAAGCTATGTTTGTGCTTTCAGTCCTTAGCCATTTTTCATGTGGACGCCCATTCTTCCTCACTCCTGCCTACCAGATAGTTGCTCTACGAGCTGCGACTTCTGGCAGGAGACGGTTTAGACGCCACACACTACTTGTCCGGCTGCAGGAAGCATTTGATAGCGCAGGTCGGCAAGTCCCCGAGCCGACTAGTCGAACCCGGTGCCAAACGGCATAACAAAGAGTAATATACTCGAAGGCGTATTTCTTATCATATAGATAAAAGAGGGCAGTCCCCGAGCTCTTCTCGGGGGGCCCAAAGTCTTGGTACTTTTAATACAAAAGGTAGTGTGATACATACTACGTTTAACTGTAAAATTTTCGAAGGAGATTTGCATTCCATGGCCGCTCTGTCTCTTTGCCGGAGTCATCCCTCTTGCGTGCTCGAGGCTTCTGAGCGTCGATCAGGTAGTAGGAGTCGTTACCCAGCACTTTGCTGATGATGAAGGGGCCTTCCCAAGGTGCCGACAGCTTGTGCTGGCCGGCTGTTCGCTGGATTAATCGGAGCACGAGGTCGCCCTCCTGGAAAGATCTCGGCCTGACCTTCCTGTTGTAGTATCTATGCAGGCTCTGCTGGTAGATGCTGGACCGGCTGAGTGCCAACAGCCGTCCCTCTTCCAGCAGGTCGACGCTGTCTTGCCGTGTTTCTTCTGCTTCTTCCTCGGTGTACATGGTGACTCGCGGGGAATCAAACTCTATGTCCGTTGGGATGACGGCTTCAGTACCGTAGACGAGGAAGAAAGGCGTGAAGCCGGTTGACTTGTTTGGAGTCGTGCGCAGACTCCAGAGGATGGCTGGCAACTCGTCGAGCCAGCAGCCAGCCGAGCGCTCCAGAGGCTCAATCAGTTGGGGCTTGATGCCGGATAGGATGAGGCCGTTTGCTCGCTCCACCTGGCCGTTTGACTGTGGATGGACGACGGATTCTAGGTCCAGTCGGATGCCCTGTGTCGCACAGAAACGGGCCAAGGCGCCTTTGGCAAAATTCGTGCCATTGTCGGTGATGATGCTGTGTGGTATGCCATACCAAATTGTGATGTCGGAGATGAAAGTCACGGCAGTCGGACCGTTCAGTTTCTTGATTGGCTTCGCTTCTATCCACTTGGTGAACTTGTCCACCGCGACAAGTAAGTGAGTTAAGCCACCTCGTGCCGTCTTGAATGGTCCCACCATGTCTAGACCCCAAACTGCGAAAGGCCAGGCAATGGGGATGGTCTTGAGTGCAGAAGCCGGCTGATGCGGCTTGGAGCGGAACTTCTGGCACCCTTTGCATTTTTGGACCAATTCCTTGGCCTCTTCTAAGGCCGTTGGCCAAAAGAAACCGTGTCGGAAAGCTTTGGCGATGAGTGCTCTTGAAGCCGCATGGTGGCCGCACTCGCCTTGATGGATGTCTTTGAGAATTGCTTGGCCTTGCTCTGGCTCTACGCAGCGCTGGTAGACACCTGTGACGTTGCGCCTGACCAGCTCTCTGTTAACTATGGTGTAGGCTGCCGCTCGGCGTTGTACTTGCCGAGCTAAGGTCTCATCAGTCGGCGGCTCTTTGCTCACCAGAAATTTGAGGATGGGCTGAGCCCATGAGGGTGCTGCTATTTCTTCTACTGCCAGAACTGTGACTTGGACGAGGGCGGCTGGGCTGGGAGGCGGTGGGTTGGAGTCAACAACCGCTTGCTGGATTAATGAAGTCCCCGGGCCGACTGGTGCGGCTCTTGGGCCGAGTTCTGGAGTCTTCGGGCCGGCCGCCGCAGTCCCCGGGCCGGGTTCTGCAGTCCCTGGGCCGGCCTCGACTGTGGCGGCTTTGGAGACATCTGCCAAAATCCCCGTACCGTCTGCCGGGGCTCTGGAGTCGGATCCGACTTCTTCGGGAGGAGCCGTCACGAAGATGGAGTCTGATTGTAGTGAAGGCTTGACAGACGGCTTGAGGAGGCGTTGAAGAGCGATGCCGGATGGTATTGCTTGGTGGGTAGAGCCGATTCTTGTCAAGGCGTCTGCTTGGTCGTTGTCGTTTCTTGGCACATGGAGGAACTCACACCCCTCGAAATACCCACTAAGTTGTTGCACGAGGAAACGGTAACTTGCCATGTTTGCATCTTTGGCGTCCCAGTCGCCAGACGACTGCTGGACTACTAAGTCTGAGTCACCATAACACAAGATCCGGCGAATGCCAAGTTCTTTGGCAAGCCGGAGCCCATGAATGAGCGCCTCGTACTCGGCGACGTTGTTGGAGGCAGCAAAATGTATTTGCAGCGCGTATCTGAGCTTGTCGCCTTTAGGAGAAGTGAGGACAACGCCGGCTCCCAAGCCGGTGCGCATCTTGGAGCCGTCAAAATGCATCCGCCAATGGGTGGAGTCTGGCGCTGGAGGTAGGTACTGGGTCTCGTCCCAGTCGACGAGAAAGTCGGCCAGTGCTTGTGACTTGATGGCGGTGCAGGGCTGGTAGTGGATGGTGTAGGGAGCCAGCTCTATGGCCCACTTGGCCACTCGGCCAGAAGCATCTCGGCTTCCGATGATCTCGGCAAGTGGGGCCGTGCAGACCATGGTGATTGGATGCTCTTGGAAGTAAGGCTTCAATTTCTTGGCGGCAAAGTGCATGCCATAGCACATCTTCTGGTAGTGGGGGTAGTTCTGCTTGGAGGTCGACAGTACTTCGCTCAGGTAATATACCGGTCTCTGGACAGGTAGTGCCTTGCCTTCCTCCTTGTGTTCCACTACAATGACTGTGCTGACTACCCGGCTGGTGGCGGCGATGTACAGGAGCATAGGTTCCTTAGGAGTCAGAGCCGCCAGAACGGGTGGAGTAGTCAGGATCTTCTTCAGCTGGAGAAAAGCTTCGTCCGCCTTGTGGTTCCACTCGAAAAAAGTGGTCTTCTTCATGAGCTGGTATAAGGGGAGAGCTTTCTTGTCTAGCCAACTGATGAATCAGCTGATGGACGCCAAGCAGCCGGTGAACTTTTGCACGTCCAGCAGTCGGCTGGGTACCTCCATCCTCTCAATGGCCTTGATCTTTACAGGGTTGCACTCTATGCCGTGTTCGGAGACCAGGAAGCCAAGGAGTTGGCTGGCTGGTACTCCGAAGACGCACTTCTCAGGGTTGAGCTTGATCTGGAGTCGGCGCAAGTTCTCAAAGGTCTCCTTGAGGTCTTCCAGCAGTGTTCCACGCTTTTCCGTCTTCACCACCACATCGTCCATGTAGACGTGGGCGTTTCTGCCGAGTTGCTTGAGGAGGCACCTTTGCATGCAACGCTGGAAGGTGGCGCCGGCATTCCTCAAGCCGAACGTCATGGTGAGGTAGCAGAAGGCTCCAAACGGTGTGATGAAGGCGGTCTTCAGTCTATCAGCCGGGTTCAGCTTGATCTAGTGATATCCTGAATATGCGTCCAAAAAGCTCAACAGCTCGCATCCGACAGTGGAGTCTATCACCCGATCAATTCTTGGTAGAGCAAACGGGTCAATGGGGCAGGCCTTGTTGAGGCTTGTGTAGTCAATACACATTCGCCACTGCTTGTTCTTCTTCAGTACCAGGACCGGGTTGGCTAGCCATTCTGGAAAGAATACTTCCATAATGAAGCCGGCTGCTAGGAGTCGGGCTATCTCTTCTCCGACAACTCTTCTCTTTTCTTCTGACAGGCGGCGCAAGGGCTGCCTGACCGGCTTTGCATCAGATCGGACATGTAACTTGTGCTCGGCGAATTCCGTCGGTACACCTGGCATGTCTTTTGGGGGACCATGCGAAGATGTCCCGATTCTCACGGAGGAAATCGACGAGCTCGCCTTCCTATTTGCCGTCGAGGTTTGCGCCTACGATAGCGTACCTCTCTGGGTGCTCCGGATCCAAGGGTATCTTCTTTGTCTCCTTGGCCGACTTGAACGAACCCTCAGCCTCCGACTCCTTTGGGTTAGGCGACACCTCTAGCTGCTTGCCGGCCATCGCCACAACCCGGTCAAGGAGCCGCTTCTCGGCCGCGATCACCAGGGACTCGGCCAGCCGACTACTCTCAGCCGCACAGGCAGACGACTTCTGGTAGTCGCCGGCTACGGTCAGGATCCCCCTGGAACTAGGCATCTTCATTTTGAGGTAGGCGTAGTGGGGGACAGCCATGAACTTGGCCAGGGCGGGTCGGCCAAGTAGTGCATGGTATGGGCTCTCGAGGTCCACCACCTCGAACCAAACTGACTCTCGGCGGAAGTGATCTTTGTCTCCAAAGAGGACGTCCATCAGGATCTTGCCGATTGGTGAGCAGGAAAGCCCAGGAACAATGCCGTGGAACACAGTCCAGCTGTTCTGAAGCTGTCTTTGCTTGATTCCTAATTTCTCCATGGTGTCCTTGTACAGGATGTTGATGCTGCTGCCTCCGTCTATCAGAACTCGCGAGAAACGAGCAGCTCGTCTATCCGTGGCAAAGGTGGCATCCAAGACCAAGGCATAAGAGC
Organism: Triticum dicoccoides; assembly: GCF_002162155.2. Lineage (NCBI taxonomy): Eukaryota > Viridiplantae > Streptophyta > Magnoliopsida > Poales > Poaceae > Triticum > Triticum dicoccoides. Next base: position 394,868,778 of record NC_041390.1, on the reverse strand, counting down.
CTGGACTCGGCATCACCTCTGGGTGATCAGCCCTGCTCCAGCTGATAGGCTTCTCAGACCAGTGCATGAACTCTGGCGTCTCTGACGCTACGGCATTCACCTCTTGTCGCTGCAACCGCTTGCTGCGTCGATCATCAGCCATGCTGGTAAATATTACGTAGGCTCCATGCTCTTCGGGGTACTCGTCTTGTACTGCGCCGATTGGCCTGACAGCCGGCTGCTGGGGCGGGGGCGGAGGCTGCTGCCCAGCAGGCGGGGGAGGTAGGAGGCCGTCTCCTTTGGCGACCCTGGTGAGCCAGTGGCACTTCCGGGTGGTGTGATTCGACGGCTTCGTGCCGCTATGGAACTTGCAAGGACCATCCAGAGTCTGCTCGTATGAGAAAGCGGCAACCAGTTGGGCTTGCCACCTTTCTGTCGCTTGGCTGGAGGCTGCCCATCCGGCTGCCGGCCTTCAACTTTCGCGACCTGCCGGCTGCTGGAAGCCGGCTGCGGGGCCTTGCGTTTGTGGTCGTTCTGCTGTTGCTGCCGACTGGCGTCTCCTGCCGGAGTTCTTGGAGCCTGAGGGGCCACTTTACCAGTTGCGCTAACTTGAATCTCCGCCTTCATGGAGGAGTCGGCCATGGCATACTTGTCTGCTATGATCAGCAGCTCGTCGAGGGTTTCTGGCTTGTCGCAGAGGAGCTTATGCTTGAGGAGGGTGCCTTCTCTGCACCCGGCGGTGAAATACTCGATAGCCTGCACCTCGTGCACGCCCTCGCAGGAGTTCCGAAGCTCGGCCCAATGCATGAGGTAGTCGCGGGTCGACTCGTTGGGGCCTTGCATGCACAAGGAAAGCTGACGAGGCTTGGGAGGACGCTTGTATGTGCTTGTGAAGTTGCAGACGAATGCTTCGGTGAAGTCAACCCAGCTGTTGATGCTGAGTGGCTTCAGGCTGTTCATCCATGTCCAGGCCGTGCCCTGGAGCATGAGCAGAACGTATTTTACGGCGACACGCTTGTTGCCGTTCGCTATGTTGACAGCCGTGGAGTAGTCAACCAGCCAGTCCTCCGGCTTCACGGAGCCGGTGTACTTGGGCGTGTCTCTTGGGATCGTGAACCCTTTGGGAAAGGGCTCGTCTTGAATGCGGGCCCCGAAACAAGGCGGACCCAACTCGTCTTCTTCTTCCAGCGCCAGGGATCGGTGAAGTCGATCGATCCGGTGGCGGGCGTCGTTTTCCCCGACTCCCTCTCAGCGGCCAAGGCGGTCGCCGAGAGTCGGATGGTCAACAGGCGGCAGGGAGACTCGCCTTTCCTTGCGAGGAGGAGGAGGCGGACAGTCGTCTCGTCGTTCTACTGCTCTCGGGCGGCCGTCTTGGTCGCGCTCTATGGTAATGTGAGTCCGAGTGTGGCTGACAGTCGGATCCTTATCTTTCCTTCCTCGGGCGCCGCCAGTCGGCGTCCGAGACGTCGTGCCTTGATCTCGGCGAAGGTCATCGTTTTGCCGCTGCGGCGCCTCTGTGCGGCAGCCGGCCTCGTTCTGCGCGGCAGCCGCGTCGAGGAGCCGCTGGACTCGCTCCATCATCAGGCGGCGCTCTTCGCCCTCGAAATTGTCCAGCTCGTCCGCCGCCGCCTGGGCGGCTCAAATGTTCTTCGCAGGCGTGGCGTACACAGGGAGACTTGCCCCGAACAGGTTGGCGATGGCCACGTCGTGCTGCTGGACCGTACCTAGGCGGCTGGGCCTAGTTGGGGCTGGCGAGCCACCAACAGCGCGATCTATCTCACGCTGGTAGGCTTCTGACAAGCGTCTCATGCTAGCCAGCTTCTTCGCGCCTTCGACGAGCTGAAGGCGGCGCGCCTCCAACGTCTCCGCGTCAGCGTCTTTCGGAATGGGCGTAGTCAGGTCTTGTAGTGCCGCGCCAAGTGGGTCATGCGCTCCTTCGCCGGGAGGCTCATCATGACCGATGACGAGCACCTCGGTGACAGTGCTTTCGTCGCTCTCTGCGCGAGGAAGAGGTTCGTCGTAGACCACCACGTTGGTGGGGAACGTGTCGAGCGACGCGGTGTCGGAGTCGACCAGCATTGGGTCGGTGGAACCTACAGACACCAAGTCCACGGCAGGCTCGCCGGCGACGTGGAGTTGGTCGAGGAGGCCCGCGAGGAGGCTCTCGAGGCCGCCTGTGCCTGCGTTGGATGCAGGTTCGTCGGAGAGGCGAACCTCACTGACAAGTTCGGCGAGGCAGCTGGCTGCGCAGGCGCTCTCAACGCCGTGCAGCGCGTCAGTGCAAACTCCGTCTGGCATGCCTGGTTGGCTGCGCTCGCCAGGGAGGAAAAGGGTTCCCATCCAGAGCAGGTCTCCGGACGACGGTGCACCATGCCCCATGGTGGGCGCCAAATGTCGGGGGTTGGGTGCGACATATGCCAAAGGATGGCTTATCATGGTGGGGGCGAGTAGAACGTCGCCGGTGCCTGGAAACGGGATAAGGCGAAGACATGCACGCCGACGAATCTTACCCAGCTTCAGGGCTCTCCGGGGAGATAATACCCCTACTGCTGCTCTACGGGGTCTCCGCATGATCACTATGGTAAAGTGTTTACACAGTTGCTCCTTGAGCTGTTTCCTGGAGGTATGAGAAGGCAAGGCTAGCTCTCTCCTTCCTATATGATGTGGTCTAGTGCTAATGGATTCCAACCCTTTGCATGGATGCCCTGGGGGGTTTATATAGGCCTACCCCCCAGGGGTAAAATGGTAATCCGGCTGGGCACGGGCCCAGCCATCAGTCCCTCTGGCCGCCGACTCTTGGGGCCCGCCGACTGGTGGGCCCCGCCGACTGGCTTGGTGTGGGGCCGACAGGCCGCATCCGCCGCGGGCGGGTCTTTGCCGGCTGCAGATTACTGTAGCCGTGCCTCCGATGACGCAGGCTTGGTCATGAGGTCGTGGCGACAGCCCCGCCGTCTGGCGGGCGATCACTGTGGCCACTACTTGTCGTGTCTGTTTAATGGCGTGTGGGGCCCGTTGGAGGGGTCGGCCGACTTCTGGTGGCCGACTCCCATCCGGGCCGACTGGTGGTGCTTTCGCCGTCTTTCGTACGCCCGCTGACTGGTGGTACCCATCATCCCTGGGTCGTACCAGCAGGCCGTCGCCGGCACAGGGCTCCGTCCCCTGGGGCTGACGTCAGGGCCGGCATGGCAACAGTGTCGCGCCACGCGGAAATCTTCGCGGGTACAGCGTACTGTAGCCACGCCTACCCTTGGAAAAAGGGGTGGGAGTGGTCCTCACTATGGCCACTCCCCGTCCCGCCCCTCTTTATGAGGGCATGGGGGTTGTTGGCGTCACGGGCCGACTCCCCAAGGCTGGCTTCTCTGGAAGTCGCCGGTCAGGAGTCGGCTTATCCTGAAGTCGTCCCTGGGACTCGGCCGCGAGTGAGCAGCCGACCGCCTCGCCGCCGACTCTCAGAAGGCGGCTCTTCGTCCTGGGGCCTCGAGGGGCGCAGTCTGCCCGATGTCTTGATAGGTTCTGGGCCTGGGTTGCCTACCCGTTGCCCATTACTCCGACAACCGACATAGTTTAAAGCCGCATTAAAAAGAATTTCTGGCACCGTTGTCGGGAGGATCATCTACATCTACCAGGTTCCTAATCACATATCTCATCTCCTCGCAATTTACATTATTTGCCATTTTCCTCTCCCCCACTTCACAAATTTTTTTATTCGCCCTCTTTTTCGTTCGTCGTTTTCTTGCCAGGTCTATTCGTGTTCTTGCTTTCTAGCCATAATGAATAGCGTGCCTACCCCTCCTTTGTCACCAAATTTTGAAGTTCTTTACTTCAAGCAAAGACAAGGAGAAAATTTGAAAGATGCTTGGTATAGGCTTATGGAATCTTATCGTATTTGCAATTTAAAGGGGGACGCTAAGATCTTGCTTCATAATTTTTACATAGGATTGGCTTTGCATCATAGACAACTCCAAGATTTTGCCGCTAAAGGGAATTTTATTGATCTTGATGCCAATGTTGCCTATGAAATTTTAGAAGGAATTTTGGGTGTTCCACCTCAAAAGAAGGGGTTTTCTTTCACCCAGAGGGAGTTCAAATGTTGGAGAAACTTGGTGATTTGCATAAACACATGGTTGAATTACAAAAATATAATGAACCCCTCAAACATCTCAATGGTAGTATAAATCACATGAATACCTTGATTACTCTTTGCAACAAGCGATTGTATAGATTGCAATTGCTCACATCAGTGCTTACTTCAATGCCCATATACTTCCTCTATAGTTTGCATATTCCACCTGGTATTATCAAGTAGCTGGATAGGATTTTCAGGCAATGCCTATGGAGGGGAAGCTCTGATGTACCAAAACAATCTTTAGCTGCCTGGGATTTAGTTTGCAGACCTAAGGATAAGGGAGGCCTAGGATTCTCAACCTGACTATTCAGAACCAAGACCTGCTTCTCAAGCATTTGCATAAATTTTATAATAAACAGTAGGTACCATGGGTCCAGTTGATATGGGACAGTTACTATGCTGGAGTTGTGCCACATGCAACAGTACTCACTGGCTCATTCTGGTGGAAGGATATCCTCAAGCTTGCTGACCATTATAGGTCAATTGCTTCAGTGCAAGTCAATATGGGTGATTCTGCTCTTTTCTGGCTTGATGCCTGGCATGTGGGTGGTTCTTCTTGGCCCCTAAACCTGAGGCTGCCAAGGCTCTTCTCTTTTGTTTTGGATGACAAGGTTTCTGTCAGGGACATCATACAGAATCAGGATTTTTCTCTCCATGTTTCACCTGCCAATCTCCCAGGAGGCAGCAGCTGAACTAGAAACTTTGGAAGGACGGTTGTTCCATCTACAGAGAGACCCCTCATTGCCTGATGTTTGGATTTGGCCTGGAAAGTCTGGACAGTTTACAACAAAGAGCTTTTATGACATCATGCATACACACCTGCCAACTGTTCAACCCTGTAAGTGGCTTTGCCAGAGTAGATGTACAATGAAAATTAAAGTCTTTGGCTGGCTTCTCTTCTTTGATAGGCTCAACACAAAGGACATGTTGGTCCGCAGGCATTGGAGGTCCCCTGCAGATGATAATCTATGTGTCATCTGTAGTGCCTATGTTTTTGAAGATAGAGCTCATCTATTTTTTGAATGTGACTTCAGTTGCAGGGTGTGGAATTATCTACAAATTGATTGGACTCATGGCTCAAATATTCAGCAATGTATATTTTAGGCAAGGCAAAGATTTGGTCATCCATTCTTCTTTGAAGTGATGCTCACAGCTGCTTGGAATATATGGATTCTGAGAAATGGGAGAAGATTTAGGGGGACAAGGGCTACTTTTGCTGTTTGGAGGTGTAGCTTTGTACATGATATCCTTCTGCTGTCTCATAGGCTTAAAGATAGCATTAGGTTTAGGCTTGTTGATTGGGTTAACTCCCTCATGTAATTGTAAGTTTTCTTTCCTTCTTAGGTTAGGTTTGTAACTTTAAACTTCCTCTGTACAGTTTGTTCTTTGTTTGATGCAATAAAGGGCTGTGGGTTTTTTACACTGCAGTAAATATAAAAAAAACAAGCGATTGGATATTTTGGATCTAAAGATGGTTTCTTTTTTTGAGAATTTAGGGAAGCGTAAAGAGCCTCCCGGGTTTGAGAAAACCCGTACCAAAGTAGCCAAAACCATGGATGACAAAACTTAGATCATTGCTTTATGCCTAGCTAGGGGCGTGAAACAATAGCGCTTGTTGGAAGGCAACCCAATGAATAAAATTTATTTTTTCTTTTTTCTTTCTGTTCTTGAGTGTTAGCACAATTATGCTACTGTTATGATTGTGTTTTTTGTGTTTTAATTAGTGTTTGTGCCAAGTAAAGCCTTTAGGATCTTCTTGGTTGATAGTTGTTTGATCTTGCTGAAAAAAACAGAAACTTTCGTGCTCGTGATAATAATTTTTATTTTTAACCAGAGAGCGATAAAATACCAATTCCTTTTGAAGAAGATTAATATACAAATTTCCCAGGTCGTCCTAATCTTTCGGAGTATTTGGTGTTACAGAAGTATTCAAAATATCCAGATTGCTATGGACTGTTCTGTTTTTGACAGATTCTGTTTTCTTTGCGTTCTGTGCTTTTTTTGATGATTCTATGGTTTTATTTGATGAGTTTTTGCCATAGAAAAGTTGGAATAAATTAGATATAATGCAAGAATAAAATAAGAATTGGTTTTCTACAATACTTATAGTAGTGATTTGTTTTCTTATACTAACGGATCTCACGAAGGCTTTGTTGAGTTTTGTGTGATTGTAGTTTTCAAGTTTTGGGTTATCTTATGGCGGATGAAGGAATAAGGAGTAAGAAGAGCCTAAGTTTGGGGATTCCCATGGCACCAAGTTATTATCCAAAGAGAAGTAAGCAAATAAGCTTGGGGATGCTGGCATCCCCTATTTCTTCTAACGACCATCGGTATTTTACTCGAAGCTATAATTTTATCCATCACATACTATGTGTTTTGATTGGAGCATCTTGTATGATATGAGTCTTTTCTTGTTTTTCTTTCTGTTTTTAGTCTTGTTCCCTTGCTGGACACACCTATTTGAGAGAGCCAAAATTATGTCATGACTTGTTAGAATTGCTCTCTATGCTTCACTTAAATTTTTATGATCTATGGACTTGCTCCAAGTGCTTCACTTATATCTTTTTTAGCACGGTGTGCTTTAGTATTTTTCAAGAAATTCTCTCTTGCTTCACTTAAGTTAATTTGAGAGAAAGCAATATTATGCTCATGATCTTCACTTATATTTGTTTGAGCTTATCAAAAGCAACACATGAAAATTAGTTCCAAAGTGATAGATATCCAAGAAGGATATAATAAAAACTTTCATGAATATCATTAGCCAAAATAAACTTGATTCTTAGTAATAGTTTTGAGATATGATGATGTGATATGTGAGTCATGTTGATGAGTAATTATGCTTTAGTAAAAATATTGGTGTTAAGGTTGGTGATTCCCTATGCAAGCACGAAAGTCAATAGTTGTGCAATGAAATTACATCCTACTTGTGGTGCATTATTCGTTGTTAATTATGCTTAATGCTCGCTTATGAGATTATCGTTTCTTGGTTGGTCGTTTATCAATATTTTCTAGCCTTCATTTTGCACTAAGTATGATCACTACTTGTGCATCAAAAATCCTCTAAACCAATTTTGCCATATGAGTCCACTATATCTACCTATATGCGGTATTCTTTTTCTGTTCTAAGCAAATTTGTATGTACCATCTCTAGTATTCAAAATAAATTTCTCTTTTGTGTGCTTGTACCGCTCGCGAGGCGGTGAGGGGTGGCTAATATTTTCCGTGCTAGATGTGTTATTCTCACGATGAGTGTTTATTCACTTGTGATTGCACGGGAGTAAGGAAAATGTATTAGGGATGCCCAGTCCCGAAATGAAAAATGAATTTACTTTATGTTGTCAGACAATAAATTCCTTGGAAAGTGTTGGTATGGAAGGCGCCCGTGGATACGGTTAGCCATGGAAAGTGAAAGTATGGTGGAAAAAGGAATACACTTTAATTTCTGTTTGGGAACCGCCTATGATATATCTAGCATGGAAAGTGTTGGGAACTCTAAGTCGTTTTTGTTGGTGGGAAAAGTATGCCTCTCCAAATGTTTTTATCTCTCAATTTTTTGCTTTGAGCTCTGGCACCTCCTTGAATCCCTGCTTCCCTCTACGAAGGTCCTTTCCTTTACTTTATGAAATTTTTATTTTGAATTTGAGTCTCCATCTTCTCTTATAAAGCACCAACTAGGGGGCACTATGATCGTACTTGAGCATTGGGTGTAGCTAATATGCGAGTGTGTTTCATGAATGGATCAATGATTGAGCATGATGGGCTAGGGATAACTTATTTTAGTGTTCATATTTTGAAAGACATGGTTGCTTGTTGGTATGCTTGAGTATTTAAGTTATCATGTCAAAACTAGATTATTTCTTTGAACAATATAAAAGAACAAATGTCCATGCTATAAAGAAAAGAGTATGAGATGACATGTTAGGCAACATTCCACATCAAAAAAATTGTTTTTATCATTTACCTACTCGAGGACGAGCATGAATTAAGTTTGGGGATGCTGATACGTCTCCAACGTATCTATGATTTTTTATTGTTCCATGCTGTTATATTATCATTCTTGGATGTTTTATAATCATTTTATATCAATTTCGGTACTAACCTATTGACATAGTGGCAAGTGCCAGTTGCTGTGTTTTGCATGTTTATTACATCGCACGGAGTCCAAACGCAGCGAAACTTTTTGTGGATTTTTTGGACCAGAAGACATCCAATGGGCCGGAGAAGCGCCTGGGGGGTGCTCCGAGGGGAGCACAACCCACCAGGGCACGCTTGGGGGCCCAGGCGCTCCCTGGTGGGTTGTGCCCACCTCGGGTGCCCCCTGGACCGCCTCTTTGCTCTATAAATATGCCAATATTCCAGAAACCCTAGGGGAGTCAACAAAAATCAATTCCAGCCGCTGCAGAGTACAAAACCACTAGATCCGATCTAGACACCATCACAGAGGGGTTCATCACTTCCATTGGTGCCTCTCCGATGATGCGTGAGTAGTTCTTTGCAGACCTTCGGGTCCATAGTTAGTAGCTAGATGGCTTCCTCTCTCTCGTTTGATTCTCAATACAATGGTCTCTTGGAGATCCATATGATGTAACTCTTTTGCGGTGTGTTTGTTGGGATCTCATGAACTTTGAGTTTATGATCAGATCTATCTCTTTTTATCCATGAAAGTTATTTGAGTTTCTTTGATCTCTTATATGCATGATTTCTTATAGCCTCATATTTCTTCTCCGATATTTGGGTTTTGTTTGGCCAACATGATCTATTTATCTTGCAATGGGAAGAGGTGCTTTGTAGTGGGTTCGATCTTACGGTGCTTGATCCCAGTGATAGAAGGGGAACCGACACGTATGTATCGTCGCTACTAAGGATAAAACGATGGGGTATATTTCTACATAAGTAGATCTTGTCTACATCATGTCATCGTTCTTACTGCATTACTCCGTTTCTCCATGAACTTAATACACTAGATGCATGCTGGATAGCGGTCGATGCGTGGAGTAATAGTAGTAGATGCAGGCAGGAGTCGGTCTACTAATCTTGGACGTGATGCCTATGTAATGATAATTTCTTGGATATCCTAATGAGTATTTGAAGTTATATCAATTTCCCAACAGTAATTCGTTTACCCACCATTTGTTATTTTTCTCGAGAGAAGACACTAGTGAAATCTACGACCCCCGGGTCTCTTTCTCATATTATCTGCCTTTGCGATCTATTTTCTTTGCCTTTTATTTTCAGATCTATTAAACCAAAAATACAAAAATACCTTCCTACAATTTATTTTATTTGGCGTTCGATCTATCAATATTTACAACTCTCTCACGTCTGTTTGCGAATTTGTGGCACTGTTACTCGAAAGGGATTGACAACCCCTTTAGCACGTCGGGTTGCGAGTATTTGTTATTTGTGCGCAGGTGTTGTTTACATAGTGTTGCTTGGTTCTCCTACTGGTTCGATAACCTTGGTTTCATCATTGAGGGAAATACCTACTGTCACTGTGCTGCATCATCCCTTCCTCTTTGGGGAAATACCAACATAGCTTCAAGCCGCATCATATGTGCTTTGTGAAAGTCCTATTAAGCGTCTCGATCTATCCCTATAGATCTTGATGCTCAATATATAAGTAGCTTCACCGAGGTCTTTCATTGAAAAATTCTTATTCAAGTATCCTTTTATGCTATCCAGAAATTCTATATCATTTCCAATCAATAATATATCATCCACATATAATATCAGAAATGCTATAGAGCTCCCACTCACTTTCTTGTAAATATAGGCTTCACCATAAGTCTATATAAACCATATGCTTTAATCACTTCATAGCGTATATTCCAACTCCGAGATGTTTTCACCAGTCCATTGATGGATCGATGGAGCTTGCACACTTTGTTAGCACCTTTAGGATCGACAAAACCTTCTGGTTCCATCCTATACAACTCTTCTTTAAGATATCCATTAAGGAATGCAGTTTTGACATCCATTTGCCAAATTTCATAAAAATGTGGCAATTGCTAACATAATTCGGACAGACTTAAGCATTGCTACGAGTGAGAAGGTCTCATTGTAGTCAACTCCTTGAACTTGTTGAAAACCTTTTGCGACAAGTCGAGCTTTGTAGACAATAATATTACCATCAACGTTAGTCTTCTTCTTGAAGATCCATTTATTCTCTATGGCTCACTGATCATCGGGAAAGTCAACAAAAGTCCACACTTTGTTCTCATACATGGATCCTATCTCAGATTTCATGGCCTCAAACCATTTACCAGAATCTAGACTCATCATCGCTTCTTCATAGTTCGTAGGTTTGTCATGGTCTAGTAACATGACTTCCAGAACAGGGTTACTGAAGGAAATATGCCCTAGAGGCAATAATAAAGTTATTTATTTCCTTATTTCATGATAAATGTTTATTATTCATGCTAGAATTGTATTAACCGGAAATTTAGTACATGTGTGAATACATAGACAAAACAAAGTGTCCATAGTATGCCTCTACTTGACTAGTTCATTTATCAAAGATGGTTATGTTTCCTAACCATAGACATGTGTTGCCATTTGATGAACGGGATCACATCATTAGGAGAATGATGTGATGGACAAGACCCATTCGTTAGCTTAGCATTATGATCATTACAGTTTCATTGCTACTGCTTTCTTCATGACTTATACATGTTCCTCAGACTATGATATTATGCAACTACCGAATACCAGAGGAACACCTTATGTGCTATCAAACGTCACAATGTAACTAGGTGATTATAAAGATGATCTACATGTGTCTCCAATGGTGTTTGTTGAGTTGGCATAGGTCGAGATTAGGATTTGTCACTCCATGTATCGGAGAGGTATCTCTGGGCCCTCTCGGTAATGCACATCACTATAAGCCTTGAAAGCAATGTGACTGATGAGTTAGTTGCGGGATGATGCATTAAGAAACGAGTAAAGAGACTTGCCGGTAACGAGATTGAACTCGGTATTGAGATACCGACGATCGAATCTCGGGAAAGTAACATACTGATGACAAAGGGAACAACGTATACCGTTATGCGGTTTGACCGATAAAGATCTTCGTAGAATATGTAGGAGCTAATATGAGCATCCAGGTTCCGCTATTGGTTATTGACCGGAGACATGTCTTAGTCATGTCTACATAGTTCTTGAACCCATAGGGTCCACTCGCTTAATGTTCGGTGATGATCGGTAATATGAGTTTATGTGTTTTGATGTACCGAAGGTAGTTCGGAGTCCCGGATGAGATCGGGGACATGACGAGGAATCTCGAAATGGTTGAGACGTAAAGATCAATTATTGGACAACTATATTCAGACATCGGAAAGGTTCCGAGTGATTCGGGTATTTTTCGGAGTACCGGAGAGTTACGGGAATTCCCTGGGGAGTATATGGGCCTTATTGGGCTTAAGGGGAAAGAGAGAGGGGAGGCTGCGCCTCGCCAAGGCTTAGTCTGAATTGGACTAGGGGGAGGGGTGGCGCCCCCTCCTTCCTTCTCTTCTCTTTTCCCTTTCCTTCACTCCTACTCCTACTACATGGAAGGGGGGGAATCCTACTCCCGGTGGGAGTAGGACTCCCCAAGGCACGCCATAATAGAGGGCTGGCCCTCCCCCTACTCCACTCCTTTATATACGGGGGAGGGGGGGCACCCCATGGACACACAAGTTGATCATTGATCTTTTAGCCGTGTGTGGTGCCCCCCTCCACCATAATCCACCTCGGTCATATCGTAGCGGTGCTTAGGCGAAGCCCTGTTCCGGTAGCATCTTCACCACCATCATCACGCCGTCATGTTGACGAAACTCTCCCTCGAAGCTCTACTGGATCGTGAGTTCACGGTACATCACTGAGCAGAACATGTGCAGATCGCGGATGTGCCATACGTTCGGTACTAGGGATCGGTCGATAGTGAAGACGTACGACTACATCAACCGCGTTGTCATAACGCTTTCACTTACGGTCTATGAGGGTACGTAGACGATACTCTCCCCTCTCGTTGCTATGCATCACCATGATCTTGCGTGTGCGTAGGAATTTTTTTGAAAGTACTGTGTTCCCCAACAATTACCGTACCACTCTGGTGCGGAACGTGCTTTGTTCGACCTATGAGGTCCTATAGTAATTTGATCTGATGTTTCATGATCTTTATCATTAGCTTCCTCTCTAGTTGGTATAGGCATCACGGGAACGGTTTTCTGTGATGAGCTACTTTCCAATTTGAGAGAAGGTACAATTACCTCATCAAGTTGTACTTTCCTCCCACTTACTTCTTTCGAGAGAAACTCCTTCTCTAGAAAGGATCCATTCTTAGCAACAAAGATCTTGCCTTCAGATGTGTGGTAGAAGGTGTACCCAACAGTTTATTTTGGGTATCCTGTGAGGACGCACTTCTACGATTTGGGTTCGAGCTTATCAGGCTGTAGCTTTTTCACATAAGCATCGCAACCCCAAACTTTAAGAAATGACAGCTTAGGTTTGTTGCCAAACCACATTTCATACGGTGTTGTCTCAACGGATTTAGACGATGCCCTATTTAACGTGAATGCAGCTGTCTCTAATGCATAACCCCAAAACGATAGTGGTAAATCGGTAAGAGACATCATAGATCACACCATATCTAATAAAGTACGGTTACGACGTTCGGACACACCATTACGCAGTGGTGTTCCAGGTGGCGTGAGTTGTGAAACTATTCCACATTGTTTTAAATGAAGGCCAAACTCGTAACTCAAATATTCGCCTCCGCAATCAGAATGTAGAAACTTTATTTTCTTGTTACAATGATTCTCCAGTTTCACTATGAAATTATTTGAACTTTTCAAATGTTTCAAACTTGCGTTTCATTAAGTAGATATATCCATATCTTATTAAATCATCTGTGAAGGTCAGAAAATAACGATACCCGCCTCAAACCTCAACACTCATTGGACCGCATACATCGGTATGTATTATTTCCAATAAGTCATTAGCTCACTCCATTGTTCCGGAGAACGGAGTTTTAGTCATCTTGCCCATGAGGCATGGTTCGCAAGTATCTAATGATTCATAATAAAGTGATTCCAAAAGCCCATTTTCATGGAGTTTCTTCATGCACTTTTACACCAATATGACCTAAACGGCAGTGCCACAAATATGTTGCACTATCATTATCAACATTGCATCTTTTGGCATCAATATTATAAATATGTGTATCACTATGATCGAGACTCAATAAACCATTTACACTGGGTGTATGACCATAGAAGGTTTTATTCATGTAAGTAGAACAATGATTATTCTCTGACTTAAATGAATAACTATATTGCAATAAATATGATCCAATCATATTCATGCTCAACGCAAACACCCAATAACATTTATTTAGGTTCAACACTAATCCCGAAGGTAGAGGGAGTGTGTGATGGTGATCTTATCAACCTTGGAATCACTTCCAACACACATTATCACCTCGCTCTTAACTAGTCTTTGTTCACTCTGTAACTCCTATTTCGAGTTACTAATCTTAGCAACTGAACTAGTATCAAATACCCAGGTGCTACTATGAACACTAGTAAGGTACACATCAATAATCTGTATATCAAACATACTTTGTTCACTTTGTCGTCCTTCCTATCCGCCAAATGTTTGGGGCAGTTCCACTTCCAGTGGCCATTTCCTTCGCATTAGAAGCACTCAGTTTCAGGCTTGGGTCCAACTTTGGGCTTCTTCACGGGAGTGGCAACTTGCTTGCCATTCTTCTTGAAGTTCCCTCTCTTTCCCTTGCCCTTTTTCTTGAAACTAGTGATCTTGTTAAACATCAACACTTGATACTCTTTCTTGATTTCTACCTTCACTGATTTCAGCATCGTGAAGAGCTTGGGAATCATTTTCGTCATCCCTTCCATATTATAGGTCATCACGAAGTTGTAGTAACTTGGTGATGGTGACTAGAGAACTCTGTCAATCACTATCTTATCTGGAAGATTAACTCCCATTTGATTCAAGCGATTTTAGTACCCAGACATTCTGAGCACATGCTCACTAGCTGAGCTACTCTCCTCCATCTTGTAGGCAAAGTATTTGTCAGAGGTCTCATACCTGTCGACATGGGCATGAGCCTGAAATACCAATTTCAGCTCTTGGAACATCTCATATGTTTCGTGGCGTTCTAAACATTTTTGAAGTCCTGGTTCTAAGCCGTAAAGCATGGTGCACTAAACTATTTAGTAATCATCATATCGAGCTTGCCAAATGTTCATAGCGTCTGCATCTTCTCCTGCAATAGGTTTGTCACCTAGCGGTGCATCTAGGACATAATTCTTTTGTGCAGCAATGAGGATAATCCTCAGATCATGGACCCAGTTCGCATCGTTGCTACTATCATCTTTCAACTTATTTTTCTCTAGGAACAAATCAAAATTAGGAGAGCTATATCGCGAGCTATTAATCTACAACATAGATATGCAAATACTATCAGGACTAAGTTCATGATAAATTAAGTTCAATTAATCATATTTCTTAAGAACTCCCACTTAGATTAACATCCCTTAAGTCATCTAAATGATACATGATCCAAATCAACTAAACCATGTCTGATCATCACGTGATATGGAGTAGTCATCAATGGTGAACATCTTTATGTTGATCATATCTACTATATGATTCACATTCGACCTTTCGGTCTCCAGTGTTCCGAGGCCATGTCTGTACATGCTAGGCCCGTCAAGTTTAGCCCGAGTATTCCGCATGTGCAAAACTGTCTTGCACCCGTCGTATGTGAACATAGAGCCTATCACACCCGATCATCACGTGGTGTCTCAGCACGATGAACTGTCGCAACGGTGCATACTCAGGGAGAACACTTATGCCTTGAAATTTTAGTGAGGGGTCATCTTATAATGCTACTGCCATACTAAGCAAAATAAGATGCATAAAAGATAAACAACACATGCAATCAAAATATGTGATATGATATGGCCATCATCATCTTGTGCTTCTGATCTCCATCTCCAAAGCATCGTCATGATCTCCATCGTCACTGGCTTGACACCTTGGTCTCCATCGTAACGTCGTGGTCGTCTCACCAACTATTGCTTCTAGAACTATCGCTAACGCATAGTGATAAAGTAAAGCAATTACATGGTGTTTGCATTTCATACAATAAAGAGACAACCATAAGGCTCCTGCCGGTTGCCAGTAACTTTTACAAAACATGATCATCTCATACAATAACGTATATCTCATCATGTCTTGACCATATCACATGACAACATGCCCTGCGAAAACAAGTTAGACGTCCTCTACTTTGTTGTTGCAAGTTTTACGTGGCTGCTACGGGCTTCTAGCAAGAACCGTTCGTACCTACACATCAAAACCACAATGGTGATTTATCAAGTTCGTTGTTTTAACCTTCAACAAGGACCGGCCATAGTCAAATTCGATTCAACTAAAGTTGGAGAAACAGACACCCGCCAGCCACCTATATCCAAAACTAGTTGCATGTCTGCCGGTGGAACCGGTCTCATGAACGTGGACATGTAAGGTTGGTCTGGGCCGCTTCATCCAACAATATCGCCAAATCAAAATAAGACGTTGGTGGTAAGAAGTATGACTATCACCGCAAACAACTCTTTGTGTTCTACTCATGCATATCATCTACGCATAGACCTGGCTCGGATGCCACTGTTGGGAAACGTAGCATGCCATTTCAAAAAAAAATCCTACGCTCACGCAAGATCTATCTAGGAGATGCATAACAACAAGAGGGGGAGAGTGTGTCTACGTACCCTCGTAGACCGAAAACGGAAGCATTTGACAACGCGGGTGATGTAGTCGAACTTCTTCTCGTTCCGACCGATCAAGCACCAAACGTACGATACCTCCAAGTTTTGCACACGTTCAGCTCGATGACATCCCTCGAACTCTTGATCCAGCAAAGTGTTGAGGAAGTAGATGAGTTCCATCAGCATGACGGCATGGTGACGGTGATGGTGATGTGATCCGTGTAGGGCTTTGCCTAAGCACTACGAGAATATGACCGAGTGTCTAATTTGTGGAGGGAGGCGCCACACACGGCTAACAGAAGTTGATGTGTGTTCTAGGCGCCTCCCCCTTCATATATATTGGTGGGAGGGAGAGGGAGAAGCCAAGGGGGCGCCCCAAGTAGGAGGAATCCTACTTGGGGGCCTTGTCCAATTCACCCCCTGCTTACCATAATTTCTGGAGGGGGGGGGGGAGGAGGAGGGAAGGAAGGGGAAGGCCGAATCCCTCCCCTTCCTTCTCTCTTCTCCTCTTTCCTTCCCCTTCTGGTTCATCCTATATGGGGGACGCAGAAGCCCATGTTGGCTGCTGTGTTTCCCCTCTTGGCCCATTAGGCCCATATCTTTGCCGGGGGTGCCCGGAACCCCTTCCGGTGACCCGATATGTACCCGATACTCTCCGGAACACTTACGGTGTCCGAATACTATTGTCCTATATATCAATCTTTACCTCTCGACCATTTTGAGACTCCTCGTCATGTCCGTGATCTCATCCGGGACTCTAAACAACATTCGGTCACCAAATCATATAACTCATATAATATAAAATCATCATCAAACATTAAGCATGCGGACCCTACGAGTTCGAGAACTATGTAGACATGACCGAGACACCTCTCCGATTAATAACCAATAGCAGAACATGGATGCTCATATTGGCTCCTACATATTCTACGAAGATCTTTATCGGTCGAACCGTAATGACAACATACGTTATTACCTTTGTCATCAGCATGTTACTTGCCCGAGATTCGATCATTAGTATCTCATACCTAGTTCAATCTCGTTACTGGCAAGTCTCTTTACTCGTTGTGTAATACATCATCCCGCAACTAACGCATTAGTCACATTGCTTGCAAGGCTTCTTCTGATGTGCATTACCGAGAGGGCCCAGAGATACCTCTCTGATACTCGGAGTGACAAATCCTAATCTCGATCTATGCCAACCCAACAAACACCTTCAGAGATACCTGTAGAGCATCTTTATAATCACCTAGTTACGTTGTGACGTTTGATAGCACACAAGGTATTCCTCCGGTATCTGGGAGTTTCATAATCTCATAGTCAAATTAATATGTATTTGACATGAAGAAAGCAATATCAATAAAACTAAATGACCATTATGCTAAGCTAACGAATGTGTCTTGTCCATCACATCATTCTCCTAATGATGTGATCCCGACTCATGTCTATGGTTAGGAAACCTTAACCATCTTTGATCAACGATCTAGTCAAGTAGAGGCTCACTAGGGAGATAATGTTTTTCTATGTATTCACACATGTATTGAGGTTTCCGATCAATATAATTCTAGCATGAATAATAAACCTTTATCATGAATAAGGAAATATAAAATAACAAATTTATTATTTCCCATAGGGCATATTTCCTTCAAAGAGTTCTAAGGTGTGATCATGTTTTGCTTGTGAGAAAGGTTTTTAGTCAACGGTTCTGCAACATTCAGATTCGTGTGTACTTTGCAAATATCTATGTCTACAATGCTCTGCATAGAGCTACTCTAGCTAATTTCTCCCATGTTCAATATGTATCTAGATTGAGACTCAGAGTCATTCAGATCAGTGTCGAAGCTTGCATCGACATAACCCTTTATGATGAAATCTTTATCACCTCCATAACCAAGAAACATTTCCTTAATACTCTTTAAGTACCTAAGGATAATTTTGACTGCTGTCTAGTGATCCACTCCTGGATCACTATTGTTCCCCCTTGCTAGACTCATGGCAAGGCACACAACATGTCTTGTACACAACATGGCATGCTTTATAGAACCTATGGCCCAGGCATAGGGAATGACTTTCATTCTCTCTCTATCTTCTGGTGTGGCCGGGCTTTGAGTCTTACTCAACTTCACACCTTGAATACAGGAAAGAACACTTTCTTTGACTAATCCATTTTGAACTCCTTCAAAACTTTGTCAAGGTATGTGCTTTGTGAAAGTCCTATTAAGCGTCTTCATCTATCTCTATAGATTTTCATGCCCAATATGTAAGTAGCTTCACCGAGGTCTTTCATTGAAAAATTCTTATTCAAGAAATACTTTTATGCTATCCAGAAATTCAATATTGTTTCGAATCAACAATATGTGATCCACATATAATATCAGAAATGCTAGAGAGCTCCCACTCACTTTCTTGTAAATACAGGCTTCACCATAAGTCTATATAAAACCATATGCTTTGATTACCTCATCAAAGCATATGTTCCAACTCCAAGTTGCTTGCACCAGTCCATAGATAGATCGCTGGAGCTTGCGCACTTTGTTAGCACCTTTAGGATCGGAAAAAACTTCTGGTTGCATCGTATACAATTCTTCCTCAAGAAACCCATTAAGGAGTGCAAGTTTTTGACATCCATTTGCCAGATTTCATAATCATAAAATGCGGCAATTGCTAACATGATTCGGACAGACTTAAGCATCGCTACGAGTGAGAAAGTCTCATCGTAGTTAACCCCTTTAACTTGTCGAAAACCTTTTGCAACAAGTCGAGCTTTGTAGACACTGATATTACTGTCAGCGTCCGTCTTCCTCTTAAAGATCCATTTATTCTTTATGGCTTGCCGATCATCGGGCAAATCCACCAAAGTCCACACTTTGTTCTCATACATGGATCCTATCTCAGATTTCATGGCCTCAAGACATTTTTTGGAATCTGGGTTCCTCATAGTTTCTTCATAGTTTGTAGGTTCGTTGTTGTCCAACAACATGACATCCAGGATAGGATTGTCGTACCACTCTAGTGCGGAACGTGTTCTGGTTGGCCTACGAGGTTCAGTAGTAACTTGATCTGAAGTTTCATGATCATCATCATTTGCTTCCTCTCTGGTTGGTGTAGGCATCACGGGAATGGCTTTCTCTGATGTACTACTTGTTGGGAAACGTTGCATGGAAAAACAAAAAAAAATCTATGCACACGCAATGGTCTATCCATGGAGATGCATAGCAACACAGGGAGAGTGTGTCTACGTATCCTCATAGACCGAAAGAGGAAGCATTTGACAACGCGGTTGATGTAGTCGAACTTCTTCTAGCTCCGACCGATCAAGCACCGAACATACGGCACCTCCGAGTTCTGCACATGTTCAGCTCGGTGATGTCTCTTGTCATCTTTATCCAGCAATACATCAAGGAAGTAGATGAGTTCCTTCAGCACAACAGCATGGTGACGGTGATGGTGAAGTGATCCGCGCAGGGCTTTACCTAAGCACCGTGAGAATATGACCGGGGGTGTAAACTGTGGAGGGGGGCACCGCACACGGCTAACAATTGATGTTGTGTGTTCTAGGTGCCCCCCTCCCCACATATATATAGGTGGGAGGGGAGGAGAGGCAACCAACGGGCATCCCAAGTAGGATTCTAATCCTACTTGGGGTTTCCCCAAGTGGCTCCCCCCTTTCCTTTTTTCACCGGAGAAGAAAGG
>NC_041390.1:394828359-394848679 GCF_002162155.2 Triticum dicoccoides | reverse complement strand
CTCCAATTCAGCCACATGCCATAGGGGGGGGGGGCGCCACCCCTTGTGGGCTGGTGTGCTCCCCTCTCATGGCCCATATGGCCCATATATTCCCCCCGAGGGTTCCAGTAACCCCTCCGGTACTCCGATAAATACCCGATACACTCTGGAACACTTCCGGTGTCCGAATACTATCGTCCTATATATCAATTTTTACCTCCCGAACATTTTGAGACTCCTCATCATGTCCGCGGTCTCATCCGAGACTCCGAACAACATTCGGTCACCAAATCACATAACTCATATAATACAATATCGTCATCGAATGTTAAGCGAGTGGACCATACGGGTTTGAGAACTATGTAGACATGACTGAGACACCTCTCCGGTCAATAACCAATAGCGGAACCTAGATGCTCACATTGGCTCCTACATATTCTATGAAGATCTTTATCGGTCGAACTGTTATGACAACATACGTTATTCCCTTTGTCTATCGTTATGCTACTTGCCCGAGATTCGATCGTCGGTATCTGCATACCTAGTTCAATCTCGTTACCGGCAAGTCTCTTTACTCGTTCCGTAATACATCACCTCATGACCAAATGCTTAGTCGTTTTCTTGCAAGCTTATGATGTATTATCGAGAGGGCCCAGAGATACCTCTCTGATATTCGGAGTGAAAAATCCTAATCTCGATCTATGCCAACTCAACAAACACCTTTGGAGATACCTGTAGAGCATCTTTATGATCACTGAGTTACGTTGTGATGTTTGATAGTGGCACAAGGTATTCCTCCGGTATCCGGGACTTGCATAATCTCATAGTCAAATGAATATGTATTTGACATGAAGAGGCTCTCTAGGGACATAGTGTTTGTCTATGTATTCACACATGTATCAAGGTTTCTGATCAATACAATTCTAGCATGAATGATAAACATTTATCATGAATAAGGAATTATAAAATAACAACTTTATTACTGCCTCTAGGGCATATTTCCTTCAGTCTCCCACTTGCACCAGAGTCAATAATCTAGATTGTTATGATTCTAACACCCATGGAGTCTTGGTGTTGATCATGTTTTGCTCGTGGAAGAGGCTTAGTCAATGGGTCTACTATATTCAGATCCATATGTATTTTACAAATCTCTATGTTCCCCTCCTTGACTTGATCACAGATGGAGTTGAAACGTCTCTTGATGTGTTTGGTTCTTTTGTGAAATCTAGATTCCTTCGCAAAGGCAATTTCTCTAGTATTGTCACAAAAGATTTTCATTGGACCCGATGGATTAGGTATTACACCTAGATCGGATATGAACTCCTTCATCCAGACTCCTTCATTTGTTGCTTCTGAAGCAGCTATGTACTCTGCTTCACACGCAGATCCCGCCACGACGCTCTACTTGGAACTGCATGAACTGTCAACTCCACCATTCAAAATAAATACGTATCCGGTTTGTGACTTAGAGTCATTCGGATCAATGTCAAAGCTAGCATCGACGTAACCATTTATGACGAGCTCTTTGTCACCTCCATAAACGAGAAACATATCCTTGGTCCTTTTCAGGTACTTCAGGATGTTCTTGACCGTTGTCCAGTGACCCACTCCTGGATTAGTTTGGTACCTCCTTGCTAGATTATGGCAAGGCACACATCAGGTCTGGTACACAACATAGCATACATGATAGAACCTATGGCTGAGGGAATGACTTTCATTTTCTCTCTATATTCTACAGTGGTCGGGCATTGAGTCTGACTCCATTTCACACCTTGGAACACAGGAAAGAACCCTTTCTTTGTCTGATCCATTTTGAACTTCTTCAAAACTTTGTTAAGGTATGTGCTTTGTGGAAGTCCTATTAAGCGTCTTGATTTATCTTTATAGATCTTGATGCCTAATATATAAGCAGCTTCACCGAGGTCTTTCGTTGAAAAACTCTTATTCAAGTACCCTTTTATGCTATCCAGAAATTCTACATCATTTCCAATCAACAATATGTCATCCACATATAACATTAGAAATTCTACAGAGCTCCCACTCACTTTCTTGTAAATACAGGCTTCTCCGAAAGTCTGTATAAAACCATATGCTTTGATCACCTCATCAAAGCGTATATTCCAACTCTGAGATGCTTGCAACAGTCCATAGATGGATCGCTGGAGCTTGCACACTTTGTTAGCAACTTTAGGATCGACAAAACCTTCTGGTTGCATCATATACAGATCTTCTTTAAGAAATCCATTAAGGAATGCAGTTTTGACATCCATTTGCCAGATTTCATAATCATAAAATGCGGCAATTACTAACATGATTTGGACAGACTTAAGCATCGCTACGGGTGAGAAAGTCTCATCGTAGCCAACACCTTGAACTTGACGAAAATCATTCGCGACAAGTCAAGCTTTGTAGATAGTAACATTACCATCAATGTCAGTCTTCTTCTTGAAGATCCATTTATTCTCTATGGCTCGCCGATCATCGGGCAAGTCCACCAAAGTCCACACTTTGTTCTCATACATGGATCATATCTCAGATTTCATGGCCTCAAGCCATTTATCGGAATCTGGGCTCATCATAGCTTCTTCATAGTTCGTAGGTTCATCATGGTCTAGTAACATGACTTCCATAATAGGATTGCTGTACCACTCTGGTGCGGATCATGCTCTGGTTGACCTATGAGGTTCAGTAGTAACTTGATCTGAAGTTTCACGATCATCATCATTAGCTTCCTCTCTAGTTGGTGTAGGCATCACGGGAACAGATTTCTCGGATGAGCTACTTTCCAAATTGAGAGAAGGTACAACTATCTCATCAACTTCTACTTTCCTCCCACTCACTTCTTTCGAGAGAAACTCCTTCTCTAGAAAGGTTCCATTCTTGGCAACAAAAATCTTGCCTTCGGATCTGTGGTAGAAGGTATACCCAATTGTTTCCTTAGGGTATCCTATGAAGATGCACTTCTCCGATTTGGGTTCGAGCTTATCAGGCTGAAGCCTTTTGACATAAGTGTTGCAACCCCAAACTTTAAGAAACGACAGCTTAGGTTTCTTGCCAAACCATAGTTCATATAGTGTCGTCTCAATGGATTTAGACGATTCCCTATTTAACGGGAATGCAACTGTCTCTAATGCGTAACCCCAAAACTATAGTGGTAAATTGGTAAGAGACATCATAGATCGCATCATATCTAATAAAGTACGGTTACAACGTTCAGACACATCATTTCGTTGTGGTGTTCCAGGTGGCATGAGTTGTGAAACTATTCCACATTGTTTTAAATGAAGGCCAAACTTGTAACTCAAATATTCTCCTCCACAATGAGATCGTAGAAACTTTATTTTCTTGTACAATGATTCTCCACTTCACTTTGAAATTCTTTGAACTTTTCAAATGTTCCAGACTTGTGTATCATTATGTAGATATACCCATATCTTATCAAATCATCTGTGAAGGTCAGAAAATAACGATACCCGCCGCGTGCCTCAACACTCATCGGACCGCATACATCGGTATGTATTATTTCCAATAAGTCATTGGCTCACTGCATTGTTCTGGTGAATGGAGTTTTAGTCATCTTGCCCATGAGGCATGGTTCTCAAGTATCAAATGATTCATAATCAAGTGATTCCAAAAGCCCATCTGCATGGAGTTTCTTCATGCGCTTTACACCAATATGACCTAAACGATAGTGCCACCAATATGTTGCACTATAATTATCAACTTTGCATCTTTTAGCATCAATATTATGAATGTGTGTATCACCACAATCGAGATTCGACAAAAATAGACCACTCTTCACAGGTGCATGACCATAAAAGATATTACTCATATAAATAGAACAACCATTATTCTCTGATTTAAATGAATAACCATCTCGCACTAAACAAGATCCATATATAATGTTTATGCTCAACGTTGACACCAAATAACAATTATTTAGGTCTAAACTAATCCCAAAGGTAGATGTAGAGGTAGCTTGCCGACAGCGATCACATCGACCTTGGAACCATTCCCGACGTGCATCGTCACCTCGTCTTTAGCCAATCTTCGTTTAATCCGTAGCTCCTTTTTGAGTTACAAATATGAGCAACCGAACCAGTATCAAATACCCAAACGCTACTACGAGCATTAGTAAGGTACACATCAATAACATGTATATCAAATATACCTTTGTTCACTTTTCCATCCTTCTTATTCGCCAAATACTTGGGGCAGTTCTGCTTCCAATGTCCAGTCCCTTTGTAGTAGAAGCACTCAGTTTCAGGCTTAGGTCCAGCTTTGGGTTTCTTCCCGGGAGTGGCAACTTGCTTGCCATTCTCATTGAAGTTCCCCTTCTTTCCCTTGCCCTTTTTCTTGAAACTAGGGGTCTTTTTAACCATCAACACTTGATGCTCCTTCTTGATTTCTACCTCCGCAGCTTTGAGCATTGTGAAGAGCTCGGGAATTGTCTTCTCCATCCCTTGCATATTATAGTTCATCGCGATGCTTTTGTAGCTTGGTGGCAGTGATTGGAGAGAACTCTGTCAATAACACTATCATCTGGAAGATTAACTCCCAGCTAAGTCAAGTGATTATGATATCCAGACATTCTGAGTATGTGTTCACTGACAGAACTATTCTCCTCCATCCAGACATTTTGTAGCTTGGTGGCAGTGATTGGAGACTTCATATCTCTCAACTCGGGCATTTGCTTGAAATATTAACTTCAACTCCTGGAACATCTCTTATGCTCCATGACATTCAAAATGTCTTTGAAGTCCTGATTCTAAGCCGTAAAGCATGGCACACAGAACTATCGAGTAGTCATCAGATCAAGCTTGCCAGACGTTCAAAACATCAGCATCTGCTCCTGCAGCAGGCCTTTCACCTAGCAGTGCATCAAGTACATAATTCTTCTGTGCAGCAATGAGGATAATCCTCAAGTTACAGACCCAGTCCGTGTAGTTGCTACCATCATCTTTCAACTTAGCTTTCTCTAGGAACGCATTAAAATTCAGGGGAACAGTAGCACGGGCCATTAATCTACAACATAGATATGCAAATACTATCAGGACTAAGTTCATGATAAATTAAGTTCAATTAATCAAATTACTTAATAACTCCCACTTAGATAGACATCCCTCAAGTCATCTAAATGATACGTGATCCAAATCAACTGAACCATGTCCGATCATCACGTGAGATGGAGTAGTCATCAATGGTGAACATATCTATGTTGATCATATCTACTATATGATTCACGTCTGAACTTTCGGTCTCCAGTGTTCCGAGGCCATGTCTGTACATGCTAGGCTCATCAAGTTTATCCCGAGCATTCTGCATGTGCAAAACTGTCTTGCACCCGTTGTATGTGAACGTAGAGTCTATCACACCGGATCATCATGTGGTGTCTCAACACGATGAACTGTCGCAACGGTGCATACTCAGGGAGAACACTTATACCTTGAAATTTAGTTAAGGGATCATTTTATAATGCTACTATCGTACTAAGCAAAATAAGTTGCATAAAAGATAAATATCACATGCAATCAAAATATGTGACATGATATGGCCATCATCATCATATTATGCTTTTGATCTCCATCTCCAAAGCATCGTCATGATCCCCATCGTCACTGGCTTGACACCTTGATCTCCATCGTAGCATCATGGTTTTCTCGCCAACTATTGCTTCTACAACTATCGCTAACGTATAGTGATAAAGGAAAGCAATTACATGACGTTTGCATTTCATACAATAAAGAGACAACCATAAGGCTCCTGTTGGTTGTCAGATATCTTACAAAACATGATCATCTCATACAATAACGTTTATCACATCATGTCTTGACCATATCACATCACAACATGCCCTGCAAAAACAAGTGAGACGTCCTCTATTTTGTTGTTGCAAGTTTTACGTGGTTGCTACGGGCTTCTAGCAAGAACCGTTCTTACCTACGCATAAAACCACAATGGTGTTTCATCAAGTTTGTTCATTCTTCAAGGACCGGCCGCAGTCAAATTTGATTCAACTAAAGTAGGATAAACAGACACTCGCCAGCCACCTTTATGCAAAACTAGTTGCATGTCTGTCGGTGGAACTGATCTCATGTGCATGGACATGTAAGGTTGGTCCGGGCCGCTTCATCCCATAATACCGCCGAATCAAAATAATACGTTTGTGGTAAGCAGTATGACTATCACCGCCCACAACTCTTTGTGTTCTACTCGTGCATATCATCTACGCATAGACCTGGCTCATGATGCCATTGTTGGGAATCATTGCATGGAAAACAAAGAAATTCTATGCACACGCAATGATCTATCACTACTGCAGGATGCTGCTAACGCGACACTATGATCAGATACCCTTCGATGAAACTGTGTGCGATGCAATAATCTCAATGGTGGTGTAAAAAACCATCAAAAAAGGTGCAAAACGTTTGCGATGGAGGATGCATCTAACACAGTTCAGATTTTAGTTACATGTGCGATGCAGGGCATATGGTTCAGTTCAATTAGCTGTTTGCGATGAGAAGGAACAAAAGAAACGGGTGGCCAGATGGAGGTGTGTGCGATATACAACATACGGTTCACTCTGATGAACTGTTTGTGATTAGGCAACACAAAAGAAACGACCAGCCAGATCAAGGTGTGTGCGATATACGGCATGCGGTTCACTCGGATGAACTGTTTGTGTTGAGACAAGAGAACAGAAATGGCTCAATATAACAAGATGTGTGTGATACGCGGCAAACAGGTTTATAATCAGAAATGTGTCCATCTCGTCGTCCTCCTCCTCCTCTGCCTCTTACTGAGTGTGCTCGGCAGAGGAGAGGCTGCCAGAAGTAGCACAAAGCCCCTCTGTAGTATTAGTATTTAGGGGCTATTTTGTTCAGTTCATCTGACTATAGATGTGTGGTGGAACTGTACAACGTACTTAAAATTAGCTAGTATATATAGTTGAACTAGCTATTTCAATACGTGGTTGGCAACAATTTGGGAAAAGTTTGGTCAGTTTAGCTGTCGAGTTGAACTGTTTGTACAAATTAAGAACGACTACTTCATCTATGAATGAAATCTATGCTTAATTACTTAATTTTAGTTGCAAAAATAAGATAGTGCTAGTGATTTCTAGCTGCATATTTTGACAAATCGCAGTGTTACAAGGATTGACAAATGGCAATGTTACTAGATCAACAAATGCCAATCTTTTCAGTTTGACAAATGGCAACATACCCAATATGACAGATGCAAATCTTACCGAATTGTTTGTACGTGGTTGCACATGGGTCATCCAAAACAACCGTTTGCGTTGAAGGGATGATCATAGCTCTCACTTTGCATACGGGTGTTCTATCTAAAATGTTTGCGATCAAGAGCTACAGAAATCCTGCTCGGCACATTTTCTCTTGGCTTCCTAGGGAAGCTGTTGGTTTGCATACGGGTGTTCTAACTAAAACATTTGTGATCAAGAGCTACACAAATCCTGCTAGGCACATTTTCCCTTGGCTTCCTAGGGAAGTTGTCGATTTTGCATACAGGTGTTCTAACTATAACATTTGCGATGAGTGTTTTATATTTAAAACCCATATTAAAATGCGGCTTGGGCGCCATTAATGTAGAGGATGCGAGCAAGGCGGGTAGCCATGGAAGTCATAGGGCTCGGTTCCCGGTGAGCCTGCGCGGTGTACAGCTCACACGCTTCCCGGTGAGCCTCCGCATTGGAGTATAGCTCGCACGCCTCCCGTTTAGTCAAGCACTCAAGCACCTATCCGCATGGCACCTCCTAGCCATTAAAAGAGCGAGGCGTGGCGTCACGTGAATGGTTAACAGAACGGACACAATTTAAATTATACAAAACGTTTGAGATGTTATAGTGGCAGCTATTTGTTTCAAAATGCCTTTGTTGGCTGTTATTCGAGTGCGCCTTCTCTCAAAATGGAAACGAAAAATACCACAACATATCGGGTGCCATTCCATTATAGCATTCCAAGTTTCATGAATTTCAGATGAGTTTTGGATTTACTAGAATTTAAAAACAAAGTATCTCAATGTTTTGCCGGCAATCAACAGTGCCCTGGTGTTTGAAATTCATTCCCATTTCTTGCATGGGACCTAAGCATGCACCCAAGGACACATATTTGATTTTTCAACCAATTTATATGCACTTGAGCATGTGCATGTAGTTCAAATGTGAATTATGCACATAAAAAGCCTACAAAACCCAGTTAATGTATAAAAATGTCCAAACGAACCCCGAAAAATTCCAAAATTAAACACAACACTCCTGTTATTCTATGTTGACACTAGAATTTTTTTGAAAGTAATAAGAGGCAACGGATATCGTTTCGTCACCAAAGGTGGCATGTTCCCTACCGAAACCATCACGCTTATTGTGAGAAGCTCTGGTTTGTGAGAAGCTTATACGCAAACCTGCCCCAAATGGGACAAAATTTTTACCACGGCATGTTGATGCCGCTCCATGATAGCATGACAGGTTTCATGAATTTCAGATGAGTTTTGGATTTACTAGAATTTAAAACCAGGTATCTCAATGTTTGCGGCCGAGTGACGGTGGTAGGGTTTTTGAAATTCATTCCCATTTCTTGCATGGAACCAAAGCATACAACCAAAGACACAGATTTGATTTTTCAACTAGTTTATATGCACTGGAGCATGTGCATCTAGTTCAAATTTGAATTATGCAGATAAAATGCCTGGAAGACCCAGTTAATGTATAAAAATGTCCAAACGAACCCCGAAAATTCCAAAATTAAAGACAACACTCCTTTTGTTCTATGAAGACACTCAATTTTTTTGAAAGCTATAAGAGGCAACAGATATCGTTTCGTACCCAAAGGTGGCACGTTCCCTACCGAAACCATCACGCTTATTGTGAGAAGCTCTGGTTTGTGAGAAGCTTATACCCAAACCTGCCCCAAATGGGACAAAAATTTTACCACGACATGTTGATGCCGCTCCATGATAGCATGCCAGGTTTCATGAATTTCAGATGAGTTTTGGATTTACTAGAATTTAAAAACCAGGGATCTCAATGTTTGCGGCCGAGTGACGGTGGTAGGGTTTTTGAAATTCATTCCCATTTCTTGCATGGGACCTAAGCATACAACCAAAGACACAGATTTGATTTTTCAACTAGTTTATATGCACTGGAGCATGTGCATGTAATTCAAATTTGAATTATGTAGATAAAATGCCTGGAAAACCCAGTTAATGTATAAAAATGTCCAAACGAACCCTGAAAAATTCCAAAATTAAAGACAACACTCCTTTTGTTCTATGAAGACACTCAATTTTTTTTGAAAGCTATAAGAGGCAACAGATATTGTTTCGTACCCAAAGGTGGCACGTTCCCTACCGAAACCATCACGCTTGTTGTGAGAAGCTTATACCCAAACCTGCCCCCAAATGGGACAAAAAATTTACCACGACATATTGATGCCGCTCCATGATAGCATGCCAAGTTTCATGGATTTCAGATGAGTTTTGGATTTACTAGAATTTAAAAACCAGGTATCTCAATGTTTGCGGCCGAGTGACGGTGGCAGGTGTTTGAAATTTATTCCCATTTCTTGCATGGGACCTAAGCATGCAACCAAGGACACAGATTTGATTTTTCAACCAATTTATATGCACTTGAGAATGTGTATGTAGTTCAAATTTAATTATGCGCATAAAATGCCTGGAAAACCTAGTTTATGTATAAAAATGTCCAAACGAACCATGAAAAATTCCAAAATTAAACACAACACTCGTGTTGTTCTATGTTGACACTTGATTTTTTTTTTCGAAAGCAATAAAAGGCAACAGATATCGATTCGTCCCCAAAGGTGGCACGTTCCCTACTGAAACCATCACGCTTGTTGTGAGAAGCTTATACCCAAACCAGTCCCAAATGAGACAATTTTTTTACCACGACATGTTGATGCCGCTCCATGATAGCATGCCAAGTTTCATGAATTTCAGACGAGTTTTGGATTTACTAGAATTTAAAAACCAGGTATCTCAATGTTTGCCACCGAGTGACAGTGGCAGGGTGTTTGAAATTCATTCCCATTTCTTGCATGGGACATAAGCATGCAACCAAGGACACATATTTGATTTTTCAACTAGTTTATATGCACTGGAGAATTTGCATGTAGTTCAAATTTGAATTATGCACATAAATGCCTGGAAAACCTAGTTAATGTATAAAAATGTCCAAACGAACCCCGAAAAATTCCAAAATTAAACACAACACACCTGTTGTTCTATGTTGACACTAGACAATTTTTGAAAGCAATAAGAGGCAACGGATATCGTTTCGTCCCCAAAGGTGGCACGTTCCCTACCGAAACCATCACGCTTGTTGTGAGAAGCTCTGGTTTGTGAGAAGCTTATAGCCAAACCTGCCTGAAATGGGACAAAAAATTACCATGGCATGTTGATGCCGCTCCATGATAGCATGCCAAGTTTCATGAATTTCAGACGAGTTTTGGATTTACTAGAATTTAAAAACTAGATATCTCAATGTTTGCAGCCAAGTGATGGTGGCAGGGTGTTTGACATTCATTCCCATTTCTTGCATGGGACCTAAGCATGCAACCAAGGACACATATTTGATTTTCAACCTTTTTATATGCACTGGAGGATGTGCATGTAGTTCAAATTTGAATTATGCACCTGAAATGCCTACAAAACTAAGTTAATGTATAAAAACGTCCAAACGAACCCTGAATAATTCCAATATTTTTGACAACACACCTATAGTTGCATGTTCACTGCAGATAAAAGTTCTAGCAATTCAAACACCATCCTTTGCAGCTGTGACCCCATTACATAATTCAAATCAAGACAATAAATCAAGTAGATCACACACAGTTTATTATCACCAACCGTGTGAGATGCAACACAAAATATCTTGGAGCACCGTCTGTGTATAGTATGCCTATGGCTTACGCGACAAGGTGCATCGGCTACAGTCCATAGCCGGCATGTCAAGCACACTAGCTAGCTCACTCGCCAAATATCATTTCATTGTTCATTCGTCGTCGGTGAAAGATGGGGACGTAGACTCGCATCGTGAGAGCAACTTCCGCGGCCCACTCCGACGAGAGCACGGCCGCAACCGCCAGGCACGTGTTAACAAGCTTCATGAGGGTGACCACAGTCTGTGTCCGGGCGGTCAAGGCAGCCCAAACGGCTATTGTTGCTTCTCAAGCGGCGGCGGCAGCATCAGCCTCGGGGATAGCAACTGGCGAGAGCGGCACAACAGCTGTCCGTTCCGCAGCGGCGGCTGAGGGAGTCCTGGATTAAGGGGTCCTCAGGCGTCTGGCCTGTGTGACGTGGGCAGGATGGGACTCTCCTTTGCATAGAAGGTAAGCTAGGCGGCCGGATGTATTATTTCCTTTCTATGTAACCGACTTTCTACGACCCTAGGCCCCTTCGGTGTCTATAAAAACCGGAGGGCTTAGTCCGTAGAGGCAATCATAATCTGACAGGCTAGACTTCTAAGGTTTTAGCCATTACGATCTTGTGGTAGATCAACTCTTGTAAGCCCCATACTCATCAATATTAATCAAGCAGGATGTAGGGTATTACCTCCATCAAGAGGGCCCGAACCTGGGTAAAACTTTGTGTCCCCTGTCTCCTGTTACCATCAACCTTAGACGCACAGTTCGGGACCCTCTACCCGAGATCCGTCGGTTTTGACACCGACATTAGTGCTTTCATTGAGAGTTCCTCTGTGACGTCGAAGATAGGATTGATGGCTCGCCTTGTTATCAAGGACAGTATCACCTCCAGAGGAGCCCTGGCCTCAGGCCAAACCCTCCGGGTGGGCAGCTTTACCATGACCACCCGTCCGGCCGTTAAGCTGACGATGACTTCTCGGGTCATCGAAAATCGCCTTCGTGTTGACCCCGAATACTCCAAACGGATGGATCCGACAGAGTTGTCGTCTTTAAACGAGCTCATGGATCGCATCGCTGCCTTGGGGGTCGCTACAGACTATGATCGGATTGGGCTTAAACTCGATCAAAGAGAAATCAAATCTCCGCTGATCACCCATCAGATAGCGGTAATAGAGGAGCAAATCAACAACTCTTCATCTATATTGAGGACGAACTATGTTCGGATTTCCGAGCTCAAAGAGCCGGATACCTGTCCGTGGAACAACATACCCCGTCCTCCGAACCTAGAATCGGACGGCGGACCTGAAAATTCGGTTGATATCCCGGAGCCCAAACTGTTAAGCTCGGAAGTTCCTCAAACTCCGAATCCCAAATTGGTTCTGGGTTCAGATCTAAAGCCACTCACCCACCCAGATATGCATGGTCTCACATGCATACGACAACAGTCTCAGGAAACAGTCCATCACTTTTGGGCCAGATTCCTCCTTGTCAAAGACAAGATTAAAGATTGCCGCGGCGAAGACGCGATCTCATTATTCTGCAATAATTGCACAGACGAAGGAATCCTCAATGCCATTAACCGCCGTCACGTATTACACTTCCCTGACTTGGCAACCATAGTACAGAAGTACTGCGCAATGGAAAGCACCTGGAAAGCTCAGGCAAATCGCTGGGAACCACCGGTTTCCACTCAACCCCTCATCCGGGCAAAATGGATGCACCCTCGCGGGGCGCCCGACCCAATAGTAAAGAAATCTAAGACCATCACGGGGCGCAGAACCGTTCTGGAGGGATGGCTCGATAGGCCATGCAAAATACACACAACACCAGATACCATACCAACCCACAACCTTAGAGCATGTTGGATACTCCGGCAAGTGGCCAAGAGCGGCGAGGATATCCTCACCAAAAACACCGCGAAGCAACTCCCCCCGGAACACGATGACCACAGAGTATTGACAGTCTTTGAGACTTTCACTTCAAACAATCGACGCAAGAGGGCACTCCGCGACCTCGCCGAAGTCTGCCAAGTCGCAACAATAAATCCTTGGAACAGCACGACCATAACTTTCAACGCCAGTGACGAACCAAAAATCCGGTCAGTCCGGGAACCAGCCGCCTTGGTCCTCAACCCAATTGTGGATGGCTTTCAGCTCACTAAAGTGCTCATGGACGGTGGCAGCGGACTAAACCTCATCTACGAGGACACACTGGATAAAATGGAAATAGACAGGAGCCACATCGAGCATAGTAATACAACCTTCTGAGGGATCATTCCCAGCCGGGAGGCATGATGTGCAGGGAAAATTACACTCAATGTGG
The DNA here is from genome assembly GCF_002162155.2 of Triticum dicoccoides. NCBI lineage: Eukaryota > Viridiplantae > Streptophyta > Magnoliopsida > Poales > Poaceae > Triticum > Triticum dicoccoides. Next base: position 394,835,477 of record NC_041390.1, on the reverse strand, counting down.
TATTCGACACGCCGTAGAACTATCGGTCCGAAGAGATAACCTTCCAAGTGGCCCCTTTCAATAGTGGATATCATGCCCTGTTGGGGTGAGATGCATTCACATGCTTTCAAGCTATACCTCCTTACGGGTATATGAAGCTCAAGATGCCCGGGCCCAACGGTATTATCACTCTTGCTAGTGATCCGGACATAGCCCTCCGCACCGAAAACAAAACAACATCCATAGCCCTCGAGGCACTATCTGAAGCCCTCGTGGCCAAAGAGTTAGCCGCACTACACTCCAGGGTGGATAGGGATGACGTAATCCTTGACAAACGTCCCAAATCCACCTCCTTCAAACCAACAGATGAAATAGTCAAATTTCAAGTCCACCCGAGGGACCCCAAGAAGACAGCTTCCATCAGGACACAACTGGGCCGAACGGTTGACACCTCACTATGAACGTTCCTGCACGGGAACTAGGATATATTCGCCTGGCACCCTTCTGATATGCCAGGAATCCCACGCAGGCTGGCCGAACACAGCCTTAATGTATTGAAGGGATATAAGCTGGTCAAGCAAATGCTGCGACGCTTTTCCGAACCCAAACGACAAGCCATGGGGGAGGAGCTAGCCAAGTTAATCGAGGCCGGATTCATCAGAGAAATAAAACACCCGGACTGGTTAGCAAACCTGGTGATGGTAACAAAGAAGGACAAATCTTGGCGCCTGTGCGTCGACTTCAAAGACCTCAATAAGGCTTGCCCTAAGGATCCCTTCCCCCTCCCCCGAATCGGTCAGATCATTGATGCCACTACAGGACATGACTCACTGTGTTTCCTCGACGCATACTTTGGATACCATCAAATTAAAATGAAGGAATCTGATCAAGCCGCAACGACATTCATCACCCCATACGGGCCTTTTTGCTTCAACACTATGCCCTTTGGGCTTAAAAACGCCGGCGCCACCTACCAACGCATGATTCAAACATGCCTGGAAAAGCAAATCGGCAAGACAGTGGAAGCATATGTGGATGACGTCGTCATGAAGACTAAACATGTCGAGTCATTAATAGACGACTTGCGTCTCACATTCGACAACCTCCGGACATATGACATTAAGCTCAATCCGGAAAAGTGTGTTTTCGGCGTGCCCGCCAAAAAGCTACTGGGCTTCATCGTTTCCAATAGAGGAATTGAAGCAAATCCAGCCAAAATCCGAGCTTTGTCACAATTGACTACACCAACCGACCTTAAAGAGGTCCAAAAACTAGCTGAATGCATGGCAGCTTTAAGCCGCTTTATCTCCAGACTAGGAGAAAAAGCATTACCACTTTATCGACTTCTCCGACATACCGACCACTTCGAGTGGACGGAAGCGGCAACGACCAGACTAGAGGAAATAAAGGCTCTTTTAGCGAGCAGCCCAATCCTGGCCACGCCAAACGTCGGCGAACCGGTGTTATTATACATCTCTGCAACGCACCAGGTGGTGAGCGCAGTGCTCGTCGTTGAGCGAGAGGAGGACGGACACAAGTTCCCACTCCAGAAACTGGTATACTACGTATCCACTGTCCTTACACCATGCAAATCCCGGTACCCTCATTACCAAAAGATAGCATATGCGGTATTCATGGCATCCCGAAAGCTACGACACTACTTCCAAGAGTGCTCGATTATAGTGGATTCTGAAGTACCACTTAATGACATAATAAATAACCGCGACGCTACGGGCCGGATTTTCAAGTGGGCTATTGAGCTCCTACCATTTAACATAACATACAAACCACACCGAGCCATTAAATCCCAAGTATTGGCCGACTTCGTCGCCGAATGGACAAAGGCCGAACTCCCTAAAGAGTACGACACATATTGCAACTGGGCCATGTACTTCGATGGCTCTAAAATGCTGGCTGGTTTAGGAGCAGGCGTCGTGTTAATGTCCCCCACTGGAGACACAGTCCAGTATGTACTCCAAATATTATACATAGACTCCAACAATGCAGCCAAATACGAGGCCTTATTGCACGGTCTTCGGATGGCCACCTCCATGGGCATACAATGCCTGGAGGTGCGCGGGGATTCAAACCTTGCAATATCCCAAATAAATGGAGACTTCGATGCCAAGGATCCGAAGATGGCGGCCTATCGTAACGTCATACTCAAAATATCAGTGCGGTTCGAGGGAGTCGAGTTCCATCATGTGGCTCAAGAAAGTAATCAAGCGGCGGACGTCCTCGCTCGCATGGGCGCCAAGCACGACCCTGTCCCGCCTAACATCTTTTTGGAAAGGCTCTTCAAGCCATCCATGGTATGGCAAGATGAGACCGGTAATACTAGTACGGATCTGACTATACCCCCAGATTCCGAACACAATACCGATATCATCGTGGGCTCGGCCACTGAAATAATACCATCGACCCATCTAACAATGGTAGTAACTGCCCCATGGACCGAACCATTCTTGGCCTACCTTAATAGGCAAGAGCTCCCTGTGGACCAGAATGAGGCTTGTTGCATTGTTCGATGCTCGAAGGCCTACAAGGTCCATGACGGTGAGCTCTATAAGAAAAGTGCTACCGGAGTCCTTCAAAGATGTATCTCTGAAGAAGAAGGATGACAACTCCTGGCTGAAATTCATGCTGGACTAGGCGGTCACCACGCTGCGGCTCGGGCCCTTGTAAGTAAGGCCTTCCGTACAGGTTTCTTCTGGCCGACGGCCCGAGCAGACGCACATGACTTGGTCGAACATTGTGTCGAATGCCAGCTCTTCGCCAATCAAAGACATAAGCCATCTACTACACTGCAAACAATCCCCATTACTTGGCCTTTTGCGGTATGGGGGCTTGACATGATGGGACCCCTTAAAGGAGGGAGCCATAAGAAAAAATATATGCTAGTCATGGTACATAAATTCACCAAGTGGATAGAGGCCAAACCAGTGAAAACGGCCGAAGCTGGACCGGTGATAGACTTTATATCCGGTGTCGTGCACCATTATGGTGTCCCACACAGCATCATCACCGATAACGGCTCCAATTTCACAGCCAATGAAGTGAAATCCCGGTGTGCTAAATTGGGCATTAAACTCGATTACGCCTCGGTTTATCATCCACAAACAAACGGTCAAGTCGAACAAGCTAATGGTCTTATTATGAGCGGCATTAAGCCTAGACTAGTGCGGTCATTGGAAGAATCAGACAAGCACTAGGTTGAGGAGCTCGACTCCGTACTTTGGGGGTTGCGGACCACACCCAATCGCACTATCGGATATACACCCTTCTTCATGGTGTACGGTGCAGAGGCTGTGTTGCTCTGCAACATTATTCATGACTCACCTCGAGTGCACATGTATGAAGAGAGAGAGGCCGAGCTTGATCGGCAAGATGGCTTAGATGCCCTGGAGGAGCGCGACATAGCAAAAGCCCGTTCCGCATTTTATCAACAGCAGGCTCGCAGATATCAAAGCAGAGAAGTGCGGGCCAAGACTTATAACGTTGGTGAACTCGTTCTACACTTACCAGAGAAGAAAAAGGACAAACTCAAGACCGAGTGGGAGGGTCCCTTCATCATTGATGAAGTTCTCACTGGAGGAGCATACCGACTGCGTGACGCACCGGACAACCGCTTAGAGCCGAACCCGTGGAATGCCGCCAGACTCCGAAGATTCTACACCTAGAGACGGACTCTTTGTTTTTCTTCTTCTCCCTTTGTTTCCATTATTTTCTTTTTCCTCTCTTTAACTTTTAGTTTAGCTCTTTAGCTCCTGTGCGGCCAAATCGCACACCTGTGATGTACACATCCTTAAAATGTATACACTCATAATACCTGGGGGCTTCTTTTACAGAAGCTATTATTATTTTCCAAGCATCAAGCTCAACACATATGTGTCCTCTTCTGCATATGTACCTTTTCTTCGCCATTATATGCATCATTATGACTTAAGTTTTGGCCAAACTGGGTTGCCTGGCTCCAGTGTTTATGCCCTACGTTCCCGTTTGTTCGGCTATGGCATAAAGGGAGCGCCTCTGCGATTGTTACTGTCGGGTCATCCAGATGTGTACCTCAGACTGGGTGAAGCCGAAAGCTAGCATTCTTAAGGGAATATTCGGTCAGCGAACTGAAGACGTTTTACCTTCGTCACACCATGAACCCCCAGATGTTACGTACACTGCGACTCTTCAATCACAGTTCGGACATGCATACTAACGCATATCCACCTAGGGAAAGGAACCCTTAACGGAAGTATTCTCCCTGGAGGATGTTTCTTACAATCAACATGTAATATAACATAGCTAGCCGGATACAACTTGTCTGTTTAAGCAACTATGACCCCTACACCTGGTTTCCACGCATGCTCCGGTTTCTATTACTGAGTCGGTATTCGAAAACACTCCGAGCCTTCGGGTCCAGAGGTCAAAGCGAAAAGGTATGCCATGACGATCGTTTTACAATCCGGCTACGGACAAATTTGTCAATTGAAGTACATAGTCATTTGGACTCAAAAACTTCTTCCTCTATGCCGTCTAACAGGTTGTCTAGCTTACAATCCTGTAGGGAATATTTGGTGGCTACCTTTACTTGGTCGTATACCAAACTAACTGGAATTTCTTCTCCATCTGACCCCTTAGGCCCGACCCGGGCCATATGATTCGAATCGATCTTGGTGTACCATGTTTTTATCATGGCCCAGGCCTCTCGCGCACCTTCTCGGCAGGCTGATATCTTCCATAATAGGAAGTGTTGCCGAGCTCCCTAGAATAGCTTCATAATCTCCTCCATACTCCCTGGAGGAGAGGCGGACGACCATGAAGCTTTGGCAATGCTCCGCATTGCTTGCCGAGCTCCCCCGTGCAATTGGGACAACTCTTGCAGAAGGTCGCCTTGAGAGTCGGACATTTCCTCTTCAGGACGGTCAGTCAACATACCTGCAGACATAAATCTGTTAGATCATTTCTTTGCCAAATTACATAAAGGTAAAGTCAAATGCATACTGAATATGCCGCCATGTAGCCTCCTATTCTCTTTGACGGCATCAGCTAGCTGGGCTCGCGCATCTTTTAGTTCTTCGCCCAACAGGGTATTGGAATCCTGCAGCTTGTTCTTTTCATCCCTGACCCGCGTCAGCACACGCTTGCCTATTGCATGTTACCTTTTGGCCTCCTGTTCACCAGTCTGGGCGATTTTCAGTTTTTCCCTGAGTTGATCTACTGATCCTGTCAGCATAAACACAACAATATTAATATTACTGGTATATGATTATACTTTTTCTGATGCGGGGAAACATTACCCGGCAATGCCCCCTTGGATTTCTCCAATTCAGCGGTAGCCGCAGCTAGCTGGGTCTGACACTTTTCCAGCTCTTGAGACAGCAGGTTGTTCTTCTCCGTGAGTACATGATTATACAATGATCCTTAAATTAGTTGTATCAACTGCTTCAACTCTCGGGGGTACTGGTGTATGATTATCAAATCTACACTTACCTGCATATCTTTTAAATGCTGGTTCGTGGCTCTGGCAAGTCCATCCCGAGCAGCTCAGATGTATGCATCGGCCGAGCTGAAGGCATTGAATGCCTCTTTTGAAAAGATGGGGTCGCGGAGAGCAACCCTCCGGCGCCGATGATTCATGCCGCTCTCCACTTCAGAGTTTGTGATGGACATATCATCTGAATCCTCTGCGGAAGGGCAGTCCGGCGCCACTCCCGTGTCTGCCCCTGTCCTTAGGGCAGGGTCTGGAATCTGACTAGTGGAGGCATGGCCGGCAGGGTCCCCGAACATAGTCCGGCGAACGCTTTTCCTGATAAGACACAGCAGATAATGTCACAATTTGATGTGACTGCCAGGAGGCATGATTAAAAAATCATACCTCTTTGATGAAGGTTCTGCCGTACGGTCGTTCGCCTTTCTCTTTGAAGATTTGCTCGGTGTGGGCACTGCTCTCCTAGGAGATACCTCTGGTGCATGTTGTGGTGTCGAGCGCCTCCCCTTTGGAGCACGAAATAGTGCGGTGGGTGAGGCGTAATGAGGAGGCTCTTTCGAAGAAGGTGTCTCTTGATTACTTACATGTGAGGCAGGAAGGAGGCCGGGATAGTCAGCCACGATTGGCATTACTGTGCCATTGTAGCTCGCCTGGTAGAATACTCCATCCTCAAGCTCCGCAAATATGTCCGGATCCTCTTCGAATCTGGGGTCTAGGTCCCGGTTGGGATCCTCTGGCTGTGGGGCGGGGCTATAAATCCCCTCGATGACCTTCCGCCATTCTTGTTACGAATAGATGGGTTAATGTCCACTAAAAGCGATTCAGGGAGAGGATTGAGTAAAGTGGTGGGATTAGAGCTCACCCAGCTCGGAGGATTGTACATGGAAAATCCATCTTCACGTTTAAGACGAGTGAACTCCTCTTTCTCCCCTTTGTATAGTTCGGCCAATATTTTGACCAAAGCAGCGGGGGTTTCCGGACCCTTCCGACCGCAGTGTGAGGCATCATCCTCCCCATTATAGTGCCACATGGGAAGCCCTCTATATTGAAGTGGCTGGACCCCCCACACTATGGAAGTCTCCATCACCTCGATTATTGATAATCTGGACTGGGCAAGTGTCCTTATCTTGCCCATCAACTAACGGACTTACGCGCTTTCTTCCTCCTCGAGGCTCTGGGGGCGCCAGCTTTGGCGTTTCTTCAATGGAGCACTTGAAAATTAGGGAAGACCCCTTCGAACTGGGTCGGGGAGAGCAGCATCCTCAATATAGAACCATTCTGAGGGCCATTCCTCAGGCACCTTCTTCGGCGTGCCAGACAGGTATCCGGTCCCGGCTCGAATATCGACCCCTCTCGGTTGCGAGGGACGAGGTAGAATAGCTTCCTCCTCAAATCAAAGTGGGCTTCACAGCCCAGGAAAAGCTCACACAAGGCAACAAAACCCGCGATGTGCAGGATAGAGGCCGGCGTGAGGTTGTGTAGTTGGAGGCCGTAATACTCCAGGAGTCCACGAAGGAAAGGGTGGATTGGAAACCCGACGCCTCTCAACAAGTAAGATACAAAGCACGCCTGTTCCCCCCAGGTTGGATTGGGGAAATTCTCTACCAGAACTTCACATGTGAAGGATGTCAATCCTGCTCGAACAGGGACTAGATCA
>NC_041390.1:394791361-394828144 GCF_002162155.2 Triticum dicoccoides | reverse complement strand
CTAACCAACTGCTCATGGGATACAGAACATCTCTCCCAGTCGCCTTTTTCGGAGCCGTGAGGGCGGGAGGATGAACTAGAGACGCTAGCCATGTTGAATGGTTTCCCCTGGCAAGACTCTAAGGATTTCCCGCTGGGTGTGGAAGGGATCTGAGATCCAATCCCTTTAAATAGAGGCCCTTCTTATATGGCCGGGGGGGTAATGTGCAAAAAATACCCCGACCTCTCGTATTCGCTCGACACGTGGAAGCAGGATATGTGGAGGCATAGAAGCCGATGGGTGCGACATTAAATGAAAGGCCGAATACAACTCTTTAAGTTAGGTACTTTTAAATGATCGGAGGAGGAACCCGCCTTGCAATGCTGAAGACAATCTGCGCTCTGGACACCTCGTCATTGAAGCCTGGTTCGGGGGCTACTGAGGGAGTCCTGGATTAAGGGGTCCTCGGGCGTCTGTCCTGTGTGACGTGGGCCGGACTATTGGGCCATGAAGATACAAGATAGGAGACTTCCTCCCGTGTCCGGATGGGACTCTCCTTTGCGTAGAAGGCAAGCTAGGCGGCCGGATGTATTATTTTCTTTCTATGTAACTGACTTTGTACAACCCTAGGCCCCTCTGGTCTCTATATAAACCCGAGGGTTTAGTCCATAGAGGCAATCATAATCTGACAGGCTAGACTTCTAGGGTTTTGGCCATTACGATCTCGTGGTAGATCAACTCTTGTAACCCCCATACTCATCAATATCAATCAAGCAGGACATAGGGTATTACCTCTGTAACATCCCAAAATTCTAAATTTTGGAATGTTATTATAAATAGATAGGTTTGATTGATTGTTTGATTGACTGTCTGAAAATGATTGAATTAGAAACTTTTGAAAGTTAAATGAGAGGGAATAAAAGGACTTTCCCAAACTTTCATCTTTGCTATCTGATCTCCGTAAATTCAACTTCTTTTCACCACAAAACCCTGGAGAGAAGATGACATGACTTCTTCCATTTAAATAAATGAAAAGGGTTTTGAAAAGATTTGAATTTCATTTGGAAATATTCTTTTTTTATTCAGAAACTTCATGCAACTCAATGATTTTCACGAGAGAAGATAAAATGACTTCTTCAAATTATATGAAATATGAGTTGGGAGTTTCAAAGAAACTCAAATTTAAAATCCAGTTGAAATTATTTTTTAATTTGGAGTTATTTGAATTTTATTCAAATTATTTTTCTCCAAAAACAAAATACATGGAAAATAGGGTAACATGATTCCCTACAATAGAAAATTGGAGAAAAATTAATTTGAAATCATTTTGGTATTTTTTTAAAATGATTTTTATTGGATTTTACTAGACCAGTAGCACTCTTTGAATTATCTAAATTTGTGTGGGTTTTATTTGGCATTATAAAAATGTCATGTTGTAGAAAATCTTTTTCTACACATTTTGGTATATTATATGCCTATATAAAATTTTTATTTATTTTGTTTTATTTATTTTCTGTTTTCTGGAAAATCTTTTAAAAAAAATCTGCCGACTGGGCCGGCCCAGCTCCCAGGCGAGACCACGGCCGAGCCCAAGCCGCCAACCGCCATCACCCCGACTCCAGGCGGGAGTCCGCCGCCCGTACGACGCCGTCCGCCGCCGCCGTACTCCGCCCTGCCTCTCCTCGTCGCCTTTGCCCCCTACTCCACGCAACCCCTCTCCCCCCTCCATATAAGCTCGCGCCGCCGCCCGCCTTCTCTCTGCCGCGCCGCGCCGCCTCTCCCGCGTCTCGGCGAGCCGCCAGAGCCTGCTGCATCTCGCTGCACCTGCCGCTGCCGCCGACGAGCTGCACCGCCCCACCGCCTATCGCCTCGCGCCGCCACCGCACCTCCGCCCGTTGCCGCACGGCTGACGCCGCCGCCGCCGCTGCCGCTTCTCGTCGCCGGAACCTGCCGCCGTCGCCATTGCCGTTGACCCACCGTGGACCGATAAAAAACCGCCCAGTCCGATCCGGTTTATTTTTTTCAGTTTCGTTTTTTTGTTAAACCCAGTTTTGTTTTTATTAACCTAGTTATTCAGTGGATGTTCGCTAGGTTAGAACTGTTAGTAAACGCTTTTGTTCGTTAGGTCTCTATAGTGAGCGTTCGCTCGATAGTTTTTTTCTTTTCTGTTTAGTTTTCTGCCAGGGACTCATTTGTGAGTTTTTATTTACAGATCAGCCCCTGGTTTTCAAACGACTATAACTTTTTACGCGTTAGTCCAAATTCAACGAAACCAACACCCACATCTTCGTTATGATCCCCTCTATCCATTAATCCAACTTAAACATGTTTTTGAAAGTTTTAAAATTTGAATTAGATCAGATATGTATTCAAACTTCATTTGTTCATAACTTGAGTTTCGTAGCTCCGTTTGAGTTGATTCTTTTTGCAAATCGAAGCTCTTGACCTAAACTTTCTGATAAGGCCAAATTCACCTAATTTTGGTACTGTTAGAAATTGTTTTATGTTGCAAGAGTTATTTGCTTGGTTTTGGCGTTTTCCGAATTGTTTTCTTTGTTCTCTCTGATCTTTGAGTGATTGCTTATGTGTGGTTACTATTGCTTGCTTACGATAGATTGACCGGAGTGTGACGAGTAGATCTATCAAGACTTTTGAGTGTGAATCATCTTCATCAACATTGCAGGCAAGTTCACACTTTGATCATATCCCTTTCATACCCAGTTTTTATGCATTAGTTTCACCCGCAAACATTGCATGAGTAGGATTGATAACATGTGGGTATTAGGAAGTAGTTGATGAGGTAGGAACCTATTGCCCTGCATTCAAACCTTGGGAGTTACTATTACATTATGCTTATATTGCCATGCTATGCTCATAGACGTGGATTGGGTTGAGAGTATTTCATGACAGATGTGAGATTGTTAATTAATGGTTTACTTCAGGCGGCAACTTTAACACGCATCTGGGTGGATTGAGGCACCTGGGTATTCCAGCGATTGCCTGTCTAGGCACCTGGGTATTCCAGGATTGCCTATTTTTTTGGACCGCCATCCAGGCTCAAAGGGATCATGAGATTATTCATACTAGAAACTTCCGTGTGCAGCCACAAGCTATTATGGGCTCTAGCATAGTTGATTAAGTCGTGTGAACTCTTACAGTGGTAGACTAGCAAATGTAGGGGTTGTAGGTGGTACGGTCTACTCATCATAAGGTGCAAACGCTTCTGAAAGACTATGTCTCGGTCATCCGTTTCTCAAACACCATGTAGTGTAGAAATCCAACGGAGGAGATCGAGTCTTGTGGGGAAAAGTGCGCAAACCTCTGCAGAGTGTATAAACTAATCATGATTAGTCGTGTCCCTGGTTATGGACATCTTGAGTATCTAGTACTTGGATTATCATGTGAATCTCATCATGTTACTTTAAATTAATTTTGTTGGGTTTAATGATGTTACTTAATTGGGATTGAGAATGTTGTCAACCATTCTCAATGGTTAACAACCACCATGATAGTTAAATAAAATTTATTCCTTTGTAGTAGGGAAAAATTGGCTTTTCGCAAAAACTATAACCATAGAGCTTTTTCCACCAGCCAAATATGCATGTAGTGATAGCCTTTATTCATCATCCTCTATGGTGTGAATTTGCCAGTACATTCAATGTACTGACCCTTTGTGGCTGCAACGTCTCATGTTGCAGGATTATCTTACGACGAGTAAGTGATACGTTAGGGTTACGATTTCTACACTCAACTTTGCCGTTGGTGTTGATGGGAATCCACAACCTTGTTACTTCCGCTATTTGGATTGAGGTAATAGTATTTGTGTTACTTTTTACATGTGATTTACCTATGTTATAAATCCTCGAGTACTGTGTGTGTCAGCATACCGATCCAGGGATGACACTTAAGCACAGAGACTTGATCCATTCGTGTCGGGTCGCTACAAGATGGTATCAGAGCACATGTTGACTATAGGACGTGACCCTAGAAATTTGCAAGCCCATAGAAATGATTTTCTCTAAAACTTTCTTTTTCAAAAGGATCTTTACCTCTCTTCTATTTTGAGCTTATTCAAATATTCCTTTTAGTGAGACCATACCCCTTTTACCCTTTTGACCACTCGAAGAATTCGACTGATGAGACCACTCCAAGAAGTACAAGATATTGGACAACTAAGACCACTTTGGAATGAAGAGGATTTTACCGTGCATTATAATAATGGAAACTACAACGGGTGAAGACTCCGAAGACTAGGAGAATTTGAAGGCTCTGAAGAATCCCTAGATTTGTATGACCTAGGAAGGCTACCCTTATGGAACTTGATAGATTATGGAAGTTGTCAATGCCCGAGATCAGGGTGTATCGGAGAAAGACTGGAGCATGGAGAGTTAAAAACCTCAAAGTTTTGTCAAGAAAACCCTAAGGCAGGAGATGTCAACTATGGGAGATAGCTCATGGAAATGACAAGAGCAGAAACACAGCTATCCATGATGTCATCGCCACTGATACTATGGTCACCAAGCTGAGTTAAGCATGCATATGCATGGGAGGATTGGATGATAGAAGGCTGATGGAGCATCTATCAGCAAAGGATGCAGTTTTAACCTTAGCTGGTGTATCACCAGGATCTGGAGTGTTACATCAAGAAGTTCATATGGACCTACAAAATGCAGTATTTTGACAAGGAGGCCATTCGTGAAGAACTTAGGACCCAAAAACTGAAAGTAGCCAAGCTAGAAGAGCAAAACCTTGAGATACCGGAGATTCGTCAGGAACTAAAGGACAGTAGGACATGGTTCATGCCAAGGATGTTGAAACCTAGAAGTTGGAATGAAACTACAGAATATTAAAGGATGTCATGAGAGACTTCGCGTCAACAGAGATGATCTGGCAGAAGGATTTGAGAAAGACAAGCATGATCGAAAGAAGCCATCAAAGACAGGAACAAGACTTGAAGAGTTTGGCGACGTTGACCTTTAGAAGACCAAACCCCTGTTATATACCTACGTTAGATGCGACGATTGTGAGATGTCATTTGTTTGATGTTTTCCGACAGCCACAATAAAAGCTACCTTTACAAAACTTTTGTTTGCATTGTGTCTATCCCTCTCTATCTCTCTTATCTCACCCCTAACCCTTGGACCCAATAGAGGATGAATGGAGATGAGCTTTCTGGACCGATGAGTAAGTTGGAGATAGACCGATGGATTCAGAACATGGAGGATCACATGGAGAATAACCCTATAGTTGGACATGATATGACCCAGCATGCTCTTTAGTGCTTTGAAAGAGGTGCTGCTACTTGGTGGAGGATGTACCAAACCATCAATGGATGGCAAGGAGTAACCACTTGGAAAGAATTTAAGTTGACTTTGCTAAAGTCTCGGCTTGTGTCCCAGGAGATGAAGCCTTATGGAAGTCATATGAAGAAACTCTATGCATGCAAGATTTGTGGATAAATAGGACACACCCATAAAGAATACAAGGATGAATGCCCTAATTGTGAAGGAAGTCACCCAGTTAAAGAATGCCCAACTAGGCAGATTACTTGTTTATTGTGTGAAGGGACTACCCACTATCCTGCTTAGTGTCACATTTACCCCATGGTACAAAGAACCGTACAACAAAAGAAAGAAGTAAAGAAAGGAGCCCTTATGGAAATTTTAGAAGAACCCGTGATGAAGGAAGATGTCGGGGACACACCTAAAGAAGACCCGAGAAAACCCTACACTAAGTCTTGCTATTCATGTGGAGAAGAAGGACACATCTCCCAAAATTGTTTGAATGGGGATCTAGTAGAATTCCCGACAGAGGAAGTAGAATATGACCCACAGGAAATAGAAGCCCTGATTGGAATGGAAAAGTCTAGGAAGAGAAACCGATTGGAGCCCAGGAGGGACCTGAGTCATATCACCTATTGCAGGTTCAAGGAGACAGGGCACTACATCAATAGTTGTCCAAAAAGGAAACCTCGATACTTGTCAGAAGTAATATGTTTTAGTTGTAATGAAGCAGGGCACTTTGCCAGAGAATGCCCCAAGGAGAAGGAAACTTGTGCTAGATAGTTGAGTTTGCAACAAAATAAATGGAGTAGTAGAAGTGAGACATTTTCTTTTATATTGAGGTGTTGAGTTGAGACATGTAATGGAAAAGCGAGAGATTATAATCAATTGAGAGTGAATAAAGTTAGCATCGTTGGTACTGATATGGATTTTATGAGTTGTTACTCTATGAAGAAGGATTTTGACCATTTCTGAAGATATGAGAAATATGGTCTATGGAATATTTGTGCATTTTAAGGGTGGAAATACCCTGTAAGAACACTTGACCCCTGGAAAAGATAAGGATACTCCACTAAGTGGATTTCGGACAAAATGAATACGAGTTTTGTCTCGATATGTGTGATACCCCAAGAGTATGTGGGATGAAGTTGGAGACCATCGGTTGTTTGGACCAACTGTGATCAAGGAGTCAGAAGAGAATGTTATGTTGATTCGAGATAGACTGAAGGTAGCTCAGTCTAGACAGAAGAGTTATACAGACTCAAAAACGCAAGGAGGTAGTCTATGAAATTGGAGACAGAGCATGTCTTCATGTGCCCCCTCTGCGAGGAGTTAAACGATTTGGAGTTAAGGGAAAGTTAGCCCCGATATTTGTAGGACCATACTGAGTTTTGGAGCGTATGGGAGAAGTGGCCAACAAGTTGGAGTCATCCAAAGGACTGTCAGGAGTTCATGATGTGTTTCGCGTTTCCCATTTGAAGAAGTGCCATGCAGAGATGGCCAATATTCCCTTGTAAGGACGCTTGACCCTGGAAAGGATAATGATGTTCCACGAAGTAGAATATGGACTTCATAAGTATAAGTTTTAACTCGGTATGTGGGATATCCCACGAGGATGAAGAGATGAATTACTATTGGATATAAAGGATGTATGATGTCGGAAATATGGATCAATGGAAACTCCATGATGAGTCTGAGTAATCATGTCCTAGTTTGGTGCCAATAGAAGGAAGGAAGACAGTACAATTGGATGGATTTAAGAATACTAGGAAGTCGGAAGTTGGAATAATGATCAGTTGCCCGATGATAAGTTCAAGGACTACAAGTGATGAGATGGGCCATAACCCACAGGCCCCAGGACCTGCCAAGAAGCAAGCACATTCTTGCTGAAGGAAAAACCCCGGAGGAAGATACGATGTTTATCGGCAGACAATTTTATAAGAGTAACGCAAAACCTAAGAGTTGTGAAGAAATGATAGATATTTGTCTGGCTTGCAGAATCTATGGATATATCCGAACTTCGTTCGTCGACAAGAGAAATTCTGCAATGCTTGTGAGGATGACTGAGTGTTAGTATGCGAGATTCGCTAAACTTTATACATGGTAATGATTTGGGTGTGGGATGGATTGATCACCATACCGACTTACTCTTATTATTAGCCTTGCTATATGGGATGGTAAATCTGAGTGACTTACCTATAGTAGAGAGACGGCGATATTAAACCTTGTTTAAGCCTTAGAATGGTATAGGTATTTTTCCCTTGTACAAGGCAGCTTTGCCAACCGTAGGTTATACGGTGAGGATCAACAAACCCATTTCCTGTAGAAGGAACCATGAATTGTTAACCACCATGAGATAACAATAGTTAGTTACTATTGGTGCCAGACCCGTCACCTAAGAAGACCAGTCATGGAAGAACCTTACCAAGATGAAAGGACAGAAGACTTGTGGTAAAGGTTATGCCACCACCGGAAGAGCTCAGAGAAGGAATTTTCTCGAGGATCTGAGAAGACCGACACTGTCAAGAAGAAGGATGGAGTATATGAGTTTTGACGGAACAGTGACCATGCTTCTAAGGGTGGTAGCACCCCAGACCCCTGTGATGATCGACGGATTTTGATAAGACCCAAAACCCTAACCTTTTCTTGCTAGCCTCTCCGAATCTCGAGGACAAGATTCATTTTAAGGGTGGTAGGTTTGTAACATCCCAAAATTCTAAATTTTGGAATGTTATTATAAATAGATAGGTTTGATTGATTGTTTGATTGACTGTCTGAAAATGAGTGAATTAGAAACTTTTGAAAGTTAAATGAGAGGGAATAAAAGGACTTTCCCAAACTTTCATCTTTGCTATCTGATCTCCGTAAATTCAACTTCTTTTCACCACAAAACCCTGGAGAGAAGATGACATGACTTCTTCCATTTAAATAAATGAAAAGGGTTTTGAAAAGATTTGAATTTCATTTGGAAATATTCTTTTTTTATTCAGAAACTTCATGCAACTCAATGATTTTCACGAGAGAAGATAAAATGACTTCTTCAAATTATATGAAATATGAGTTGGGAGTTTCAAAGAAACTCAAATTTAAAATCCAGTTGAAATTATTTTTTTCAATTTGGAGTTATTTGAGTTTTATTCAAATTATTTTTCTCCAAAAACAAAATACATGGAAAATAGGGTAACATGATTCCCTACAATAGAAAATTGGAGAAAAATTAATTTGAAATCATTTTGGTATTTTTTTA
Organism: Triticum dicoccoides; assembly: GCF_002162155.2. Lineage (NCBI taxonomy): Eukaryota > Viridiplantae > Streptophyta > Magnoliopsida > Poales > Poaceae > Triticum > Triticum dicoccoides. The sequence continues at coordinate 394,819,636 of NC_041390.1, read as the reverse complement.
AAATGATTTTTATTGGATTTTACTAGACCAGTAGCACTCTTTGAATTATCTAAATTTGTGTGGATTTTATTTGGCATTATAAAAATGTCCATGTTGTAGAAAATCTTTCTCTGCAAATTTTGGTATATTATATGCCTATATAAAATTTTTATTTATTTTGTTTTATTTATTTTTCTGTTGTCCGGAAAATCTTTTTAAAAAATCCGCCGACTGGGCCGGCCCAGCCCAAGGCGCCAACCGCCATCGCCCCGACTCCAGGCGGGAGTCCGCCGCCCGTACGACGCCGTCCGCCGCCGCCGTGCTCCGCCCTGCCTCTCCTCGCCGCCTTTGCCCCCTACTCCACGCAACCCCTCGCCCCCCTCCATATAAGCTCTCCCGTCGCCCGCCTTCTCTCTGCCGCGCCGGGCCGCCTCTCCGGCGTCTCGGCGAGCCGCCGGAGCCCACTGCATCTTGCCGCACCTGTCGTTGCCGCCGACGAGCTGCACCGCCCTGCCGCCTCTCGCCTCGTGCCGCCACCGCACCTCCGCCCGTTGCCGCACCGCTGACGCTGCCGCCGCCGCCGCTGCTTCTCGTCGCCGGAACCCGCCGCCGTCGCCGTTGCCGTTGACCCGCCATGGACCGGTAAAAAACCGCCCAGTCCGATCCGGTTTATTTTTTTCAGTTTTGTTTTTTTGTTAAACCCGATTTTGTTTTTATTAACCTAGTTATTTAGTGGATGTTCGCTAGGTTAGATCTGTTAGTAAACGCTTTTGTTCGTTAGGTCTCTATAGCGAGCGTTTGCTCGATAGTTTTTTTTCTTTTCTGTTTAGTTTTCTGCCATGGTCTCATTTGTGAGTTTTTATTTACAAATCAGCCCCTGGTTTTCAAACGACTATAACTTTTTATTCGTTAGTCCAAATTCAACGAAACCAACGCCCACATCTTCGTTATGATCCCCTCTATCCATTAATACAACTTAAACGTGTTTTTGAAAGTTTTAAAATTTGAATTAGATCAGATTTGTATTCAAACTTCGTTTCTTCATAACTTGAGTTTCGTAGCTCCGTTTGAGTTGATTCTTTTTGCAAATCGAAGCTCTTGACCTAAACTTTCTGATAAGGCAAAATTCACCTAATTTTGGTACTGTTAGAAATTGTTTTATGTTGCAATAGTTATTTGCTTGGTTTTGGCGTTTTCCAAATTGTTTTCTTTGTTCTCTCCGAGCTTTGAGTGATTGCTTATGTGTGGTTACTATTGCTTGCTTACGATAGATTGACCGGAGTGTGACGAGTAGATCTATCAAGAGTTTTGAGTGTGAATCATCTTCATCAACATTGCAGGCAAGTTCACACTTTGATCATATCCCTTTCATACCCAGTTTTTATGCATTAGTTTCACCCTCAAACATTGCATGAGTAGGATTGATAACATGTGGGTATTGGGAAGTAGTTGATGAGGTAGGAATCTATTGCCCTGCATTCAAACCTTGGGAGTTACTATTACATTATGCTTATATTGACATGCTATGCTCATAGACGTGGATTGGGTTTGAGAGTATTTCATGACAGATGTGAGATTCTCAATTAATTGTTTACTTAAGGCGGCAACTTTAACACACATCTGGGTGGATTGAGGCACCTGGGTATTCTAGCGATTGCCTGTCTAGGCACCTGGGTATTCCAGGATTGCCTGTTTTATTTGGACCCCCACCCAAGCTCAAAGGGATCATGAGATTATTCATACTAGAAACTTCCGTGTGCAGCCACAAGCTATTATGGGCTCTAGCATAGTTGATTAAGTCATGGGAACTCTTATAGTGGTAGACTAGCAGATGTAGGGGTTGTAGGTGGTACGGTCTACTCATCATAAGGTGCAAACGCTTCTGAAAGACTATGTCTCGGTCATCTGTTTCTCAAACACCATGTAGTGCAAGAAATCCAACGGAGGAGATCAAGTCTTGTGGGGAAAAGTGCGCAAACCTCTACGGAGTGTATAAACTAATCATGATTAGCCGTGTCCCTGGTTATGGACATCTTGAGTATCTAGTACTTGGATTATCATGTGAATCTCATCATGTTACTTTAAATTAATTTTGTTGGGTTTAATAATGTTACTTAATTGGGATTGAGAATACTGTCAACCATTCTCAATGGTTAACAACCACCATGATAGTTAAATAAAATTTATTCCTTTGCAGTAGGGAAAAATTGGCTTTTCACAAAAACTATAACCATAGAGCCTTTTCCACCAGCCAAATATGCATGTAGTGATAGCCTTTATTCATCATCCTCTATGGTGTGAATTTGCCAGTACATTCAATGTACTGACCCTTTGTGGCTGCAACGTCTCATGTTGTAGGATTATCTTATGATGAGTAAGTGATATGTTAGGGTTACGATTTCTACACTCAACTTTGCCGTTGGTGTTGATGGGAATCCACAACCTTGTTACTTCCATTGTTTGGATTGAGGTAATAGTATTTGTGTTACTTTTTACATGTGATTTACCTCTGGTATAAATCCTCGAGTACTGTGTGTGTCAGCATACCGATCCAGGGATGACACTTAAGCACAGAGACTTGATCCATTCGGGTCGGGTCGCTACAACCTCCATCAAGAGGGCCCGGACCTGGGTAAAACTTCGTGTCCCCTGTCTCCTGTTACCATCAACCTTAGATGCACAGTTCGAGGCCCCCTACCCGAGATCCGCCGGTTTTGACATCGGCGGCGACCTTAGCCCTGATGGAGGCCGCCCACTACCATGTCGAGGCCGTCCATGCCCAGCTCGTGGCGGTCACCGCACAAATTGAATGAAGCTTCTCCGATAACGGTCAGCAACCCACGGCCGAAGAGTTGGCAATCGCCGAGAGAGTTCGAGCAGCCGTCCATTCCTGCGCGGCATACCTTGCCATGACAGAGCTCGCCAAAGCCCAGATCGCGGTCGTCCACGCCCAGCTCGTGGCGGCCTATTCCAAAGATATGGCGAATGCGAATGGCGAGATGCTTGCCGAGTATGGTGCAATTGATGTCATGGAGCCCCTTCCCCAGGAGACCGTCGGGCACGAGCTAGACATGGAGGCGGCGGCGGAGATTGACGAGCACCATCCATAGTAGTACTCTTTGTTTTGTTTAATGAAGAGTGCCAGTCTTTAATTTGTTAGAGTAATGTTTAGGTTAGCTAGCTCTGTTTAATTGCTAAACTTGCTCGATTAAGAAGTGTGGGTGTACTGTAGTCTCCTTTGTGTACCCAAATTATGCAATGACGTGGATGACCACTGTAACCAGGGAAATTCGAACCAAATTTTTTGATGTTCAAACTCATCACACACGGGTTAAGCTATCTGAATCATTTGTGATGTTCACATATCGTACACAATTCTAAATAAAGGACCGTGTCTGATGATAGTTTGCGCGCCAGTTTTTTTGCTGAAGCGATTCCAAATTTTTGGCTTCCACGGAAATATCTACCTCCCCGCCCCCTCCCCCTTACCAAAAGCTACATTTCTCCTGTTTCCGCCTTCCTTTCCAAGTTGAAACCTTCACCCCTTACTTGCAGCGCCGCGTCCTCGCCGGTGACCCTCCTCCATGCTGCTCGGCCTCGCCTATCCAGGTAGGTAATCCACACCCAACCCCCATCCTCATCCTCCTTACACATCCCACATGCCCCGACCACCGGTGCGACACCTTCCACCCAAATCACCGACCCCTCCACCAAATAAGCGTCGCCCTAAGCCATGGTGCGGGCGGTATAGCCAGGATCTCAAGGACCATTTGGCAGTGGAGAAGCAAATCGCGGCCGCACGCGCGGATGAGGTTGCGATGGCTGCCATTCGTGTTGACCCCCATATCTTGGAGGAGCACCTCACCGTCGAGGCCACCGTCAATGCCTCGCGCGCCAATGACGCGACGTGGTTGACTATTTGGTTCAATTCTGAAATGCAATGTTCAATTGTTGTGGGTGCATTATGTTATTGTATACCATGTGAGAAATAAATTGAATTTGGCTGGACTAAATACATGAGAAACAAATACAATTGCTATATTTCCAAGTTGTTAAGCATGCTTGGTTTAGTTAACTGTCTGGTCTTCTATTAGGAGTATGTTATATTGTGCAATGTGGTGCTCAGTTAACGTTTGGTTCATTTGTTGTGGTGTTTAGTTAACTATTTTGTTTGGTTCAATTCTACAATGCAATGTTCAATTGTTGTGGGTGCATTCTGTTATTGTATACCATGTGAGGAATAAACTGAATTTGGTTGTACTAAATACATGAGAAACAAATACAATTGCTATATTTTCAAGTTGTTAAGCATGCTTGGTTTGGTTAACTGTCTGATCTTCTATTAGGAGTATGTTATATTGTGCAATGTGGTGCTCAGTTAACGTTTGGTTCATTTGTTGTGGTTTTAGTTAACTGTTTTTTTGGTTCAATTCTACAATGTGATGTTCAATTGTTGTGGGTGCATTCTGTTATTGTATACCATGTGAGGAATAAATTGAATTTGACTATACTAAATACATGAGAAACAAATACAATTGCTATATTTCCAAGTTGTTAAGCATGCTTGGTTTGGTTAACCGTCTGATCTTCTATTAGGAGTATGTTATATTGTGCAATGTGGTGCTCAGTTAATGTTTGGTTCATTTGTTTTGGTGTTTAGTTAACTGCTTGGTTCAATTCTGCAGTGCGATGTCCAATTATTGTGGTTGCATTCTGTTATTGTATACCATGTGAGGAATAAATCGAATTTGTCTACACTTAATACATGATAACATTTCTAATATTAGAATGGATAAATGAATGGTTCCTGCAATCTGTCTATGTACCGTCTATGATGCTAATTTCGAAAGGTTATAGATGTTGCATGTGAAACTTGGTGATGGTGTAGTTGTGTAAAGGGGTAGCTGAGTGGTGAAGCTATATGATGTTGTACTCTGATGTATTTCAATTACAAAAATGAAATATATTGTGTGCTTAATATGAAATGTCAATTGGATTAATAAATGGATTACTAATAATCGGATAATTTGCCTGCTAATTGGGATATTCGATTGCAAACGGTAATTGAGAAAACACCATGTGTGATGCATTCAATAACACACACCGTTTCTAGGAATAAACCGTGTTAGATTAATGAACAATCACACACGACCTTCTCTTGAAAACTGTTTGCGTTAGGCCACCTTGCGAAACATTTACCACATAAAAACTGTGTGTGATGGACAGCCTTTGCCACACAGTTTCTTCTACGCACCGTGTGTGATGCATTCAATAACGCAAACGATAAAATTGTTAATATCGTGCGCAATGGCAACACTATCACAAACGATTTAACGGGAAAATTGTGTGGGATGTACCTGTGAACGGAAACGTTTTCCTTGGAGCGACTGTGTGGGATGTACATACGAACGGAAACGTTTAGCAAGGACGGACTGTGTTGGATGTACTTGCGACCGGAAACAATTTTGCATGTATAATTGTATTTTTTTAGCTCTACTGTACGTATTTCCATATTTGAGCGCTCGCCGATCGTACGCGAACTCATTTTGCCGAGCGTGTGTGCCAGGAGGACATATCCCTGATGGTTTCTGAGTCGTGTGGGAAGGACCCCCCCTATCGCCGTCACTCACTAGGCGACGGTTCCAAACATCGTCGCGGAAAGGGGTTAAAAACCGTTTGTATAGCAGCTCGTTGTACTAGTGTATCCATGGAGATGCATAGCAACGAGTGGGAGAGTGTGTCTACGTAACCTCATAGACCATAAGCGGAAGCGTTTCTTAACGTGGTTGATGTAGTCGAACTTCTTCGCGCTTCAGCCGATCAAGTACCGAACGCACGGCACCTCCGCGTTCTACACACGTTCAGCTCGGTGTTGTCCCTCGCCTTCTTGATCCAGCAAGATGTCGAGGTAGTAGATGAGTTCCGTCAGCACAAACGTGTGGTGATGGCGATGGTGAAGCGATCCTCGCAGGGCTTTGCCTAAGCACTACGAAAATATGAACAGGGGAGTAAACGGTGGAGACGGGCGCCGCACACGGGTAAACAATTGTCTGGGGTGTGCTAGGGCACCCCACCACACACACATATATGTGGGAGGGAGAGGGGAGGCAGCCAGGAGGCGCCCCAAGTAGGCCGAATCCTACTTGGGGTCCCCCCAGTGGTGCGCCCCGCTGCCTTATTTGTCGGAGGGGGAAGGAAAGAGGCGGAGGGGGAAAGGAAGGGGGAATACTATTCCCTTTCTTTCCTTTCCTCCTTCCCCTTTCCTTCTCCACCTTGGTCGGCCCATATGGGGGCGCACTAGCCCCTTGTGGCTGGTGTGTTTCCCCTCTTGGCCCATAAGGGCCATATCTTTTGCCGGGGGTGCTCGGAATCCCTTCCGGTGACCCGATAAGTACCCGGTACCCCCCGAAACACTTCTGGTGTCCGAAAAATATCGTCCTATATATCAGTATTTACCTATCGGCCATTTCAAGACTCCTTGTCATGTCCGTGATCTCATCCGGGACTCTGAACAACATTCGTCACCAAATCACCACTACAAAAAAATACACTTCTGTGATGATACGTGTTTGTCATAGTAGGTCACGTTTTCTGTCATGCATGTACATCCATGACGATTTTATGACAGAATCAAGATAGTCATACCTATGTTGTCGTAGAAGTGTTCCATGACATTACCAAAATTATCATCACAAAAGTGTTCACTTCCATGACGATAAATGTCGCGTCATGGAAGTGCTTTTGTCAAGGGTGACCGACACATGGCATCCACCATAACGGGTCGCCATTAACCTATTGGGTCCGGTTTTGGATCCGATAACCCGCTAACAGCCACGACCAATGCCGATTTTCCATGTGTAAAATTCTCATTGGCTGACGGAACCACGTGTCAGCTCCGCATTGGCACAGGTGTCACTCATCCAATGGGCGAGATGCGCCTATGATATGTCGACACATGGACCGGCCCAATAGTGGCCCATTCATGTTAAAAGGCCGAGCCTATCAAAATAAGCGAGCCGACCCATTAGCGGCCTACTTGTCAGGCCCATTTACAAGCACGACCCATACAAGTTACACAGAATCGGGCCATCAAAGGCCCATTCTACATTTGACAATTTCCATCCCATCGCCAGTTTTAGCCCGTTAACGGCCCGCTAGATCTTTGGGCCCAATTGAGGCCCGAGCTTATTTTGACCTATTAGCGGCACATCGTCAATTCCAGCCCGTTAACGGCCCGGAACATCTTTCGGCCTTTTCTCGGTCCATTCTGCAGTTGGGCCAATTCTAGCCCGCTGTGACTTTAGGCATGTACTCGGCCCATTCAGTAAATGGGCAAACTCCTAGCCCATTTTGTCCCTCGGCGTGTTAACGGCTCGCACAACAGTTGGGCCTTTGACTTTAGGTCCATTAGGGGCCCACCTTCCGCGGCATCATTTCAGCCCAGCGCGACTTTCGTCCTATTAAAAGCCTAGTGTAACATACCAATTTTTCAATTTGGAATGTTATACATAAATTATTCATGCATATCATATTTTATTGCATTTCGTTTTGCGATCCTCGAATTCCTAAGCACCTCAAGGACCCTCGGAGAGAGTTGGGGATTTCTGAGTTTTCATATTTGAGTTTTATCAAATATTGAAATGAGGATTTTGGTTTTAATTATTTTTCTCCGAAAATATTTCATATTAAAATACATGAGAGGAGATAATATGACTTCTCCAAAATAAATGAAATATTGGAGGAAAAAGATTAAAATCAAATATTTGATTTTATCTAGAGTTTATTGCTATTTTATTTGAATTAGAAAAATTGCATGTTTTTCAAAGTTGCATTTTAGGGCCAAGAAAATGTTCATCTTGTTCTAAATATTTTATTTAGACGGTGAAATTTTGTTTTGGCATTTTTAGAATTTTATTTTTACTTTCTAGGATTTTTTTAGTTTCGGCGGAATTATTTAAAAAAAGTGCGCACTGGCTAACTAGGTCGAAGCCCAGCCAACGGCCCGCTTCCCCCGCGCCGCCGTCTCCCTCCAGGAGACCGCCGCCGCCGCCGCCTCAGACCGGGAGTCCGGCCGGGACTCCTCCCCGCCGCCCTTGCCCCTCCTCCAAGCCACCACCCCCCTCTCCTTAAATACCCCAACCCCGCCGCCACCACCACCCAACCCAGCCACTGCAGCCCGCCCACCGCAGCGCCGCCGCCGCACTTGCCACGCCTCGCCGCCGCGCAGCGCCGCCGCCCGCCGCCGCATCCCCACCGCTGCAGCCCCGCCTCGTTGGGGCCTCGCTGGGGTGTAACGCGCCGTTGCCGCCGCCGGTTTAAAAAAACGATCCGTTTTTTTAGAAACCCTAGTTCGGTTTTTTTAATCGGTTCACCGATTTTTCTCAGTTTAGTTACTTTGCGGACGTTCGTCCGTACGTTCGTTTTAACGAATGGAGTTCACTCGTTAGTAACAGACAACAAACGCTCGTTCGTTAGCCTGTTCGTCAGTTTTCTTTTCTTAGATTTTTCCGCGATTATTTTCAATCGCGATTTCTGGTCCAATTTTCGTTCTAGTTTATCTTTTCGCTCGTTTGTCAGAATCAGGCGATTCAAGCACCTAGATCTTCGTCTCGAAACCCTCTTTCAGTTTAACCAACTTGAACAAGCTTTTGCTACTGTAAAATTTGACCTTAGTCCAGATTAGTAAATGGATCTTGTTTCTTTCACAGTTTGATTTTCGTTGCTCCGTTTGATTCGATTCTTTTCACAAACCGGAGTTCTTAAGTTGAACTTTCTGGTTAGATCTTCTTATTTGAGATTTACCCGTTGCTACCTCTTGAGCACTGCGTTGGATTTCCCCGAAGAGGAAGGGATGATGCAGCAAAGTAGCGTAAGTATTTCCCTCAGTTTTTTAGAACCAAGGTATCAATCCAGTAGGAGGCTACGCTCGAGTCCCTCGTACCTACACAAAAACAATAGCTCAACGCAACCAACGCGCTTAGGGGTTTTCAATCCCTTCACGGTCACTTACGAAAGTGAGATCTGATAGAGATGATAAATAATATTTTTGGTATAGAGATGCAAAGTAAAAAGTAAAAGCAAAGCAATAATAAAAGTGATGGAGATTAATATGATGATAAAGAGACCAGGGGGCCATAGGTTTCACTAGTGGCTTCTCTCAAGAGCATAAGTATTCTATGGTGGGTGAACAAATTACTGTTGAGCAATTGATACAATTGAGCATAGTTATGAGAATATCTAGGTATAATCATGTATATAGGCATCACGTCCGAGACAAGTAGACCGAAACGATTCTGCATCTACTACTATTACTCCACTCATCGACCGCTATCCAGCATGCATCTAGAGTATTAAGTTAAAAACAGAGTAACGCCTTAAGCAAGATGACATGATGTAGAGGGATAGTTTCATGCAATATGATAAAAAAAACCATCTTGTTATCCTTGATGGCAACGATACAATACGTGCCTTGCTGCCCCTTCTGTCACTGGGAAAGGACACCGCAAGATCGAACCCAAAGCTAAGCACTTCTCCTATGGCAAGAACAACCAATCTAGGAGGCCAAACCAAACTGATAATTCAAAGAGACTTGCAAAGATAACCAGTCATACATAAAAGAATTCAGAGAAGATTCAAATATTATTCATAGATAGACTGGATCATAAACCCACAATTCATCGGTCTCAACAAACACACCGCAAAAACAAGATTACATCGAATAGATCTCCATGAGAGAGGGGGAGAACATTGTATTGAGATCCAAAAAGAGAGAAGAAGCCATCTAGCTACTAGCTATGGACCCATAGGTCTGAAGTAAACTACTCACACTTTATCGGAGGGGCTTGGATGATGATGTAGAAGCCCTCCGTGATCGATGCCCCCTCCGGCGGAGCTCCGGAACAGGCCCCAAGATGGGATCTCGTGGATATAAAAAGTTGCGGCGGTGGAATTAGGTTTTTGGCTCCTGTTCTGATCGTTTGGGGGTACGTGGATATATATAGGAGGAAGAAGTACGTCGGTGTAGCTTCGAGGGGCCCACGAGGCAGGGAGCGTTCCCTAGGGATCGCGCCCTCCACCTTCGTGACCGCCCCGTGGCTTTCTTGACGGAGGGTCCAAGTCTCCTGGGTCTTATCTGATGAGAAAATCATGTTCCCGAAGGTTTCATTCCGTTTGGACTCTGTTTGATATTCCTTTTCTTCGAAACCCTAAAACAGGCAAAAAACACCAATTCTGGGCTGGGCCTCCGGTTAATAGGTTAGTCCCAAAAATAATGTAAAAGTGGAAAATAAAGGCCAATAATGTCCAAAATAGTAGATAATAAAGCATGGAGCAATCAAAAATTTTAGATACGTTGGAGACGTATCAAGCATCCCCAAGCTTAATTCCTGCTCGTCCTCGAGTAGGTAAATGATAAAAATAGAATTTTTGATGCGGAGTGCTACTTGGCATAATTTTACTGTAATTCTTCTTAATTGTGGTATGAATATTCAGATCCAAAAGATTCAAGACAAAAGTTCATGTTGACATAAAAATGATAATACTTCAAGCATACTAACTAAGTAATTATGTCTTCTCAAAATAACATGGCCAAAGAAAGTTCATCCCTACAAAATCATATAGTTTAGTCATGTTTCATTCCGTTTGGACTCCGTTTGATATTCTGTTTCTTCGAAACACTGAAATAGGCAAAAAAATAGCAATTCTAGGCCGGGCCTCCGGTTAATAGGTTAGTCCCAAAAATGTTATAGAAGTGGAAAATAAAGCCCAATATAGTCCAAAACAGTAGATAATATAGCATGGAGCAATCAAAAATTATAGATACGTTGGAGACGTATCACTACTTGGCATAATTTCAATGTAATTCTTCTTAATTGTGGCATGAATATTCAGATCCGAAAGATTCAAGATAAAAGTTCATATTGACATAAAAATAATAATACTTCAAGCATACTAACTAAGCAATTATGTCCTCTCGAAATAACATGGCCAAAGAAAGTTCATCCCTACAAAATCATATAGTTTAGTCATGCTCCATTTTCGTCACACAAGAATGCTCTCATCATGCACAACCCCGATGATAAGCCAAGCAATTGTTTCATACTTTAGTAATCTCAAACCTATAAACTTTCACGCAATATATGAGCGTGAGCCATGGACATAGCACTATGGTTGGAATAGAATATAATGAGGGGGTTATGTGGAGAAGACAAAAAAGGAGGAAGTCTCACATCAACGAGGCTAATCAATGGGCTATGGAGATGCCCACTGATTGATGTTAATGCAAGGAGTAGGGATTGCCATGCAACGGATGCACTAGAGCTATAAATGTATGAAAGCTCAACAAAAGAAACTAAGTGGGTGTGCATCCAACTTGTTTGCTCACGAAGACCTAGGGCACTTGAGGAGGCCCATTGTTGGAATATACAAGCCAAGTTCTATAATGAAAAATTCCCACTAGTATATGAAAGTGATAACATGAGAGACTCTCTACTATGAAGATCATGGTGCTACTTTGAAGCACAAGTGTGGTAAAAGGATAGTAACATTGTCCCTTCTCTCTTTTTCTCTCATTTTTTGGGCCTTTTCTTTTTTATGGACTTTTTTTGGGCCTTCCCTTTTTTTGGCCTTTTTTTATATTCCTCATTTGGGACAATGCTCTAATAATTATGATCATCACACTTCTATTTATTTACAACTCAATGATTACAACTCGATACTAGAACAAAGATTACTCTATATGAATGCCTCCGGCGGTGTACCGGGATATGCAATGAACCAAGAGTGACATGTATGAAAGAATTATGAACGGTGGCTTTGGATACTATGTCAACTACATGATCATGCTAAGCAATATGACAATGATGAATGTGTCATGATGAACGGAATGATGGAAAGTTGCATGGCAATATATCTCAGAATGGCTATGGAAATGCCATAATAGGTAGGTATGGTGGCTGTTTTGAGGAAGATATAAGGAGGTTTATGTGTGAAAGAGCGTATCATATCACGGGGTTTGGATGCACCGGCGAAGTTTGCGCCAACTCTCAATGTGAGAAAGGGCAATGCACGGTACTTAAGAGACTAGCAAGGATGGAAGGGTGAGAGTGCGTATAATCCATGGACTCAACATTAGTCATAAAGAACTCACATACTTATTGCAAAAATCTACAAGTCATCAAAAACCTCGGCACTACGCGCATGCTCCTAGGGGGATAGATTGGCAGGAAAAGACCATCGCTCGTCCCCGACCGCCACTCATAAGGAAGACAATCAAATAACACATCATGTTTCAAATTTGTTGCATAATGTTTACCATACGTGCATGCTACGGGACTTGCAAACTTCAACACAAGTATTTCTCAATTTCACAACTACTCAACTAGCATGACTTTGATATTATTACCTCCATATCTCAAAACAATCATCAAGCATCAAACTTTTCTTAGTATTCAACACACTCATAGGAAAGTTTTATTATTAATCTTGCATACCAAGCATATTAGGATTTTAAGAAAATTACCATGCTAATAAGACTCTCAAAATAATCTAAGTGAAGCATGAGAGATCAAATAGTTTCTATAAAACAAATCCACCACAGTGCTCTAAAAGATATAAGTGAAGCACTAGAGCAAAATTATAAAGCTCAAAAGATATAAGTGAAGCACATAGAGTATTCTATCAAATTACAAATCATGTATGGCTCTCTCAAAAGGTGTGTACAGCAAGTATGATTGTGGTAAACTAACAAGCAAAGACTCAAATCATAAAAGAAGCTCCAAGCAAAACACATATCATGTGGTGAATAAAAATATAGCTCCAAGTAAAGTTACCGATAGAAGTAGACGAAAAAGAGGGGATGCCTTCCGGGGCATCCCCAAGCTTTGGCTTTTAGGTGTCCTTAGATTATCTTGGGGGTGCCTTGGGCATCCCAAAGCTTAGGCTCTTGCCACTCCTTGTTCCATAATTAATCAAATCTTTACCCAAAACTTGAAAACTTCACAACACAAAACTTAAAGTAGAAAACTCGTGAGCTCCGTTAGCGAAAGAAAACAAAAGACCACTTCAAGTTACTGTAATGAACTCATTCTTTATTTATATTTGTGTTATACCTACTTTATTCCAACTTCTCTATGGATTATAAACTATTTTACTAGCCATAGATTCATCAAAATAAGCAAACAACACACGAAAAACAGAATCTGTCAAAAACAGAACAGTCTGTAGTAATCTGTAGCTAGCGCAAGATCTGGAACCCCAAAAGTTCTAAAATAAATTGATGGACGTGAGGAATTTATCTATTAATCTTCAAAAATAATTAACTAAATAGCACTTTCCAAATACAAATGACAGAAGTTCTCGTGAGCGCTAAAGTTTCTGTTTTCTACAGCAAGTTCAACAAGACTTCCCCCAAGTCTTCCCAACGGTTCTACTTGGCACAAACACTAATTAAACACAAAAAACACAACCAAAACAGAGGCTAAATACTTTATTTATTACTAAAAAGGAGCAAAAATCAAGGAATAAAAATAAAATTGGGTTGCCTCCCAACAAGCGCTATCGTTTAACGCCCCTAGCTAGGCATAACAAGCAAGAATAGATCTAGGTATTGCCATCTTTGGTAGGCAATCCATAAGTGGCTCTCATGATAGATTCATATGGTAATTTTATTTTCTTTCTAGGGAAGTGTTCCATGCCCTTTTTTAATGGAAATTGAAATCTAATATTCCCTTCCTTCATATCAATAATTGCACCAACTGTTCTAAGGAAAGGTCTACCGAGAATAATAGGGCAAGAAGGATTGCAATCTATATCAAGAACGATAAAATCTACGAGCACATAATTCCTATTTGCAACAATAAGAACATCATTAATTCTTACCATAGGTTTCTTAATAGTGGAATCCGCAAGATGCAAGTTTAGAGAGCAATCATCAAAATCACGGAAATCTAGTAAATCACACAAAGTTTTGGGAATAGTAGAGACACTAGAACCCAAATCACACAAAGCATAAAACTCATATTTTTTTATTTTAATTTTAATATTAGGTTCCCACTCATCATAAAGTTTTCTAGGGATAGAAACTTCCAATTCAAGTTTTTCTTCATAAGATTGCATCAAGGCATCAACGATATGTTTAGTAAACGCTTTATTTTGACTATAAGCGTGAGGAGATTTTAGCACGGATTGCAACAAGGAAATACAATCAATTAAAGAGCAATTTTCATAATTAAATTCCTTGAAATCCAATATAGTGGGTTTAGCAACATCTAGGGTTTTAATTTCTTCAATACCACTTTTATCAAATTTAGCATAAAGATCAACAAATTCGGAATTCTTAGAACGCCTTCTAAGTAAAGGTGGATCATATTCAGTCCCATCATTATCAAGATTCATATTGCAAAACAAAGATTTAATAGGGGACACATCAATAACTTTTATATCTTCATCATTATTTTCATAGGAACTAGAAGAACACGCTTTTATAAAGGCATCTTTCTTAGCATGCATCCTAGCGGTTCTTTCTTTGCACTCATCAATGGAAATTCTCATGGCTTTGAGAGACTCATTGATATCATGATTAGGTGGAATAGATCTAAGTTTCAAAGAATCAACATCAAGAGCAATTCTATCAATGTTCCTAGCCAAATCATCAATCTTAAGCAATTTTTCTTCAATCATAGCATTAAAATTCTTTTGCAAAGAAATAAATTCTTTAATATTAGATTCAAAATCAGAGGGCATCTTATTATAATTTCCATAAGAATTGTTGTAGGAATTACCATAATTATTAGAGGGATTACTAGTATAAGGCCTAGGATTGAAATTTCCTCTATACACGTTGTTACCAAAATCGTTCCTACCAACAAAATTCACATCCATAGATTCATTATTATTCTCAATCAAAGTAGACAAGGGCATATCATTAGGATCAGAAGAAACACTCTTATTAGCAAATAATTTCATAAGTTCATCCATCTTTCCACTCAAAACATTAATTTCTTCTATCGCATGCACCTTTTTAGTAGATCTTTTAGTATGCCATTGAGAATAATTAACCATAATATTATCTAGGAGTTTAGTAGCTTCTCCTAAAGTGATTTCCATAAAAGTGCCTCCCGCGGCTGAATCTAAAAGATTTCTAGAAGCAAAATTCAATCCGGCATAAAATTTTGTATAATTATCCACAAATTCAAACCATGAGTAGGGCAATTATGTATCATTAATTTCATTCTCTCCCAAGCTTGTGCAACATGTTCATGATCAAGTTGCTTAAAATTCATAATATCGTTTCTAAGAGAGTTGATCTTAGTGGGAGGAAAATACTTAGAGATAAAAGCATCTTTGCACTAGTTCCATGAATCAATACTATTTTCAGGCAAAGATGAAAACCAAGCTTTAGCACGATCCCAAAGTGAAAAAGGAAACATCTTCAATTTAACAATATCATTATTGACATCTTTCTTATTTTGCATGTCACACAAATCAACGAAGCTATTAAGATGGGTAGCGGCATCTTCACTAGGAGGGCCAGAGAATGGATCTTTCATGACAAGATTCAGCAAAGCAGTATTAATTTCACAAGATTCATCATCGGTAAGAGGAGCAATCGGAGTGCTAAGGAAATCATTATTTTTGGTATTGGTGAAGTCACACAATTTAGTATTATCTTGAGCCATCGCGACAAACAAGCAATCCAACACACGAGCAAACAAAAAGCAAACAGGCAAAAGAGGCAAATAGAGAGAGAGAGAGGGAGGATAGAGAGAGAGGGCGAATAAAACGACAAGGGTGAAGTGGGGAGAGGAAAACGAGAGCAAATGGCAAATAATGTAATGCGGGAGATAGGGATTGTGATGGGTACTTGGTATGTTGACTTTTGCGCAGACTCCCTGGCAACGGCGCCAGAAATTCTTCTTGCTACCTCTTGAGCACTGCGTTGGATTTCCCCGAAGAGGAAGGGATGATGCAGCAAAGTAGCGTAAGTATTTCCCTCAGTTTTTTAGAACCAAGGTATCAATCCAGTAGGAGGCTACGCTCGAGTCCCTCGTACCTACACAAAAACAATAGCTCAACGCAACCAACGCGCTTAGGGGTTTTCAATCCCTTCACGGTCACTTACGAAAGTGAGATCTGATAGAGATGATAAATAATATTTTTGGTATATAGATGCAAAGTAAAAAGTAAAAGCAAAGTAAAAGCAAAGCAATAATAAAGTGATGGAGATTAATATGATGATAAAGAGACCCTGGGGCCATAGGTTTCACTAGTGGCTTCTCTCAAGAGCATAAGTATTCTACGGTAGGTGAACAAATTACTATTGAGCAATTGATAGAATTGAGCATAGTTATGAGAATATATAGGTATGATCATGTATATAGGCATCACGTCCGAGACAAGTAGACCGAAACGATTCTGCATCTACTACTATTACTCTACTCATCGACCGCTATCCAGCATGCATCTAGAGTATTAAGTTAAAAATAGAGTGACGCCTTAAGCAAGATGACATGATGTAGAGGGATAGTTTCATGCAATATGATAAAAAAACCCATCTTGTTATCCTCGATGGCAACGATACAATACGTTCCTTGCTGCCCCTTCTGTCACTGGGAAGGACACCGCAAGATCGAACCCAAAGCTAAGCACTTCTCCCATGGCAAGAACAACCAATCTAGTAGGCCAAACCAAACTGATAATTCGAAGAGACTTGCAAAGATAACCAATCATACATAAAAGAATTCAGAGAATATTCAAATATTATTCATAGATAGACTGGATCATAAACCCACAATTCATCGGTCTCAACAAACACACCACAAAAAGAAGATTACATCGAATAGATCTCCACGAGAGAGGGGGAGAACATTGTATTGAGATCCAAAAAGAGAGAAGAAGCCATCTAGCTACTAGCTATGGACCCGTAGGTCTGAAGTAAACTACTCACACTTCATCGGATGGGCTTGGATGATGATGTAGAAGCCCTCCAGGATCGATGCCCCCTCCGGCGGAGCTCCGGAACATGCCCCAAGATGGGATCTCGTGGATACAGAAAGTTGTGGCGGTGGAATTAGGTTTTTGGCTCCTGCTATGATAGTTTGGGGGTACGTGGATATATATAGGAGGAAGAAGTACGTCAGTGGAGCTTCAAGGGGCCCACGAGGCAGCGGGGCGCGCCCTCCACCCTTGTGACCGCCTCGTGGCTTTCTTTACGGAGGGTCCAAGTCTCTTGGGTCTTATCTGATGAGAAAATCACGTTCCCAAAGGTTTCATTCGTTTGGACTCCGTTTGATATTCCTTTTCTTCGAAACCCTAAAACAGGCAAAAAACAACAATTCTGGGCTGGGCCTCCGGTTAATAGGTTAGTCCCAAAAATAATATAAAAGTGGAAAATAAAGCCCAATAATGTCCAAAATAGTAGATAATAAAGCATGGAGCAATCAAAAATTATAGATACGTTGGAGACGTATCACCCGTGTTTCTTTGCTTGATTGCTTATGTATGCTTTTGTTTGTTTGTGATAGAACACCCGGAGTGCGAAGCGTGCTACTACGAATCCCTAGGTTTTGCGGATCATCAGCAAGGCAAGTAACACTTTGATCATACCCCTTTATCACCTAGTTTTTATGCATTAGTCCCAATCCTCAAACATTGCATGGTTAGGATGTGATTAATATGTGGGTTGGGAAGTAGTTGATGAGGTAGAACCTATTGCCCTATTATATTCTAACCCTTGGGAGTTACTTCTACGTATTGCTTATATTGCTATGCTATGCTCGTAGATGTGGTTTGGGTGAGTGAAATCCATGACAGATGTGAGATTTAATTAATGGTTTAACTTAAGGTGGCAACTTGAATACACATCTGGGTGGATTGTTTGTTGGGCACCTGGAGAATCCAGTGTTGTCCTAGGATATCCCAGAGTACCCGTATGATAATCCTATGGTCCGCCACCCAGGCTCAAAGGGAACTGAGATATTTTCATGCTAGAAACTTCCGTGTGCAGCCACAAGCTATTATGGGCTCTAGCATAGTTGAGTAAGTTGCGTGAAGCTTCCGAAGAGGTGGATCAGCAGGTAGTGGGATGTAGGTTTGGTATGGTCTGCCTAGAGTAAGGAGTTAATTCTTCTGAAAGACTGTGTCTCGGTCATCCGTTTCTCAAACACCCTGTAGTGCGAGAAATCCAACGGAGGAGATCGGGTCTTGTGGGGAAAAGTGTGCAAACCTCTGCAGAGTGTATAAACTAATCATGGTTAGCCGTGTCCCCGGTTATGGACATATTGAGTATCTAGTACTTGGAGTATCCTAAGTATCTCATCACTCTAAACTAATATTGTTGGGTTGTTAATTACTTTAATTGGGATTGAGTTGGAGGAACCTTCTCAATGATGTTTCAACTACCATAATAGTTAAATAAAATATATTCCTTTGTTGTAGGGAAAAATTGGCTTTTCGCAAAAACTATAACCATATAGCTTTCCACCAGCCAAATATGCATGTAGTGATAGCATTATCCTGTTCTTGCTCTACTATGTTATCCTGCCAGCATATTCCATGTGCTGACCCGTTTTCGGGCTGCAACGTATTATGTTGCACACTTTTCAAATGAGGAGTAAGGTTCGTTAGGTCGTTGCCGTGCAGCTCAGCTATGCCGTTGGAGTTGATGGACTCACTTTATCTTCCAAGCCTTCCGCTGTTATCGTATTAGATGTCCTTAAGCCATATTTATTGTAATAAGTTCTCTTTTGAGACATTCAATGTAATAAGTGTGTGATTGCTACTCTGTTATAAATCCTCGAGTACTGTGTGTGTCAGCATTACCGATCCAGGGATGACACTGAAGCACAGAGACTTGACCGATTCAGGTCGGGTCGCTACACCTAGTTTGCAAATTGGGCCTCCTCTACCCCTAGCTCGTAAGTAAAAGGGTCGGGACAAAATTGACATCTATTTCCGCCTGCTAGAGGCCCATGGGCCATTTCCATTTATACGACCCTATTGAGCTTTTGGCCTGTTAACGGCCTGCTAATAGTCGTTGTTCCGGTGGGCCACATCAATTGGGATCCACTTAATATTATTTTGACCAGCCCAATAAAAGCCCGCTTTGACTACACATGTTTGTTCGTTTGTATGGTGTCTAGGAAATGTTTGGGCATGTTGGCCCCCGTTTCAACGATATAGCATATTCAAGAATTATCCTACTCTATACTATCGCCTCTAAAAAACATACACTATACAATAAAAAGACTAAGGCATAGAAATGTAGAATAATCCTACACTATACAATAAAGAAATTACAGCCGAATATACCCACTAGGCATTATAGTTCTGCACTAGTGATAATAAAGCATACACAAACAGCAAATTACATACACTGGACAAATAAAGCTCATACATCATGGACACGCATCAACAGAACTTACCATTTGAACTACAATCTCTTCAGAAAATAGGATTGGCCGGATTCAGATAGCACAAATTTCAGTCTGCTGAATATCCAATTCCTTGTGGTTACCACAGTGTCTTGTTTCATTTTTTGACTCCTACATCTAATACATGCATGTCCAGTCTCAACTTGTTGATCGTACGTTGAGAATCATGTACATGTTGTCTTGCCACCTCTAGTTGATGCTCGAGAACATCAGCACATTCCAATTCCAATCCATAATCATTCGTTAACGGCCATGCCGCACTGATCGCAGATCTTTGTGTTGATGTCACTTCATCCTGAAATGTTTCTGTAAGTACACATGACTAGGGCAAAAATATAGTTACAACAGTGAAGCGAGCAAGACAGACTATTTTGTACATGGCAAAATAGGACTAACAATAATGTTACACATCATGAAGCATAAGCAGGTGATATTTTAAAAATTATAAAAATGGTAGTCTGTGCAGCCTGCATACAGAAATCTCTCTTAGCTCACCAGAGGAGCATGATGTTGGGGCCAAATCCAAAACACATACATGTTACAAATTTAGACAGCATGTTGTGTATAAGTAAGCAAGCAGTTGGCCATTCTGTAGCTCAATTAAAGTCTTAGGGAGCATAATGAACAACAGAGGGATTCATACAAACCTACTACAGCAAGCAAAGCTATGCAATCATTAGCCTAGTATAAACTAGATTGTGAGCCTCATGCAGTAATAGTTGGTTAATATACTTCAAAGCTTCAGGCACACTTCGCCAGAGTAATTAAATGGTAAGGCCTTTAATTATGTCAATGAATAGTTATACAAGTACCCAACATCAGGCATCATTATTTGGGCATCTCATTAAGTGAGGACAAATAAAGCAATTGAAAAGAGAAAAATTAACTATGCCTGAAACAAACAAGGAATTGAACTGTTGAGTTGGATACAATGACTTACCTTAACTAGTTGAACAGGCTCAGCGCTGCTCCTACTTCTCTAGCAAGGCTCCTTCCTAACATCTTGTACTTGGAAATTCTCAATCTTATCTTCATTGCACCCCCTCAGCAAGGTGACACAAACTAGTTACTCATCTCCTTGGAAGATAAATATGCATACTTTCCAGTCTGTGAACAACACAAAAGGATGAGATTATAACAAAACAACACCACATAATGAAACATGCCACATTTCTTGCACTTGCACACAATGAAATGGGCATTTACTATGTGTGCACTATGTAAAAACTAGGCATACCTTTGAACTCGATCTCGAGGTACTCTTGGAGAGCCTACTTTAGTGTACATCCAAACCTTTATGTCACCTATGAGTTAGACAAGCCCCCACTACAGCAGCCCTTGGTGTTTAAATCGTTGGCAAGCTCTGTTAGAGTGTTAGGTCAAGAACAACGTTCTTCATTAAAATGTGGGTCATGCGTTCTTCGTTTAAATTAGGAAATGGGATCTCTATGGAAGACATTGACCAAAGTAGATTGTGCCAAGTAGATGGTATCTTTGTATTTGCATTTTGAACAAATAGTGATAGTCTATTTTCCTATCATATTAATTACTGCAGTGGGTTCAATTTGTGATGTTTGCAAGTCAAATTAATTTTCATATGGGCAGAAAATTGACAAAATATAATGCAATCTAGACTTTCCACTGATCATACCAAAGATAAGCTGAAAAGGAAGGCAATGAAAAGAACCGGTTGGCTTATTACCTTGAGCTTATATTCGCATGTGTTTATTTTCTTAGGATAACTCGTAATAATTGTCCTAAGAAACTTGGCCAATAGAACTGACAAACAAATAACATGTCATGATGATTGCAATGGAGGAGTGACCTACCATAGCACACTGTATAGGCTCACCGATGCCTCTCCTTTTTTGCGATGTTCTATGAAATTGCCACATACATCTTGTACTTTTTCATTGGGTAACCCTATCTGCAAGTTGACATGGCTAATTTCAGACATCTCTACATGATAATACATTGCATATCCCTTGCGCATATTTAAACCACCAATTAACGATTGTGTGCGTAGCATAAACTAGCCATGACTCTATGTGATGGACTAGCAGGCACGCTAAGGGAGCCTAATGTAGTGCACTGGAATTCCTACATGCCACCTACGATTTTGTCTAATGTACGACCTATGTTCCTAAATATATGTCTTTGTAGAGATTCCAGTATGGACCACATACAGATGTATATAGATGCATTTTCAAGTGTAGATTCACTCATTCTTCTCCGTGTGTAGCCTATAGTGGAATCTCTAGAAAGACTTATATTTAGGAACGGAGGTACGAGGTAGTATCATGTATGACATCTACATATCTAATTTAGCCAGTAGTAGAAATCATTGTCTGCACAAAGGGATTACTAGTCGAAAATCCTAGCAAAGCACGCTGGCAGGCACACAACAATACAAGAGAGAGAGGGAGACGCACTTACAAGATCATAGCAATGCCTCAGTCCAGGATCTTGGTTGGCCAAGCTATTAGATCCAAAAGAAACATCGTCCTTGTAGTTTTTGCCAGCTGCATAACAGGTAACAGCGACATGTTAGTATATTTGAAGTACATCGGGCAGGTGATGTTGGACGGGTTTAAAGGTGAAGTACCTAGGCCATGGCGGGTGCTTGGCATCTTGCCAGACGGTGGGAATCAGGTTAGAAATGTCAAGGGTGATGACGTTGCATTGGCTGTCGGGGTCCGGTAAGGAGATATAGAACCGTCGAGTAGGGTGTTTGTGGAGCGGCTCCGGTAGGGTAGACTATGGTGTGGGCGAAGCGGATCTGTGGCTGTGGACGAGGGCGTTGGTGAAGCTGCTTTGGTGGCTGGGTTAAGTATGGTGTCGACGATGTGGATCTGCGCTAGTGGCCGGGGCGTCAGAAGCTGCTCCAGTAGGTTGGATGATGGTGCGACTAAGCGGATCTGTGGTCGTGGACTTGTGAGTTGGCAAAGCGGCCCGGTAGGGTTGATAATGGTATGGGCAAAGCTACTCCGGTAGGGTTGACGATGGTGTTGGTGAAGCAGCTCCGGTAGGGTTGAGGAAGGTGTCAGCGAAAAGGAGCAGAGGCCATCGACGGGGGCGTCGGTGGGGCGGCTCCGGTGGTGTGTGGACGAAGCGTCTCCGGTGGGGAGTACAAATGAGCCGCTGCAGATGTGCTGCGGTTGACGAGAGTACCGGCAAAACAGATCCGGCGCCGTGGACAAGACCGGCACTGAATGGGCTGTGGTAAAGTGGTGTATGAGCAGTCTACTTGTTTCTAGTGGAGGTGGGAGGGGTAGATGCGGCCGAAGAAGCAGATCCGGTGAGGTGGACTCCGCTGGCAGTGAATGGGCTCTGGTACGCCGGTGGATGAGCAATCTAGGGTTTCAAGAGGGGAGGGGTAGAAAGTCCGATGAAGTACAGACGGCGTGATGTAAGATGCTCTGGTGCTGTGGAGTTAGTTGTTTTTGCGGGGGGAGAGGAAATGGGGGTGTCATGTGGTGGGGGGGACTGGAAGTTACCAAAGCAGCCCCGACCTATTATGTAGATGAGGACGGTATTGTAAGTGTTGTTCTCCATGCACCAAGGACAAAAGGGGAATTTTGCATGCTAAAGACTAGGTGTCGGAAATTTTAGAAGGAGGCGGGAGATTTTGCCACTCGCGGGATCGTTTGTATCCAGTTACAACTAATTTTGGACCGTGCTAGCGGGAAGGTCATGCGAGACTGTGTACACGGGGCATGCGTCAGCAGTTAATAACTGGTGTGAAGTCCACCCCAGAAAAAAGACAATAACTCGAGATGATGCGCCGATAACTTGGACGTTCACACGGGCGTGGCCAATCGTACGGGTGTAGAGGCACATTCACAAAAAAAGGGATCAAATTCTCAGCCTATGTATTTCTCGTGTAAATAGATATTTTAGTGTCATTGGTAATTTACTATAAACATAATGCATTGACGTGTTAATGTAGAGGCGCACAAAAAGAAATGGATATTGTAGTTCCACAAAAGAAATGAATATTGTAGTCTGCTACTTAAAAGTGTTCCCTTATATGATTACATAGCCTCCATTTCATAAATTGCGTACCCGTTGAATTCATATGTGAATATTACATATACTATTTCATAATAGAACCTTAAATCATCCAAGACTAATGAATTTGAATGTAAGAGTAACAATGGTGCATGTACATGATAGCTACATTGGTTGTTGAAGAAACATCACTGTAACTTTGACATGCACAATTGAAAAGGTTTATTTAGATAGAAAAAATGTGATATGTGAGTTTCCAATCTTTATAGCGTTGAATCGATATTGTACCTTTGGCCACGATATCAAGTAGATATTGATTTATGTTCAAGCGATGCGCGCCCACGATCGCTAGATAGTGATATGTGAATGAATTGTACAATCTCTCCCACACGCATACATATCTCATTTCCTCGTGGGCATCGGAATCACACACACGCACTTCGTGTATTTATCTCCCTCCGTCAAGGTTAGAATTCATCTTTCTACCCTGTCCTACAAGTTTCTCACACACAAACACACACGCTCTCTCTGTCAAACACGCCCACCCCTTTAATTCCGCCCACCCACAGCCACTAATGTCTCAAAGTATAATTATGTCTCTCACACATATGCCTAAGGTTAACTCGAGTTCTGGAACCATATGAATACATAGAATGGGATTCCAGCAGGGCACCTTTTGTTTTGAGATTTCACTCTCACTCTCTCTCCCTCCCTCCCTCTCTCTCTCTCACACACACACACGCGCGCGCAGACATTGTTTATCAATTCATTTTTTCCAATGCATGCACACCGTTTGTTTATCTCCGTGATGCTTCAAGTATGCCTCGCACACATGCTATCTGCCTATCCCTTAATATAGATACTAGTTGACCCGTTGCGCCAAATGGCGCAGAGACCTGCTGAAGACATGTTGTCGATGAAAATAGTTTCATGCTGCAAGAACCTTCAACTAAATCATGCTATTTTTTAAACATGTTTATTACGTTGTTAAATAATAGTCTGGGAAAAGGGGAACTTTGCATAATATGAATATGTTCAGTTTGAAAATATGGGCACTATGATGAGAGAGTAAAGTTGGCATGGTTGTATTTTTTAGAAAGTTTGAAAACATGGTTATCATGATGAGAAACCTGGCCATGTATATTTTTCCTGCAAAAAAAGAGGGAAAAGGATAAGAAACCTAAGGAAAAAAACATGGTTTAGTTGATTTTGTTACGCCAAATGGCACAGAGACCTGCTGATTCCATGTTAGCGATGAAAAGAAATACATGGTTCAGTTGATTTTGTTACGGTCAAGCACATATGACAACAAATTTAATCTCTCTTAGTTGCAAACTTCACAAAAATCATAGAGTGCTCACTAAATTAGCAGAGGCACGCTAAAGCCATGTCCACGACGAAAACCAATTGCATGGTTTAATCCCCTTTAATAGGAAACACGATGGATTGTTATGTAAGAGATGAATGTACACATTTTAACTTGATAGTATAGAGTCTCATTTAAAAAAATATGTCTGGGCAAGCACGTGTGATAATAAATAAAATATTCTTTAGACCCATAAATGGTGTGTTGTTATGTACAATGAGATATATATGCACATTCTTATTTGGTTGTATAAAGTCTCAGATGGCGCAGACACCCATTGAATCCATGTGGACATTGAAAAGAAAATCCGTAGTTTGTTGGTTTAGTTGTGGGCAAGCACATATGGCAACAATTTTAATCTCCTTCAAGAAAAAAACGGTGGCTTCTATCTACAATGAGACGTATATGCACATTTTAATTTGGTAGCACCGAGTTGCATCCGAAACAAAATCCATGATTTAGTTGGCTTATTAGTTGTGGGCAGGCATATATTGAGCAAATTTAATTTCCTGTAATAGAATAAAAAATGGTGGCTTGTCGTCTACCTGAGTTGTATCTACACCTTTTAATTTGGTAGCACAAAGCCCCATTCAAAATTATGCCACCTTGAAAATAGGTGTATTTTTTTTAGTAATCTTGTGTTTGAGCTAATACCGACACTAAGAATTTAGATCCTTATGCGTGAAAAAACATATACTTTGGTGTGTGTTCACAAAAGTGTTTAAAAACACATATTCTAGTCCTAAAAATATACATATACCTAACAACATGTGTAGACCAGTTAAGAGGCCTTTAATTTTTTTTAAAGTAGTGTTTCTATAAACCTTTTATTGTGCCTACATGCAAAAAGAACATAGGAAGTTGCTGAAATGTTTGGAGGATTGCCGTCTTGGTTCCTAGTGAATGCTAATTGTAGAACGTAATAAACCCTAGAACTCTTCTATTATCAATTAGTCATTTATAATATATCAATAATTTTAAGGACTCTTCAGGTTATAATATAAAAGCCATATAGGTCATAAAAGCATAGGCATTCCAAAAAAGGCCCAAAATTGAGCTAGAAGGTATGTATAAATTCATGTGAAACTGAGACATAGGCAAGCATACATAGGAATTTTGCAGGATCATTCCTACAATCCGGAGGGCCATTATAGCCAGATTTACCTAACGTCTCTAAGAAAATCTTTTGAAACTCGGACCATCCAGATATATCAACATGGAAAAGCCTTCTGAAAGAAACTTTTGCAGCTGAAGATGCCTGATTATACTTCCTATGGGCTTGTTTTGAAAAGAATTTTTCCTATCATGCCAAGAAAAGATCATGCAAGCTACTGTACATGAGTCCAAGAAATTATCCAATGCAGACATACAGTTACAGTTAAAACTTCAAGCAGATTTTGTACATATAATTTTTTATCAAAGAAAATAAGCATGACATTAGCACCATTGGTGCCTTCCATGGTGGACAAAATAACATGCAAATCAAAATCTGTATAAATTTACTCCTGATCATGGCCAACACTAATTAGCATGGTCCTATGGGCCACAATTGCAAAATCTAAGTATGATCCATGAGAAGATGCGCACAAATTTAACTACCTGGCATAAAATAGCATAAGTTCATCATCTAACAACAGTAGACTAAAGAGGTAAACAATCATAGAATAGATTATGTGTGTAGATATGATGATATATAAGCCTATTTGATTATTCCATTCGATGTGACGATATGAAGCGCACATTGAACCGTCTCTTTCTTTTCTGAAAGCAAATGACACTGGGATAATCTTCAGTAAGAAGTGCACACAACAATCATGCCAGAGAATATATAAAAAAACTCGACTCAGAGAGCATTGTATTGGATTCTTTAACCTACCCTACAAAACATGCACTATAATTCTTAGAGAGATGGGTTGAAAGAAGAAGGCAAGTAACCTGAGAACAAATAAGAAGGTGACATAATTGCTACCGAGGCCTGAGGGTTATATAATTGCTAGTCAGGATTCAACAGCAACAAATGTGAAAAGCTCTTTTTTCTATCTCAAGGTTTCAAGATCAATATTAATTTTCTACCCCAAGACACTAGTCTTTTGCACATCTAAAATACTTTGCTGGACCAGAACATTGTGAAAACTATATGTATGATGCTACCACCAAGCTAGCCACAACAATCATGCACGCAGTAGCAAGCCAGCAAAAAATACAATGGGTGCCTGGACACACACATCACTAAGCCAGCAAGCACACACACAACAAGAACTCGTAACAATCAAGCATGAGGCTAGGAGAACAGCTGGGACCGGAATGGAACTACCTTGCTAGAGACGGGATGCCCAGGAGTAAGCGACTGGAGGCAGCAGCGGTGAATCCAGGCAGCAGCTGCGCAAACACGAGACATGCATTTCATTAGTTGGCAATGGAAGCATCCATCATATTCATACATACCTGAGCACTCCACTTCTCCGCCTCACACCGTTGACCTCCACCTCAATAACCTGGTTAATCAACAACACATGATCCATGGGGTGATGATAAACCTTGTATATATATGAAAATTGATGGGAGGCAGTGTGGAGTATTAGATCTATGACTTCTGATGGGCCGATGAGCCAATGGAAGAAGGGGATGGTGAGGGCGGCGTTGAACACCTAGGCCCAATGCCGGAAGGGAGCATCCAGAGGAGCACCGCACGGACGGCCTCCTGCTGTTGCGCGTGCAAGCACCTCGCATCCCGCCTTCTCCTCATCCTCGCCGGCCAGCTCTTCTTCCTTCCGGCGAACTTCTGCATCTTGCGCGCGAACATCCCATGAACACGTGCTCCAGCGGCTCATCCCTGTAGTCTGTCTTCTCCACCATTGGTCGAGGCCTGATTTGTGCTAGCAAAAGAAATCACATCATGAGCAAAAGAATGAACTCGCAACTAACATTTCAAATCGAGATTTATCCATTAGCAATCCCAAAATATATAAATAAAGGGGCTTCTAATTGACCACCTGAGTATTTCGAGTTGTGCCAGAATCCATGGGTAGAGCACCAGCTGCAAGTGTCGTCGACCACCGCTGAGGCCGCCGTCGGCCGCACGACCGCAAGAGCCACCGTCCGCAGCACCACGAGGAAGAGGTGGAGTGCAGCCACCGGTGCAACGCGCCCGAACCCCAGCTTCGTCGCAGCTCCTGATCCAAGAGCGGATCGAGCAGCGGCCAACCTCCAGGTCGCGCCTGTCCTTGCCGGCGCAGGCCGACACCGGTCATTCTCTCTCCCTCCCTCTCATCTTCCTCTCTCTCTCGTAGGGTTCGCGCAGGAGGAGGGGACTGGGGTGTGCACCTGCCCTGGCGTCATAGACGGAGAAGCCGTCCATGCCTTGGAACCGAACCCCTAGACCTGGTCTTAGGGTTCGCAACTCGATGCCGCCACTGGAGCATCTCCGCCACCGCCGCTCCTCTCGCAGTCCGGCTGCCGCAGAGATCAGGAAGGAGGAGGAAGCTAGAA
>NC_041390.1:394763838-394791151 GCF_002162155.2 Triticum dicoccoides | reverse complement strand
GAGAGAGGAGACGAGTGGGTGGCTAGAGGAACAAGCTCGGCGGGGAAGGGTGGGGTGCGGGGGGAGTGGAGGAGGGAGGTGTGCCGAGCGCGGCGGCTGTGGGGATTGGGAGAAAGAGGGCCGGTGTTTGACTAACGCGGTGTGAGAAGGGCATGGGACGCACGTCGTGCCGTGCAGCGCGGGACGATTTTTATCTCCCGCTAGATGACCCGGTCAATAGGCACGCGGAAGAAAACAAGCCCAGCAACCATTGTGTGGGACCATCAGCCAACAAGGCCCACCCGTCATAGTTCGCGGGGCGGGTTCATACGCGGTAGTCCATCCTCTATCTCCCTCTAGCCAATTGCAAATGAGCTCGCCCACTCCGCACGACACGGAGGGCGCGGCGCGTGTGGAGAGGCGCGCGTACACCCAGAAACATTTGACCCAGCCAATCGGATCTAGCCCGAGCCCACACGCCATACAATGTCTAGATTTCACCACACGATCAAAACAACAGGAGTCAATTCCCAGCGAGATCCAATGGACGGCAGGCAAAAAAAGACTCGGTCAACCATGATCTAACGGCCAGCGAAGGAAGCGATCGAGGGAGCCTTCTCCATGCGAGTTGCCCAGCCTCATTATTGTTTTAAATGTGTCACACAAACTCCTTCTCCCTACTAGCAAGATGCACATGCATTGCACGGCATCAAGATGTTGGGGAACGTTGCAGAAAATTAAATTTTTTCCTACGGTTTCACCAAGATCCATCTATGAGTTCATCTAAGCAACGAGTCAAGGGAGAGAGTTTGCATCTACATACCACTTGTAGATCGCGTGCGGAAGCTTGCAAGGTGATGATGGAGTCGTACTCGACGTGATTCGAATCACCGATGACCAAGTGCTGAACGGACAGCACCTCCGCGTTCAACACACGTACGGGACGGGAGACGTCTCCTCCTTCTTGATCCAGCAAGGGGAAAGGAGAGGTTGAGGAAGACAGCTCCACCGGCAGCACGACGGCATGGTGATGGTGGAGAGGCAGTACTCCGACAGGGCTTCGCCAAGCACACAACGGAGGAGGAGAGGTGTTGGGGAGGGGAGGGCTGCGCCTTGGAGGGTGGTCTGGCTGCCCTCCCCTCACCCCTCTATTTATAGGGGGAAGGGAGAAGGGGGCCGGCCCCCTAGAACCCATCTAGGGGGGGTGCGGCGGCCAAGGGGAGAGGGGGAGAGGGTGGCTTGCCCCCCAAGCCAAGGGGGGCGCCCCCTCTAGGGTTCCCCCCTCAACCCTAGGCGCAAGGGCCCAAGGGAGGGGGTGCGCTCAGCCCACCAGGGGCTGGCTCCCTGCCCCACGCAGCCCATGTGGCCCCCCGGGAGGGGTGGCCCCTCCCGGTGGACCCCCGGAACCCTTCTGGTGGCCCCGGTACAATACCGGTATGACCCCGAAACTTCCCGGTGTCCGTTTGACAACTTCCCATATATAAATCTTTACCTCCGGACCCTTCCGGAGCTCCTCGTGACGTCCAGGATCCCATCCGGGACTCCGAACAACATTCGGTAGTCACATACTAGTCTTCCTAATAACCCTAGCGTCACCGAACCTTAAGTGTGTAGACCCTACGGGTTCGGGAGACATGCAGACATGACCGAGACGCTCTTAGGTCAATAACCAACAGCGGGATCTGGATACCCATGATGGCTCCCACATGCTCCTCAATGTTGTCATCGGATGAACCACGATGTCGAGGATTCGATCAAACCCTGTACGCAATTCCCTTTGTCAATCAGTACGTTACTTGCCCGAGACTCGATCGTCGGTATCCCAATACCTTGTTCAGTCTCGTTACCGGCAAGTCACTTTACTCGTACCGTAATGCATGATCCCGTGTCCAACACCTTGGTCACATTGAGCTCATTATGATGATGCATTACCGAGTGGGCCCAGAGATACCTCTCCGTCATACGGAGTGACAAATCCCAATCTCAATCCGTGTCAACCCAACAGATACTTTCGAAGATACCTGTAATGCACCTTTATAGTCACCCAGTTACGTTGTGACGTTTGATACACCCAAGGCACTCTTACGATATCCAGGAGTTACACGATCTCATGGTCGAAGGAAGAGATACTTGACATTGGCAAAGCTCTAGCAAAACGAACTACACGATCTTTTATGCTATGCTTAGGATTGGGTCTTGTCCATCACATCATTCTCCTAATGATGTGATCCCGTTATCAACGACATCCAATGTCCATAGTCAGGAAACCATGACTATCTGTTGATCACAACGAGCTAGTCAACTAGAGGCTCACCAGGGACATATTGTGGTCTAAGTATTCACACGTGTATTATGATTTCCGGATAATACAGTTATAGCATGAATAAAAGACATTTATCATGAACATTGAAATATAATAATACTTTTATTATTGCCTCTAGGGCATATTTCCAACAGTCTCCCACTTGCACTAGAGTCACCAATCTAGTTACATTGTGATGAATCGAACACCCATAGAGTTCTAGTGTTGATCATGTTTTGCACGCGAGAGAGGTTTAGTCAGCGGATCTGCGACATTCAGATCCGTGTGCACTTTGCAAATCTCTATGTCTCCATCTTGAACATTTTCACGGATGGAGTTGAAACGACGCTTGATGTGCTTGGTCTTCTTGTGAAACCTGGGCTCCTTCGCGAGGGCAATAGCTCCAGTGTTGCCACAGAAGAGTTTGATCGGCCCCGACGCATTGGGTATGACTCCTAGGTCGGTGATGAACTCCTTCACCCAAATCGCTTCATGCGCTGCCTCCGAGGCTGCCATGTACTCCGCTTCACACGTAGATCCCGCCATGACGCTCTGCTTGCAGCTGCACCAGCTTACTACTCCACCATTCAACATATACACGTATCCGGTTTGTGACTTAGAGTCATCCAGATCTGAGTCGAAGCTAGCGTCGATGTAACCCTTTACGACGAGCTCTTCGTCTCATCCATAAACGAGAAACATGTCCTTCGTCCTTTTCAGGTACTTCGGGATATTCTTGACCGCTGTCTAGTGTTCCTTGCCGGGATTACTTTGGTATCTTGCTACCAAACTTACGGCAAGGTTTACATCGGGTCTGGTACACAGCATGGCATACATAATAGATCCTATGGCTGAAGCATAGGGGATGACACTCATCTCTTCTTTATCTTTTGCCGTGGTCGGTGACTGAGCCGAGCTCAGTCTCACACCTTGTAACATAGGCAAGAACCCCTTCTTGGACTGATCCATTTTGAACCTCTTCAAAATCTTATCAAGGTATGTGCTTTGTGAAAGACCTATGAGGCGTCTCGATCTATGTCTATAGATCTTGATGCCTAATATATAAGCAGCTTCTCCAAGGTCCTTCATTGAAAAACACTTATTCAAGTAGGCCTTAATGCTGTCCAGAAATTCTATATTATTTCCCATCAAGAGTATGTCATCTACATATAATATGAGAAATGCTACAGAGCTCCCACTCACTTTCTTGTAAACGCAGGCTTCTCCATAAGTCTGCATAAACCCAAACGCTTTGATCATCTCATCAAAGCGAATGTTCCAACTCCGAGATGCTTGCACCAGTCCATAAATGGATCGCTGGAGCTTGCATACTTTGTTAGCATTCCGAGGATCGACAAAACCTTCCGGCTGCATCATATACAGTTCTTCCTTAAGATGCCCGTTAAGGAATGCTGTTTTGACGTCCATCTGCCATATCTCATAATCATAGTATGCGGCAATTGCTAACATGATTCGGACGGACTTTAGCTTCGCTACGGGAGAGAATGTCTCGTCGTAGTCAATCCCTTGAACCTGTCGATAACCCTTAGCGACAAGTCGAGCTTTATAGATGGTAACATTACCATCCGCGTCCGTCTTCTTCTTAAAGATCCATTTGTTTTCTATCGCTCACCGATCATCGGGCAAGTCTGTCAAAGTCCATACTTTGTTTTCATACATGGATTCTATCTCGGATTTCATGGCTTCAAGCCATTTGTTGGAATCTGGGCCCGCCATTGCTTCTTCATAGTTCGAAGGTTCATTGTTGTCTAACAACATGATTTCCAGGACAGGGTTGCTGTACCACTCTGGTGCGGAACGTGTCCTTGTGGACCTACGAAGTTCAGCAGTAACTTGATCCGAAGTACCTTGATCATTATCATGGTTTTCCTCTTCAGTTGGTGTGGGCATCACAGGAACGGTTTCATGTGCTGCGTCACTATCCCGCTCAAGAGGTAGTACTTCATCGAGTTCTACTTTCCTCCCACTTACTTCTTTCGAGAGAAACTCTTTTTCCAGAAAGCATCCGTTCTTGGCGACAAAGATCTTGCCTTCGAATCTTAAGTAGAAGGTATACCCTACAGTTTCCTTAGGGTATCCTATGAATACGCATTTTTCCGACTTGGGTTCGAGCTTTTCAGGTTGAAGTTTCTTGACATAAGCTTCGCATCCCCAAACTTTTAGAAACGACAGCTTAGGTTTCTTTCCAAACCATAATTCATACGGTGTCGTCTCAACGGATTTAGACGGTGCCCTATTTAAAGTGAATGTAGCTGTCTCTAGAGCGTATCCCCAAAATGATAGCGGTAAATCGGTAAGAGACATCATAGACCGCACCATATCCAATAGAGTGCGATTACGACGTTTGGACACACCGTTTCGCTGAGGTGTTCCAGGCGGCGTGAGCTGTGAAACGATTCCACATTTCTTTAAGTGTGTACCAAATTCGTGACTTAAGTATTCTCCTCCACGATCTGATCGTAAGAATTTTATCTTTCGGTCACGTTGATTCTCCACCTCATTCTGAAATTCCTTGAACTTTTCAAAGGTCTCAGACTTGTGTTTCATTAAGTAGACATACCCATATCTACTCAAGTCATCTGTGAGAGTGAGAACATAACGATATCCTCCGCGAGCCTCAACGCTCATTGGACCGCACACATCGGTATGTATGATTTCCAACAAGTTGGTTGCTCGCTCCATTGTTTCGGAGAACGGAGTCTTGGTCATTTTACCTAAGAGGCATGGTTCGCACGTGTCAAACGATTCATAATCAAGAGACTCTAAAAGTCCATCGGCATGGAGCTTCTTCATGCGCTTGACACCAATGTGACCAAGGCGGCAGTGCCACAAGTATGTGGGACTATCGTTATCAACTTTAAATCTTTTGGCATCTACACTATGAACATGTGTGATATTACGCTCGAGATTCATTAAGAATAAACCATTGACCATTGGAGCATGACCATAAAACATATCTCTCATATAAATCGAACAACCATTATTCTCAGACTTAAATGAGTAGCCATCTCGTATTAAACGAGATCCAGATACAATGTTCATGCTCAAACTTGGCACTAAATAACAATTATTAAGGTTCAAAACTAATCCCGTAGGTAAATGTAGAGGCAGCGTGCCGACGGCGATCACATCGACTTTGGAACCATTCCCGACGCGCATCGTCACCTCGTCCTTTGCCAGTCTCCGTTTATTCCGCAGCTCCTGTTGTGAGTTACAAATATGAGCAACGGCACCGGTATCAAATACCCAGGAGTTACTACGATTACTGGTAAGGTACACATCAATCACATGTATATCAAATATACCTTTGGTGTTGCCGGCCTTCTTATCCGCTAAGTATTTGGGGCAGTTCCGCTTCCAGTGACCCTTCCCCTTGCAATAAAAGCACTCAGTCTCAGGCTTGGGTCCATGCTTTGACTTCTTCCCGGCAACTGGCTTACCAGGCGCGGCAACATCTTTGCCGTCCTTCTTGAAGTTCTTCTTACCCTTGCCCTTCTTGAACTTAGTGGTCTTATTGACCATCAACACTTGATGTTCTTTCTTGATTTCAGCCTCTGCTGACTTCAGCATCGAGAACACTTCAGGAATGGTCTTTTCCATTCCCTGCATGTTGTAGTTCATCACAAAGCTCTTGTAGCTTGGTGGGAGCGACTGGAGGATTCTGTCAATGACCGCCTCATCTGGGAGGTTAATGTTCAGCTGGGTCATACGGTTGTGCAACCCAGACATCTTCAGGATGTGCTCACTGACAGAACTGTTTTCCTCCATCTTACAACTGTAGAACTTGTCGGAGACATCATATCTCTCGACCCGGGCATGAGCTTGAAAAACTAGTTTCAGCTCTTCGAACATCTCATATGCTCCGTGGTGCTCAAAACGCTTTTGGAGCCCCGGTTCTAAGCTGTAAAGCATGCCGCACTGAACGAGGGAGTAATCATCAGCACGAGACTGCCAAGCATTCATAATGTCTTGGTTCTCTGGGACGAGAGCGTCACCTAGCGGTCCTTCTAGGACGTATTGTTTCCTGGCAGCTATGAGGATGATCCTCAGGTTCCGGACCCAGTCCGTATAGTTGCTGCCATCATCTTTCAGCTTGGTTTTCTCTAGGAACGCGTTGAAGTTCATGTTGACATTAGCGTTGGCCATTGATCTACAAGACATATTTGCAAAGGTTTTAGACTAAGTTCATGATAATAAAGTTCTAATCAAATTATGAACTCCCACTTAGATTAGACATCCCTCTAGTCATCTAAGTGTTACACGATCCGAGTCGACTAGCCCGTGTCCGATCATCACGTGAGACGGACTAGTCATCGTCGGTGAACATTCTCATGTTGATCGTATCTTCCATACGACTCGTGTCCGACCTTTCGGTCTCCGTGTTCCGAGGCCATGTCTGCACATGCTAGGCTCGTCAAGTTAACCCTAAGTGTTTTCGCTGTGTAAAACTGTCTTACACCCGTTGTATGTGAACGTAAGAATCCATCACACCCGATCATCACGTGGTGCTTAGAAGCGACGAACTGTAGCAACGGTGCACAGTTAGGGGAGAACACTTCTTGAAATTTTTGTAAGGGATCATCTTATTTACTACCGTCGTCCTAAGTAAACAAGATGCATAAACATAATAAACATCACATGCAATTATATAGTTGTGACATGATATGGCCAATATCATATAGCTCCATTGATCTTCATCTTCGGGGCTCCATGATCATCTTGTCACCGGCTTGACACCATGATCTCCATCATCATGATCTCCATCATTGTGTCTTCATGAAGTTGTCACGCCAACGACTACTTCTACTTCTATGACTAACGTTTAGCAATAAAGTAAAGTAGTTTACATGGCGTTATTCAATGACACGCAGGTCATACAAAAAATAAAGACAACTCCTATGGCTCCTGCCGGTTGTCATACTCATCGACATGCAAGTCGTGAATCCTAGTACAAAGAACATGATCTCATACATCACAATTCATCATTCATCACAACTTCTGGCCATATCACATCACATGATCAATCGCTGCAAAAACAAGTTAGACGTCCTCTAATTGTTGTTGCATCTTTTACGTGGCTGCAATTGGGTTCTAGCAAGAACGTTTTCTTACCTACGAATCACCACAACGTGATTTTGTCAACTTCTATTTACCCTTCATAAGGGCCCTGTTCATCGATTCCGCTCCAACTAAAGTGGGAGAGACAGACACCCGCCAGCCACCTTATGCAACTAGTGCATGCCAGTCGGTGGAACCGGTCTCACGTAAGCGTACGTGTAAGGTTGGTCCGGGCCACTTCATCCCACAATACCGTTGAGCAAGAAAAGACTAGTAGAGGCAAGTAAGATGACAAAATCCACGCCCACAACAAAATTGTGTTCTACTCGTGCAAAGAGAACTACGCATATACCTAGCTCATGATGCCACTGTTGGGGAACGTTGCAGAAAATTAAAAATTTTCCTACGGTTTCACCAAGATCCATCTATGAGTTCATCTAAGCAACGAGTCAAGGGAGAGAGTTTGCATCTACATACCACTTGTAGATCGCGTGCGGAAGCTTGCAAGGTGATGATGGAGTCGTACTCGACGTGATTCGAATCACCGATGACCAAGTGCTGAACGGACAGCACCTCCGCGTTCAACACACGTACGGGACGGGAGACGTCTCCTCCTTCTTGATCCAGCAAGGGGAAAGGAGAGGTTGAGGAAGACAGCTCCACCGGCAGCACGACGGCGTGGTGATGGTGGAGAGGCAGTACTCCGACAGGGCTTCGCCAAGCACACAACGGAGGAGGAGAGGTGTTGGGGAGGGGAGGGCTGCGCCTTGGAGGGTGGTCTGGCTGCCCTCCCCTCACCCCTCTATTTATAGGGGGAAGGGAGAAGGGGGCCAGCCCCCTAGAACCCATCTAGGAGGGGTGCGGCGGCCAAGGGGAGAGGGGGAGAGGGTGGCTTGCCCCCCAAGCCAAGGGGGGCGCCCCCTCTAGGGTTCCCCCCTCAACCCTAGGCGCAAGGGCCCAAGGGAGGGGTGCGCCCAGCCCACCAGGGGCTGGCTCCCTGCCCCACGCAGCCCATGTGGCCCCCGGGAGGGGTGGCCCCTCCCGGTGGACCCCCGGAACCCTTCCGGTGGCCCCGGTACAATACCGGTATGACCCCGAAACTTCCCGGTGTCCGTTTGACAACTTCCCATATATAAATCTTTACCTCCGGACCCTTCCGGAGCTCCTCGTGACGTCCAGGATCCCATCCGGGACTCCGAACAACATTCGGTAGTCACATACTAGTCTTCCTAATAACCCTAGCGTCACCGAACCTTAAGTGTGTAGACCCTACGGGTTCGGGAGACATGCAGACATGACCGAGACGCTCTTAGGTCAATAACCAACAGCGGGATCTGGATACCCATGATGGCTCCCACATGCTCCTCGATGTTGTCATCGGATGAACCACGATGTCGAGGATTCGATCAAACCCTGTACGCAATTCCCTTTGTCAATCGGTACGTTACTTGCCCGAGACTCGATCGTCGGTATCCCAATACCTTGTTCAGTCTCGTTACCGGCAAGTCACTTTACTCGTACCGTAATGCATGACCTCGTGTCCAACACCTTGGTCACATTGAGCTCATTATGATGATGCATTACCGAGTGGGCCCAGAGATACCTCTCCGTCATACGGAGTGACAAATCCCAATCTCGATCCGTGTCAACCCAACAGATACTTTCGGAGATACCTGTAATGCACCTTTATAGTCACCCAGTTACGTTGTGACGTTTGATACACCCAAGGCACTCTTACGATATCCGGGAGTTACACGATCTCATGGTCGAAGGAAGAGATACTTGACATTGGCAAAGCTCTAGCAAAACGAACTACACGATCTTTTATGCTATGCTTAGGATTGGGTCTTGTCCATCACATCATTCTCCTAATGATGTGATCCCGTTATCAACGACATCCAATGTCCATAGTCAGGAAACCATGACTATCTGTTGATCACAACGAGCTAGTCAACTAGAGGCTCACCAGGGACATATTGTGGTCTAAGTATTCACAGGTGTATTACGATTTCCGGATAATACAGTTATAGCATGAATAAAAGACATTTATCATGAACATTGAAATATAATAATACTTTTATTATTGCCTCTAGGGCATATTTCCAACACAAGATGCATTTGTATGAGTAGTTTATCTTGTGGGAGAAAAGGATGAATGAGGGAATGCCTTATTTGCAAATGTGGAGAGGGGTGTGGGTATCTTTTTGCAAAATTGCCATAGTTTCCTTCCTATCTGTCAGATATAAATCGGATAGCCTATATCGCAGGATGGCAGGAACACCATCATCGCAACTCTGTTTTTTATAAGAGTAGAGATATGTAAGTGTCACTGCCCCCCCCCCATCCACCCACACACACACACTTCCCCACACCGAAGGAGTAGGGTGACACCTCGATCTTGATACTAATCTATCGACTGGCTTCTCTCTCTCACACACACACACTACCCGACACCAAAGGAGTAGGGTGGCACCTCGATCTTGATAGTAATCTATCTACTCCTCTTTCAAACACACACATACACACACACACACACTCGCTAGTTGTGCCTCTGTGCCTACCGCGCACACTCTCGATACGTCTTTCTCTCCCTTCCCCTCCCCACCCTCCCCCCAACCCCAACAATGATAGCAGAAGGGTGATAACTCGATCTGATGTTAATCTGTCAATTGGTTTCTCTCTCAAACATTGTGTCTCTGTGCCTTGCTCAAACACACTCGATATGTGGACTTCTCGCGCGCGCACAGCTATAGTGACGATGACGCTAAACCCAGTGTGCCTTGTTTTTACCGGCCTCATGTGATAGTTTTCACCATGTTTTCTCTTAATTAATAAGACAACCTTTCTTTGTTACTACTGGTGAATCTAAAATCATTCGGGGCAGACATAAAACATATCACTTCAACCCAATTATCGGGGTAACTATTTTAAAAGAAACTAGCTAGATGCCCGTGCGTTGCACGGAACATCAAGATGCATTTGTATGAGTAGTTTATCTTGTGAGAGACTAGCAAGATGCCCATGCGTTGCACGAAACATCAAGATGCATTTATATGAGTAGTTTATCTTGTGAGAGAAAAGGATGAACGAGGGAAGGCCTTATTTGCAAATGTGGAGAGGGGTGTGGGTATCTTTTAGCAAAATTGCCATAGTTTCCTTCTTATCCATCAGATATAAATCGAACGGCCTATACTGCGGGATGGCAGGCACACCATCATCACCAACTCTGTTTTTTATCTCTAACTCTTATAGAAGACTCAGTTGGTGATGATGGTGTGTCTGCCATCCGTCATTTCTGACCATCAGATCTGCATCTAATGACTATGATGTAAGTCGTCGCATTTTTGCAACAAGACCCCACTTCTCTGCTCCAATTTGCAGAAACCCCTTAGTATCTTGAAACCAACCACATCCCACCCCCACCTCATCAAAACAGCCACAAGGAATATATTTTGAGTGAAACCTAATACGAGTATATTTTTAGTGATATATACACCAAACTAGAGTGTTTTTCTTTCAAGTTTGTGAACATGTATTATTCTATTTTGGATCCGTTGCAACGCACGGGCACATTGCTAGTAAGAGTAGAGAAAAGGATGAACAAGGGAAGGCCTTATTTGCAAACATGGAGAGGGGTGTGGCTATCTTTTTGCATAATTGCCATAGTTTCCTTCCTATCCGTTAGATATAAATCCGACGGCCTATATTGCAGGATGGCACGCACACCATCATCGCCAACTCTGTTTTCTACTCCCTCCGTTCCTAAATATTTGTCTTTTTAGAGATTTCAACAAGTGACTACATACAGACCAAAATGAGTGAATCTACACTCTAAAATATGTCTACATACACATTCGTATGTGGCAGTCCATTTGAAATCTGAACAAGACAAATATTTAGCAATGGATGGAGTATAAGAGTAGACATGGAGATATATCTTCAGCATGGTATACAACAAAATGTGCTGGACTGGTTAGCGACGGATGCTCGCAACGCGATGACTTGAGTTTGAATTCTGTCTTTAACTTTAGATTTTTATATTATATAGTACTTATTTAATATATACTTCTTTCTCTACTATACTAACAGTGGAACCCACAGAGTACTTAGAATACAAGATTAAGGATGGACTTGTTTCTTTTTAACTTTCTGTACAAAGTTGTAGCCACCCTGCAAGTCACATGTACATTGTACATGCAATTAAATTTTTATAGAGGGAGAATCATACACGCAATTAACTCAAATGGATTGGATGTGACTCTATTATGTCCAGCATAAGATCATCTCCAACGGCAGCGGGCAAATTTCCTCCCACTTCATTCCGCGGAGGACGACATCAAACGCCAGTGGCATACATTTTCACAACTATAACCAACCAGATGAAATTCGTGCAAACACAGACTGTTTTCATATAAGCATGAAGGATTTCGTATAAAAAAGCCGGATCTTCATATAAACATGATGGATTTCACTAGATTTACATGAACTAAGCGGTGCTAATCCAGCTTTCTTGGTATAATTAATACTCCTTCCGTCCGGAAATACTTGTCCTAGAAATGGATGTATCTAGACTTATTTTAGTTATAGATACATCCAATTTATCCATTATTAGAACAAATATTTCCCGCCAGTCGAAGAGGGAGTACCTAATCTAAATGGCCGCCCACGGATCCCTTTGTCTTCCTCATGTCCGCCAGACACTTGCAGGGTCGACGAAGGTCCTCGGAAGAGACGAAGCAGCAAAGAAACCACCTGAATGCGTAGTCGTCGCCTCGACGGTGGCCTTCACGGGACCCAAGTGGCGGCGGCCTCCCATGTTCTACTTCTCCTCAATGATGGCGGCGGACACGGAGAAGTTGGCCACCGACTTGTCTCTCTCCACGCACCCGGCTTCCGTCACTGCCTGCATGGCGTTGCTGCAGGCACGGGAGGCGCGGCCGCAGGCACGGGAGGTACGCCCACAGACACGGGAGGTGCGGCCACCGCAGACAGTGGTGGCACGGTACGATGCAGCAGCGACGACCCCCGTACCGGCGTGCTCGCCGCCGTGCCGGCGTGGAGCAACTCGCCACTCCTCATCGAGCTGAACTAGAGCGGCGCGTTGCTGAACCATGCGCTGGATTGGGGCGGCAACTAGCTCTGTCGGGCCAAGCGAGGTTAGTGAAGCACCGAGCGGCCTCGCTTGTATCCGGAGGGCTTGGCGGGCCACCCAACTGGGTAGTATGCGAGAGAACGACTCCTAGCAAGCCATCGGAAGGGTGGAGAAAATGGTGAAGGAAGAGATAGGGGAGCAGCGGTGCGGTGCGGTTCTTGCCCGCTGTCTGTCTAGCCTCGTTTAAATAGAGGGTGGAGGGTAGGAGCTTGGCTGGCATTTGGCCTCGTTTAAACTGAGGATGGATGAGAGGAGCTCGGCCGGTGTTGCGTTTAATTCTGGCCCGCTCATGAACGGACGTGTGGCCGGAGTAGGTTTCTCGGTTTGCATGCGGGTTTAACGGAGGGGTTTGATGGAGGCGAGGAGGCGTGTTCAGCCGGGCGTGCAGCAGGCGGCGCAGTACTGTTCGATTTGACAGCGGGCGGTGCAGTTCCCGATACGGCTTTAATGCAGATGAGGGAGGGGTAGCGGTTCCCGAAATGTTGAACGGCCAATGATGCATCCTCCTTCAATTAGCATCGTGCATGCATGAGGGAAGTAATGGGAGGAGGACCGGGAAAAGAGGCTACACGATGTGAATGCAATGCAGTTTGCACTCATATAAAGGCGCCCGTCCATTCCAATGCATCTACCACATCGTACGCACCTAAGCATTTGCCTAAGCACCTACACTAAGCACAAAAGTGCTCACTCCAGACCCATGGCGGCGATGCGCGCGAGCGGCCAGCGGCTGTGCCAGATGGTCCACGACGTCGGCCTGCGGCATGGTGCCGAGGATCGTCTCTAGACGGTGTTCACGACCGGCTGGTGGATGGCCGCCATCCACGCCAACTACGACTCTCAGATGGACCAGATGATTGTTGCCACCACCAACAAGTTCACCATCCTCGAGAAGCCCAGGGACGACATCACCATACTCCTCCAGCCCGCGCACCCGGGCTCCTCATTGCCTGCCACCCTAATCGGCCTCCATGGCCGGAACCTCTTTCAGGCAT
This sequence comes from Triticum dicoccoides, assembly GCF_002162155.2. Lineage (NCBI taxonomy): Eukaryota > Viridiplantae > Streptophyta > Magnoliopsida > Poales > Poaceae > Triticum > Triticum dicoccoides. The sequence continues at coordinate 394,777,644 of NC_041390.1, read as the reverse complement.
GGGTGGCCCTGCGACTGCCCGCCGACGCCACAACGAATGTCCACATGGAGGTCGCGCTCGCCGTGAGGCACCTCGCCCTGCAAGAATTCGTCGACCTACACATCCACATGTACGAGCAAATCGTGTACATAGGTATCTAAGGCCATTGAGGATGCTACGACGTTGGGCTTCCTCAACCAGCTGGAAGCCTTGGATGCCTTTGCTGAGAAGCATCTTGACCTCGACACAAAATTCGCCACTCCTTAGCCGCCGGTCAGTGGCCCGGCGCACTAAGTTGAGGAGGAGGAGGTCGTACGTTGATGGATGCATCTTTCTTCTTGCCTCCTGTAACCACCACTGCGATCGCATCATCGTGGGCTTAATTCTTATTGTGCTATTGCATTCTCGTTCCAATCAATACGGACATGTGTGATCCCTTTGCTTAATTATATGCATCACTATAACTAGTACTCCATCCGTCAATTTATAAGTTGTGCTTACCTTTTCCATCAACTTCGTGCAACGCACGGGCATCTTGCTAGAAACACTAGAACATGTCGGACCGCATGTGACCAAACCGATGATGCGCCAACCTAGCTACTACGTACCCTGCTTATCTGGCGGAAATAGCCCCGCCCTAGCGTTTCCAATCGTTATTTCTATCTATCGATCATGCCAAGGAGCAGAACCAAATGTTACAATTTATACATTTTTCTCTACTCCTACTCCTATAAAAGACTCAATTGGTGATGGTGGTGTGTCTGCCATCCGCCGTTTCTGACCATTAGATCTGCATCTAACGGCTGTGAGGTAAGTTGTGGCATTTTTGCAACAATAGCCCACTTCTCTGCTCCAATTTGCAGAAAACCCCTTATTATCTTGAAAGCAACCACATCCTCCCTCACCTCATCAAAACAGCCTGAGAAATATATTTTGAGTGAGAAGTAATATATTAGGAGTATATCAAAACAAGAGTGATTTATTTCAAGTTTGTGAACAAGTACTACTATTCTACTACTTTGGATCTATCGCAACGCACGGGCACATTGACAATAAAAGGAAAAGGCCTGCCACATTCGCGTCGCACCCCCACACGCCCGGGAATCCGACACGCCACATAGCTAGGGAAGGCATGTTGCCTAGCATTTTCACTTTCATGTGGGACCACCGTTGAGCAAACCGACTATTGGCAAACCGCACCCCGCCCGCCGCTGGGTTGGAAAATAGAAACAAGGGGAAGATCTAGCTGTAGCACGGAAGCCAAGAAATTTGGTGTCTGATGGGACTCACTGATAGAGTGTTATTTATTCATAACTAGCAAGATGCCCATGCGTTGCACGGAAAATCAAGATGCATTTATATGAGTAGTTTATGATGTGGGAGAAAAGGATGAACAAGAGAAGGCCTTATTTACAAATGTGGAGAGGGGTGTGGGTATATTTTTGCAAAATTGCCATAGTTTCTTATAAATCGGACGACCTATATTGGAGGATGGCAGGCACACCATCATCACCAACTCTGTATTTTATATACTAGTTTATCTTGTGTGAGAAAAGGATGAACGAGGGAAGGCCTTATTTGCAAATGTGGAGAGGTGTGTGGGTACCTTTTTGCAAAATTGCCATAGTTTCTTTCCTATACGTCGGATAAGAGTAGAGATTTGGTTACCAAATCTCATGCGTGCAATGCACGTGTACCTTACTAATTGGTAGTAGTAAGAAACAAATTCCGGGTTTGGCACGAGCTCATACTACGGGAGCACCACAAGGGCTGTCGCAGGAGTTACATTTCCCTCTCGGGGCCCACTGGACTGAGCTTCAGTGCTTTAGTGCACCGGCCTATGAGTCAATGACATGCAGACCTTAAATGCGGTTGGCCCACATGTCATTCTCATGGTGGTGGCGTGGTTTGTGACTCACTCGTTTGAGATGAATAGGCTGGTGGTGGCGTGGCCGTGGTGAGGGTGCCACAGCTGGATGTCGAGGCGTTATGAGGCGTAGATGGCCACACCGACGGGTACTACCTGTAGTAAACAAGTACTCCTGAGGATTGATGCCCGGGACGAAATGTGTCACAGCCGTTGGATGAAAATTCTATGCTGCGGGAGTACGGATCAGAGCACAGGAGCGGAGCACTCAAACCGCGTCCAATCGGGTGTGGCTGTGGTAGAAAGTTGATGGTCGCCGCAGTTCAGCTGGCCCGCATGTCATGCACACAAAGGTAGAGGAGCGGTGGGGCCGAGAGGGATGAGGCGCACGTCAGGGGACGTCATGCCGTGGGTTGGAGCGGCGTCGTGGGAATCGCGTGTGGGTGTGGCAGTGGTAGAAATAAGAAACGGGATGGTCGCCGTGGTTCAACTTCCATGGACAAGCTGTCATGTCTTCTGGCACATGCATTGCATACCGCTCACTGCAAGGAGCAGTAGTAGAGAAAACTTGTTCCAAAGATACCATTTTTCTGATAAAATTCTCGAGATATCACTAGTTTTTACACATGGGATTACTCCTGCAAGGGTCAATCACAACAGGTGTTTTGTAAAAAAATGCATCTTGATGTTCCCTACAATGCACGGGCATCTTGCTAGTTATAGAAGAAGCCCACATGGGCATCTTGCCGCAGGGTGTGCCACCGACCCAAACTCATTTTTTTCAGACACTTAGGTGCACCAGATGTCATGCCACGCTACAAAATGTAAAAAAATAACTCCAATTTTTTTAAAACATGTTATCTTCAAACCATCAAAACAGACCGAGGAATATATTTTGAGTGAAGCATGATTTACTTTTACTGATATATGTATATCAAAACTAGGTGTTTATATTTCAAGCCCGTGAACAAGTATTATTCTACTACTTTGGATCCATTGCAACGCACTGGCTAGCACATTGGTAGTAGTAGTCTCTATCTCTATCTCTACTCTACTCTTATAAAAACAGAGTTGTTGATGATGGTGTGCCTGCCATCCTGCAGTATAGGCCGTCCGATTTATATTTGACAGATAGGAAGGAAACTATGGCAATTTTGCAAAAAAATACCCACACCCCTCTCCACATTTGCAAACAAGGCCTTCCCTCGTTCATCCTTTTCTCCCACAAGATAAACTACTCATACAAATGCATCTTGATGTTCCGTGCAACACACGGGCATCTTGCTAGATCTTATAAAAAGCAGAGTTGGTGATGATGGTGTGCCTGCCATCTTACAATATAGGTCGTCCGATCTATATCTAACTGATAGGAAGGAAACTATGACAATTTACCTGCACTCATCTCCACATTTGCAGATAAGGCCTTCCCTCGTTCATCCTTTTCTCCCGCAAGATCTTGATGTTTCGTGCAACGCACGTGCATCTTGCTAGTCTCTACTCTTATAAAAAATAGAGTTGGTGATGATGGTATGCCTACCATCCTGCAATATAGGCCGTCTGATTTATATTTGACGGATAGGAAGAAAACTGTGGCAATTTTGCAAAAAGAAACCTACACCCCTCTCCACATTTGCAAATAAGGCCTTCCCTCGTTCATCTTTTTATCTCACAAGATAAACTACTCATACAAATGCATCTTGATGTTCCGTGCAACGCACGAGGATGTTTCCTTGGGGGTCTCTCCAGCGCGGCGTGGCCGTAGTTGCAAGTTGACGCCCCTTGAGATGCCGACATTGAGGGGCACTCGGGTTTTGTCCGATGAGAAGGTAAGATGAGTTTGATCACGTAGTAAATGCATTCTAAAGACTACTTCCGTGTCCATTTCCTAATTCTCCCCCTGGCCACTGTTTCACAGGTTAGGCTCGGTGCGAGTGGAGATTGGCTTGCATATGCACGGGAGGGTACCAACATCAATTTGCACAACATCTACAACGGTGACACCGTTCCCGTAGAACCATTGTCCAACATTGGGATCAGCCATGCAATGGGCCACCACCTGAATTGGTAGGATGGAACCACGGTGAGATTGAAGAAGATAGCACGAACCTTGCACATGGCGGTTAAAGGTGGGCGATGTTGTCTATAGCCGATTTGTTGCCGTACGAGTACGAAGACGCTGTGCTCCTTTCTAACCACATCTTCACGGTGACAAACCAGGGGACTTGTTTCGTATGGGACACATCCTACGGTATACTCCCTCTTTCCCAGTTTATGTGTTTTGAATTTTTCCGTTTTATAAGTTTCAAATTCAAAATTAGAGCTCCCCATCACATGTTGAGATTACAATGTCCATTAAATCATTGGTGCATGTATAGTAAAGAAACAAATCTCGACTTTGGCACAAGTTCGTGGAGTGGTAGCACCACAAGACCTTGCACAGGAGTTACATTTACCTCTCGGGGCCCTCGGGGCTGAGCTTCAGTGTCTTACTACACCTGCCTTTGAGTCAATAACATGTGGACCCGATAGGTGGCTGGTCCACATGTAATGCTCCCAAAGGAAGAGGGGCAGTGGGGCCGAGAGGGGTGAGACGCAGGTCGGGGGCCGTGTGGTGTCATGGGTTCGAGCGGCGTCGTGGGAATCGCATCTGGCTGTGGTAGAAACTTAATGCTCGCTGCATTTCTATTGGCCCACATGTCATGCACACAAAGGAAGAGGAGCGTTGCGGCCGAGAGGGGTGAGGTGCACGTCGGGGGACGTGGTGCCGTTGGTTGGAGCGGCGTCGTGGAATCGTGAGTGGCAGTGGATGAAACGTGATGGTCGATGCAGTTGAACTTCCATGGACAAGCTGTCATGTCTATGGACACATGCATTGCATACCGATCACTGGAAAGAGTAGTAGAGAAAGCTAGGCGGATAAATAGTTCCATATAGTCAAGCGGACCCACGCTACTACTTGTTCCAAAGACATGCACACCATCGAAATAGTCCATCTATATCAATATACACTAAGAGGGAATAATTTTTTTACAAGAGAGGAAATAGTTCATCCATCCATAATGCACTGCTGCTGGTGCAGCATCTTCTTCTTGTTGTTGTTGTTCTCATTTTCTGTGGGAGACGGCTTCGCAACAAGCTCTCTGGACCTTGAAGCTATCTCAAAACTCACACGGGCATCGAGGGCAGCATATTTTATCTGCTCGTACATAAAGGGATAATTCTCCCATCCAGATGACCTTAATGCCAGCGTCTTGTCACCCTTGTGAAGATTTGTTTCGAGCACAAATTTTGCTACGTCGAATAGGGATGGTGTCGGTTTATCACAATCTTCTACATGAATTTTTATTTTGGTTTGTACGTCAGCGATGCTTTTCAAATCAAGGTTGTACGGCTCCAACTTGTGTTTGCCCCCTGTGATGGCTGCCCCACAGAAGTATATGTCCTCCTGAGACAAGAAATCGTGAAGCTCACCTGGTATGGAGGGCACGTGTATGATGTGGTACACCAAAACATCATCTTTGAGGCACAGCTGAAGGACGGCGATGCATTGGATCTTCCCAGTGGCACGCTCCGTGTACTCTGCGTCGAGACCGATGACCTTCATCTCCACCTTTTGGAGGGAGTTGGATACATTGTTGATCCACTTCCGAACAACCCTTGGGTGGTCGGTGACTGTGGCAACTATGCCCAACGAGCCTTCGACGAGGACATGTTCATCTCGATCTCTTTCGCCATTTGGAACCGCTGGACCGGAGGGCTATGGTTTGGAGAATTAGGATTAGATGGCTAGTCTAACTGAAGAAGATGATTATTTATAGGGGCTTCGGAATTACTCCAGGAGGATGTGAAGAGGTTAAAACAATGTGAATGCAGTGTGGTTTGGATGCAAATGAAGATGAAGGAGCAGTGAAGAAGCCGAGGAAAATCGGTTCCCGATGGAGAAGTAAATGGGAGAAGTGGCATGCAGGCAGTTGATTAGACGGCTAGGTAGACTAAACAAAAAGGCTACGCAGGTAGACTGAGGAGTGGGGCTAGTCCCTGTACGTGCCCATCCTTCTAGCACTACATGTGCCGCTGGCTAGTTGAGGTCACTCTTTCGAATCACCATGGCGAGACATTTTATGATTCCTTTTTATTTCTACACCCCTCCTGACATGTGGGACCTACGCAAACGGATTAAAAAATGTGTCGTAGCTGGTTCGGATGGATATTGGTGCATGCGTGCGAAACACAACATTCTCTAGTTAAGGAATATGTGGTTATCCTCAAAAAAGGAAAGTCCTTCTTCGCGCTTCCGCATGCACGAGAATTTGGTTCTGCTCGCAATATGGATGATACCTGGAGGATGAAGTGAACCGAGAGGCATGCTAGCACGGGAGTAGTACTCATGTTCCTACTACTCCTACTACTACTACTACTACTAGTAGTAGTAGTAGTAGTAGTAGTAGTAGTAGTAGTAGTAGTAGTAGTAGTAGTAGTAGTAGTAGTAGTAGTAGTAGTAGTAGTAGTAGTAGTAGTAGTAGTACAACTGTGGTACACTTGATGGTCAAAATACTATTATTCATCCGGTCCTCGTAGTGAAGTGACAAGACCCTGTGCCCGAGGTGACACCAGTCCAGGCGGCGTGTCCGGGTTACCAAAGTCAGCCTCACCTTGTGCATTGTGCAGTCACTATCACCGCCGTTGTATAGCAAGCCTCGCCTCGTCTCCCTCTCCCCTAGAACCACTCGATCTCCATCTTCGTCTCCATCTCGCCGGAGATCCTGAGGTCACTCTTCATCATCTCACTTTGCCCCCACGTACCCTTGCCTCGCTCGCCTCCCCCAGTACCACTATTCCCTCGCTAGCTGCTCCAGCACCGAGAGCCTTCTCCCCCGTAAATCAAGCCCCCCAAAACCCCACCTTCCAAACTCCACCATGGCCGAACGCGAACCACGCAACATCCATATGAGTCGCGATTGGAGCAATCTCCCCAGTGACGTCCTCGACCTTTGTTGTTCACATATGGATATATTGAGTGCCCTACGGCTGGCTACATGCTCGAGGGGCATGCACACGGCCATCATCGAAGCGAGGCCTAAGCTTTTCAAGACACCCTGCTTGCTGCTATCTGGTCTTGCGAGATTTTCTCACCATGATACGGAGGCGTACATGATGCCCCTCGACTTCAATCCGACCTCCATTAGCCGAAACTTCTTTGTAGGTATGTAGTGGGTCGCCGTACATCATTTCCCTCGACTTCGATCAGATCACCATCGCCCAAAAATTCTTGCAGGTGTGTACTGGGTCGGCATGAACTCCCAATGGATGGCTGCCGTCAGAGAAGACAGGAAAAGTTGGTGCTCGTGAACTTCCAGACGTCCCATGAGATTATCCTTCCTTCGCTGGATGATATAGAGTTTTACCACCCCGGTCCAAGTCATCGAGATTACGCCGTCAGTTGGATGCACCATGTTTTACAGAAGATTGTAATCTGCCAAGTGCCCACACGACATGCGGATTACGCAGACTTCAAGCTAATTTCCTTGTTCGACAAGGGACTCGCCTATCTTTCCGTCGGTGCCTTCGTTAGCTGGAGACAGCTCAACTCGCAGTGGATCGCCGTTAAAGCTGATACACACTTCTGTGATGCTATTGAACACAATGGCATCATCTATGCAATCAACGAAGCAGATGGCACCATGTATTGCTGGGACGGCGCGTGTAAGTTGCTTCCATCTGATGTTAATGATGACGCCATGACACTATTTGAACTTTTTGTGATGATTGACATATCCCTGTTTGAGCAGAATTTGAGTAGAACTATGGCAATGTATTAGAGACGTCGTAAATCAGCTATATTTGGAATGAGTTAATTCATGTGATTGTGACCATGTCGTTACAGCCAATTTGTACCCCTGAATAATCAAACGGTTAGGAAGATATTGATATTCTCCTTATTTTATAGTAATCTATATACTACTAAATATGAGTGTGTATCAATGGCCATGTTAGTTTCCTCATTTTCATGATGTAGAAACATGCATCACATTGTTGGTTTCATCTAACCATACATTAGGGAAGTAAATGTGCATATGGAGAACTCTATATTTGGAAATAGTGAAATCTTGTAATGCTTACCATGTGTACATACCTATGTTCGCCCTTTAGCAATCAATGGCTAGAATAATATGCTCACAAATTTTTTTCCCACAGAACATGAGTATATAACAATGCATGGTCTGTTAGTTTCCTTGAAGAATTTGTTTGTGAGGACGGAACATGATTAATGCATGACATGGTAGTTTCCTGTGAAGAATCGATTGTGAGATAACATGAGTATAACCATGCATGGCACTTCTATATTTTCGAACCCAGTATACATTTCCCTGTATTTTCCTCCCAGTTCCAACAGGGACATATAAATGTTGTTTCTTGCATTATCCTACTCATACTCTGAATAATGTTGATCTTACATTAACAATGCATGTCCTTTTTGATATGATGTAGTGTCCCTACAGCTACTGCCCTTTGTAATCGCACCACCTTTGCCAACAGGGAAGCACAACCGGTTCCTCGCTCGGTCAGACAACGGCAAAAGACTGGTGATCATTCGGACACATGAGCCGCAAAAAACCCACTGTATGCAAGCACCATGAAATACGTGAGTATCTGGACAGTGGCTGTTACGTCTATGAGCAGGATACCAGCTTGTTGGGGCCTTCAGGATTTTTGAGTTGGAGGTGGGTAAACAGCCTTGGTTCACACTCTCTGTTTCTCGGACTCAGTTATCCGATTAACTAGGAGATAACCATTGGCAAGGACCTTGATGGCAGAGAGGCTCTCTTTGCTATGGAAAACTGTATCTACATGGCGAGCCCTAGGAGTTCCGGAGCAAACTCCCCTGATTGTCAACGATACAACATGTGGCCAAAATAAGGTGAGAATGACAAAGGCATCTGGATTAACTTTGATCCATGGATGTGTCGAGTCCGACAAGCAGTGATGTAGTTCAAGCCTTCACATTGATATGTAATTGGCATGTTCTGTCGAAAGGGTGGAGTACTGGTGTCTCCAGATCACTGGTGGCTGAACTGGGGCTGCAAATTATGATGGTGTTGGATCATCCCTCTTTGAATGACTTGTTGTCTTTGCTGCTTATTCTGGATGGGTAGTTCTCTCTTTTGTTATGCATATTCCTTGTCATTTGGTCATCCTCATCTATGTCGCTCTTACTATGTAATAGTTGCCTCTATTTAGAATGTAATTCTCGTCTGGATCACGGGAGTCTGAGCGCTGCAGATGGGTGCATTTTGGTTGTGTAGCAAGACTTCTTATGAACTATCATGTCTTGCTGTTTATGTTGGTAGTAGTCACTAGTCAGTGTTTGAATGTTGTATATACCATTGTTTTGAACTGTTTATTGTCTCGAACTGCTGGTGGGCTAAATGAGGGCATCACCATTCTCTAGTGTTTAGAGTATATCTCCTTTTTTCATGTTATAATTTGATCTCAGTGCCTTTTCGATGATGTACACTTGTTTGGGCCAGTGAGGTGTCGTTGAATATGGGCCGAGTAGTAACACAATGCCAAATAGGTCAATTATGACTCTCAGGCCGGGCTCTCAAAAGATCCTAAAAAGGCCGGGCTCTCAAAAAAAGAAAGAATAAGGACTCTTAGGCCGACATGTGGGCGCCACCAGTGTTTTCGTGCGCTTGCGCGCCGAGAGCATATTGGCGCGTGTTCAAAATTCATGCTACCTTTTCATCCCCAATCTCCCGCCCCTCCCCCACCTCTGGAATCTCGATTCCTACTCCGGTTCCCCCAAATCCCCCTCCTATAATCAAGCACACTATCATGTCGCCGGTCAACGCGGATCTCCGAGTCAGAGATCTTGAGGTCCGTCCTGCCTTCGGGCGCTGCGTGCTATCGCTCAACAGTGGCATGGCGGCGCTTGACGACCAGTTTGCCGGCAAAGTGTTGATGGTGACCATCAATGGCGACCGGCCTCCTATCTCGCCGGACGACCTTGCCAAAGCTCTTGGCATTGCGCACGGCATCCAAATAAGTGACTTGCTTGTCGAAGTCTGTCCACCACCGACTGATTTCTTCGTCAGGTTCCAGACAACTTTCGACTGCAGTCGTGTGTTCGAATCTTCCTGGCGTTTGTTCTACGATGGCGCGCTGGTGAGCTTTGATCGGTGGCACCCAGGATGGGGCTCGGTGCCCTCTGAGCTTGAGTTTTTAACAAAGCTTACCTTCCACAGCATGCCTCGACGTGCTTGGAATAGCGAGTCCATGAATGAGCTTATCAACGACCTTGGAGGTGAGCTTGTAAGTATGTTTGTTCCTTCAGACAGCTGGGCTCTGACGGTTATGGCATGGATGAAGAAGCCGTCCACCATATCAAAGGTGATTGGTGTTGAGATACCGGTGCAGGAACCGGGGCTGTACTATTCATCGCCACCAAGGCCGCCGCGGACCATGTTAGGGATGTACCTGTATCGAGTGTTCGTGCATGTCGAAGAAGTGGTCAATCCATCAATCGAAGTCCTGTCGCCGCCGCTGGTGCCCGGGTCCATCGACGATGTCCGTTACAGGAGTCAACGTCGGACTTTCCTCGTGTTGCTCGGAATGATGGATGGCATAGGGCCTACTCCATAGCGCGACAGAGGCCACTGCTTCTTTGGGAGAATAGGTGGGGCTGGCTGCCTGGATGTGCTCTAATTTGAGGTAACAACTGAATCTTATCAGATACTGTACTAGTTAAATCCGAGCTATGGGTGTGAAGCACTGATGTGCCGGTACATTTGATTGTGACATGTTCTATTTTTTACCTGAACATTTTTTAGAAAGGGTTGTACATCAACTTAATGTTCTAGCAGAACTTATATATTGAGTTGTTTGCCTGTTTTCTTTGCACATCATTCAAGATATTTCCCCGTCATTGATAAAGCCGATGAACCATTATGTACGAGTTTGTTGGTTTCAACATAGCCCTACCCGTAGTGATACACTGCTTCCACCATGATTGTGCCGCCTGCGTGAAATTTTTGTATGCAAGTTCAGTGTGCTATGATGTTCTATATGATTGTGTCAACTATATAAGTTTTTACTGAGCATCATCAATGCACATGGCTAAAAGATGTATTTACAAGCATCGACCAATGGGTTTCTCTCTCTCTCCCACAAACACACACGCACAGACACACACACAAACACACATACACACACACACAAGTGGGACCCGTTGAATTATTTCTTCTCTTGTGACAGCTTTTAATTAGGTTCCACTGTACTCTAACTTTTTTCTTAAGTTATTAATTGAGCTCAGTGATTTCAAAAAGTTGTACAGAAGCCTGTTTGGGCCTTTCCGGCGTCGCTGAATGTGGGCTGAGTAGTCATGTAAGGTTGTACTGTACTACATAGGCCTTTTTTTAACGTCAGCAATGCAACTGGGCTGGTAGTTGTACACAATCTGGGTCAACTTGTTATTCTCTGCTCCGCTGGGCTGCAAATCTTTCCTAGGAGGGATGCATTAGGCTTGACAAGAAATGGGCTTTAATAAATAATAAATTGGATGTACTTATAAAAACTGGGCAGTAACTATAAAAAATGCACCAAACACGTAATTAGTTTATAAAATATTACTTTTGGATTTTGAAATTTTTAATTTCATTAATTGTTGCGCGCGCAATGTTTCGTTGGATTCTTACGTAATACAAATTTATATTGAAATTGTATTTAATCTGACTAGAAATTTCGGGATAAAAATATTTCAGATCCCATCAAAATGTGGGAAATTTTATTGAATTCTGTTTTGAACGGTTGGTTGAAATTATTAATCATTGTCCTAGCTAGAAAATGGGTTATACTTTTAACAAACTGTAAATGGGTTGTAGTAAATTCCATTAGAATTCAAAAATGGGATGTACATTCTTACAAATCGCAAATGGGCTATAAGTTCTTTGCCACACACTTGTGGGCCTACTAAGTTGACACGTCCCCTCAAAAAAAAGTAAGCTGGCGTGTATGCAAGGCTTTGTCAACTTATAGTCAACACACGGTTCTAGCAGCTGTGGCCGTTGGATGTCCATCCAATGGATGTCGTGCTTCTTCTTCAATCTCGTATATTCTAGCTTCAGCCGCCGAAAAAATGATTCCTCCCCCTGACATCTAGGGCGCACCGTTTCGGAGGCTGACCTGTGGGCCTACTAAGTTGATGCGTACCAAGGGCCTTGTCAACTTAGTCAATATAAACGATTCTAGCTGCAGAGACCATACAATGTCCAACCAACGGACGTAGTGCTTCTTCAACCTCTGGTCTTCTTGCTCCAGCCCCCCAAACCAGCGCCGGTGGGACTGCCTACTCCCTCCTCCCGTGGCCGGCTGTGCTGCCGCACAGACCGCACCGCCCCACCCTACTCCATTGCTGGCCAGGCCATTCCTCTACTCACTCACACCTCCTGTTATTTTCCGGTGACGGCAGCCGGACCAGTAAACCCTCGTACTCCCCACCGCGTGGGCTTCCACTGTCGCGTCTTCCTCGGCTCCGTGTCATTCCCTTCCTAGGCCTCGCCGTCGTCTACCTCCCTGATGCTCTCGGTGCGGCGTGGTCAACATGGTCAAGGAACAACATCCATCGGACGTGGACTGTACGTGGAGAGGCTGACAGCTGGGTCCACGGCCGCACACAAGGAAATGCCTCCTTATTATGCGCAAAACAATGATTCCTCCACCTGACAGCAGGGACCCACTGGATGGACCACCGTATTTTGTGAAAAAAACGTATCCCCCTGACTGCTGGGACCCACCAGCTACATCTTGGCACACAAGGAAGTGCGTCCATATTACGGGCAAAAAAAAATGATTCGCCCCCCTAACTGCTGGGACCCACCAGTTACATCTTCTCACCCAAGGAAGTGTCTGGCGGTCGGGACCCACCTGGTTGAAGCGTCCGTAGCATTGCCATTCTGGTCGCGAACGTGTACGTACATACGATCGGTCTGTCTGCGGGCTGCAGCAATAAACCGTGGCCATGTAAGGAAGGGCACGTGTCGTAGTAGAGGCGCGCACGTAGCATGTACATGTACATACAGTGGCCAGGGTGCAAGAAAGTAAATACGGCCAAGTACGTACATACGGGCGGGGTCTCAAACGCCTACTCGTGCATACGTATGGCCATGGCTCGTGTACATGGCTGGGTTGGAACGGAGAAACTGCGTCGTCATTGTGTTCATGGGGAGGCAACGGAATGCGTCGTCTTCATCGGAGGCAACGGAACGCATGCTGTTCATCGGGAGCCAACCGGCTTGGATGAAATAGCCGATGGAAACGAGGCATGGCGTACCGCAGAACGGAGGAAACGGCCTTGTGTTCGACTGGCCACGGTCGAAACGGGATCCTGTTCATCAGGAGGGGTCTGGCGTACCACAAAACAGAGGAAACGGACTTCTCTTGGACCTCCTACGGTGGAAACGGGGTCCTGTTGACCGGGATGGGTGTGGCGTACCGCAAAACGGAGGAAACGGACTTGTGTTGGAGCGCTATGGTCGAAACGGGGGTCCTATTCATCGGGAGGGGTGTGGCATACCGCAAAACGGGAATCCACGGGATAATGTTCATATCCACCATCGACTACCTCCACGGGCTACTGTCCATCCATTGTCGACCTCCTCCAGCCTCCACATGCGACTGTTCATCCACGGGCTCCTATTCATCCAGCCTCCACCGCACGCTCCTCCACCGGCTACTGTTCAACCAGCCCTCTCCACGGGGTCCTGTTCAACCACCCCTCCACGAGCTACTGTTCATCCAGCCCTCCACCGGCTACTGTTCAACCAGCCCTCCATGAGGTCCTATTCATCCAGCCTTCCACAGGGTCCTTTTCATCCACCCCCAACCGGCTCGATCGATCGGGGTCCTGTTCATCCAGCGGCAACGGCCTCTACTACCACGGGGTCCTGTTCATCCAACCCCCC
>NC_041390.1:394739118-394763555 GCF_002162155.2 Triticum dicoccoides | reverse complement strand
TCACTGTTCATCCAGGGAAGGAGGCAGCAGGGTTCGATCGGCTCCAGTTAGCAACAGTAGAAAATGAATCACTCGGGTTCAATTAACAGCAAGGGATCGATCGATCACTCGGGTTCAATAACGTGTAGCCTTTAGTGCAATCGCTCGGGTTCAGTTAGAGCCCAACACCTCGCTCGGGTTCAATTAGAGCCCAACGACTCGCACACACGCACGTACGTATGAGAGAAACGCGCATCGCTCGGCCCCCAACCACCCACCGTAACCGGGAACTCCACCGATATTTTCCTCGCCCTTGCTTCTACCACGGTTTTTCCTGTCATGAACGGCCCAAAGAATGTCATGTAGCTGTGACTCCGGCCCGCCCAGGACGAAAAGCCCATTTTCGGTCATGATTTTTTGTCATAGAAGTAGGACCCCACCACATCTATGATGATACCGGGTTTTTTCACAATTATCGTCATAGAAGTGTCATAAGCATGACATAAAAAAATTTGTTTGGCCCAAAATGTCACGGATGTGTCTTTTTCTGTAGTGCACATAACTCATATAATATTATATCATCATCGAACGTTAAGCGTGCGGACCCTATGGGTTCGAGAACTATGTAGGCATGACTGACACACCTCTCCGATCAATAACCAATAGTGGAACCTGGATGACCACATTGGCTCCTAAATATTCTACGAAGATCTTTATCGGTCGAACCGTTATGAAAACATATGTAATTCCTTTTGTCCATCGGTATGTTACTTGTCCGAGATTCGATCGTCGGTATCTTCATACTTAGTTCAATCTCGTTACCAGCAAGTCTCTTTACTTGTCCTGTAATACATCACCTTGTGACTAACTCCTTAGTTGTTTGCTTGCAAGCTTATGATGTGTATTACCGAGAGTGCCCAGAGATACCTCTTCGATACACAGAGTGACAAATCCCAATCTCAATTTATGCCAACTCAACAAACACCTTCGGAGATACCTTTAGAGTATCTTTATAATCAACCAGTTATGTTGTGACGTTTGATAAAACACAAGGCATTCCTCCGGTATCCGGGAGTTGCATAATCTCATAGTTGAAGGAATATGTATTTGACATGAAGAAAGCAATAGCAATAAAACTGAACAATCATTATGTTAAGCTAACGGATGGGTCTTGTCCATCACATCATTCTCCTAATGATGTGATCCTATTATCAAATGACAACTCATGTCCATGGTTAGGAAACCTTAACCATCTTTGATCAACGAGCTACTCTAGTATAGGCTCACTAGGGAAACGGTGTTTATTTATGTATTCACACATCTATTAAGGTTTTTGATCAATACAATTCTAGCATGAATTATAAACCTTTATCGTGAATAAGGAAATATAAAATAACAACTTTATTATTGCCTCTAGAGCATATTTCCTTCAGCGACAAGTACAAGGTGAGCGGTATCTTCAACATCAAGGATCTCTCTCCCTACCATGGTGATGAGGTTTTCGATCCGAGGTTGGATCTTTACCAAGGGGGGATGATGTGGAGCATCCTACGGTCATCCCCATGGACCTACCTACGTCTACCCAAGTTCCTACTGGACCAATGACAAGAGCACATGCAAGAGCTCTCGAAACCGAGGTGACATCTCTCTTTTGTGATATTCCATATGACCCATATGAGACATGGCTACTACCTAAGTTTGCAATGTTGTGTGTGACCAAGCATCAAGAAGACCCTCTCGGAGATCCTCGTTAAGACGAACGAGTCCCCAAGTGCACGGAGGAAGAAGACCAACGGAAGGAACCGGAGAAGTCTTCAGGACCCGGACATCCGGCCCCAAGACACGAACATTCGGCCCCTAGATAGTGCAGCCTAGCCACAGGCCAGGGGCCAAGGCTACGGGGCCTGGACATCCAGCCCGACTTGCCAGGACATCCGGCGCCAGCCCAGAAATTCGGCCTGTCCATCACAGAACACATCCGAGCCGGTAGAAGACCGGCCCCGGACATCCGGCCCCCCTCGAAGGCTCAGACATTCGGCCCGACGCCCGGACATCCGGCTCCCCTATCTATGCATAGTAATGGGTCACATCCCATGTATCACTTCACCCCCTAGACTATATATACTCCTCCACCTACGTTTTAGGGTCACCCTTGTGATAGCTCATTTTGGAGATAGAGCTTTCCTCATCCACTTGTACCCCTACTCCATTGGAGGCCAAGACCTCCATCTAGGAGAAGATCCCCCAAGTGGATTCAAGACCCCTCTTGAGGGAAGATCCCCTGGTGGATTCAATACCTCAACTCCTTCAAGGATTGGGATGAACTAGCTAGCGTGTATCCTCCTTTGTTGTCCTCAGATCTTTGTGACCTCTTTATGTATGTGGATCTAGCACATGTGTGATTGGATCAAGTCAATTTGAGTGTATCCTCTCATTTTCTCCCTTGTGTTCGTCGTGTGTTCCTCGTGTTCTTCACGGGATCCGCTCCAATCGTGAAACATCAGCCCCACTCCATATCAACATAGATCACTAGGCTAGAACACGAGGCCTTCAAATCTCTGAATCAGGGTGCAACATATATGTTGTAGGGTGAAACCCTAGAGGGGATCTTTTCACACTTGGAGGGGGGAAATTGTTGAACACACAAGAACACAACGTGGAAATCACTCAAACAAACCCAAATAACGCATCCACTAGAGTAGCATACATGAGATCCACAAGCATACAAGAACAATTCATGGAAAATAGCACCAGGGTAAAGTTCTTCCCACTCCAAAGGAGGTGAGATCTTGATGATGATCTTCTCCAAGAGGAGGCCTTGAATCCACAAGAGGATCTTCTCCAAGAGGAGGCCTTGATCTCCAAGAGGAGCTTCTCCAAGAGGAGGCCTAGATCTCCAAGAGGAGGAAGATGAGCAAAGCTCTCTCTTTGTCTATCTAATACTTTGCTAACCTCCCCAACAAGCTAGGTGAGGAGTATATATAACCTAGGGATGAATTAGGGGTAAAACAAGGGTACATAGGTAAATTATCCCAAAATACGGGTAGCCATGGTGGAGGGTCCGGGCACCCGGGGTCAAGGGGTCTGGGAACCCGGGGTCACCTGGAGACGGAGGTCCGGGCACCCGGGGGTGAAGTCTGGGCACCCGGGGTGCGGCTGGGGAGGTGAAAGTGCAACTATCCCCGGGTGGTTTTGGTAATTCCTAACAACATATAGATCATTGAGCTAACATTATTCCAAGATTAATATTTCAGGAAAAGATCAATGAATGGCATGGCATGGATGAGGAAAGTGGATCCCTCAAAATTCTAAGGACAAAAAGCTTGGCTCAAGCTTCAAGATCAAGACTCTACATTTTATATTTTAAAGTGATCCAAGATCACATTGAGTCTATGGGAAAAACTAATACTATAAAGGAGGGATGAGGTGTTGCTTAACGGCTTGCTTGCTCAAAGTGCTTAGTGATATGCTCCAAAACCCTCAACTACCTTCCCACATCCACATATGACCTAAACCAAAAGTCAAACTCGGCCCCACCGATTCTTTCTATCCAGCGCCACCGAGTTTCAAATGTCATAGCCACTGCCACAAACCCTAGGCAAATCGGTTTCACCGATAGGGATCTCAGTCTCACCGAGATGGGATTGTAATCTCTCTGTTTCCCTTCATAACATTTCGGTCTTACCGAGATGAGCGATTGGTCCCACCGAGATTGCAATGTAAACTCTCTGTTTCCCTTTTGTAACATTTCGGTCTCACCGAGATGAGCGAATCGGTCCCACCGAGTTTACCTGACCAACTCTCTGATTAGCTTATTACCAAAATCGGTCCCACCGAGTTTGTGTAATCGGTCACACCGAGATTACGTTATGCCCTAACCCTAACCATATCGGTCCTACCGAGTTGCATCTCAGTCCCACCGGAAATCCTAACGGTCACTAGGTTTGCTGAATTGGTCCGACCGAGTTTAACCATTCGGTCCCACCGAGTTTGGCAAATTCTGTGTAACGGTTAGATTCTGTGTGGAGGCTATATATACCCCTCCACCCACTCTTCATTTTTGGAGAGAGCCATCAGAACATACCTACACTTCCAATACACATTTTCTGAGAGAGAACCACCTACACTTGTGTTGAGGTCAAGATATTCCATTCCAACCATATGCTTCTTGATCTCTAGCCTTCCCCAAGTTGCTTTCCACTCAAATCTTCTTTCCACCAAATCTAAATCCTGTGAGAGAGAGTTGAGTGTTGGGGAGACTATCATTTGAAGCACAAGAGCAAGGAGTTCATCATCAACACACCATTTGTTACTTCTTGGAGAGTGGTGTCTCCTAGATTGGCTAGGTGTCACTTGCGAGCCTCCGACAAGATTGTGGAGTTGAACCAAGGAGTTTGTAAGGGCAAGTAGATCGCCTACTTCGTGAAGATCTACCGCTAGTGAGGCAAGTCCTTCATGGGCGACGGCCATGATGGAATAGACAAGGTTGCTTCTTTGTGGACCCTTCGTGGGTGGAGCCCTCCGTGGACTCACGTGACCGTTACCCTCCGTGGGTTGAAGTCTCCATCAACGTGGATGTACGATAGCACCACCTATCGGAACCACGACAAAAACATCTGTGTCTCCAATTGTGTTTGAATCCTCCAAACTCTTCCCTTTACATTCTTGCAAGTTGCATGCTTTACTTTCCGCTGCTCATATACTCTTTTGCATGCTTGCTTGAATTGTGTGGAGATTGCTTGACTTGTGCTAAGATAGCTAAAATCTGCCAAGAACTAAAATTGGAAAAAGGCTAGATTTTTATTTGGTCAAGTAGTCTAATCACCCCCCCCCCCCTCTAGACATACTTTAGATCCTACAAGTGGTATCAGAGCTTTGGTCTCCATTTGCTTTGATTTCCATAGCTTTTGGTGGTCATAGCCTTGGTTTCACAACCTAGGAGAGTATGGCGTCTAGCGAGGGAAATTATCACCGTAGAGGTCCTTACTTTGATGGTAC
This sequence comes from Triticum dicoccoides, assembly GCF_002162155.2. Classification (NCBI taxonomy): domain Eukaryota; kingdom Viridiplantae; phylum Streptophyta; class Magnoliopsida; order Poales; family Poaceae; genus Triticum; species Triticum dicoccoides. The sequence continues at coordinate 394,758,578 of NC_041390.1, read as the reverse complement.
TAATTTTGCTAGTTGGAAGCATAAGATGAAAATGCATATTCTTGGACATAACCCCGCCGTTTGGGCTATTGTGTGTGTTGTCTTGCAAGGTGAATTCTTTGATGGGAAAGAACCGAATCGTGAAGCTACCGCGGATGAGTTGAAGATGCTACAATACAACGCTCAAGCTTGTGATATCCTCTTCAACGGATTGTGCCCCTAAGAATCCAACAAAATCAGCCGTCCTGAGAATACAAAGGAAATTTGGGATACTTTGATTGATATGCACGAAGGTACTGACTCCGTCAAGGAATCCAAATTGGATGTGCTTCAAAGTCAAGTTGACAGGTTCAAAACGAAGGATGGTGAAGGTGTCGCTGAAATGTACTCTAGGCTTGCTCTTATCACAAATGACATTGCCGGCTTAGGGAGTGAAGAGATGATCGATAGATTCATCATCAAGAAGATCCTAAGAGCCTTGGATGGAAAATATGATACCGTGTGCACATTGATCCAAATGATGCCCAATTACAAAGGTCTCAAGCCAATGGAAGTCATCGGAAGAATTGTTGCTCATGAGATGTCACTCAAGGATAAAGAGGAACTTCACAACAAATCAAGTGGTGCTTACAAAGCCTCATGTGAAGCCCCCACATCATCGAGTGAGAAACAAACTTTCAATGAAGAATTGAGCTTAATGGTGAAGAACTTCAACAAGTACTACAAGAGTAGAAGCAAAGAGAGAAGCTCCAAGTCAAGGGCCTACAATGACAAAAGATCTTCTAGTCGAGAGCGAAACTGCTACAATTGTGGAAGGCCCGGACACTATTCCAATGAGTGTACGGCCCCCTACAAGAGAAGAGAAGATTCTCCCAAGAGAAGAAGTAGAAGAGGAGAATCACCATCTAGAGAAAGAAGGAGTAGAGATGATCGTTATGAACGAAGACCCTCACGGAGAAGCAAGGATTCGGAAAGAAAGGACAAGTCATCAAGGAGCTACACAAAACAAAGACATCAAGCTCATGTTGGTGAATGGGTATCCGGCTCCGGCTCCGACAACCACTCCGAGAGAAGCTATCACTCTGACTCCGAATATACTCAAGATGAAGGTGTTGCCGGTCTAGCACTTGTGACAACCAACTCCTATGACATATTTGACTCACCAAATGAAGGAGTTGGAACATGCTTCATGGCTAAAGGCCCAAAGGTATCACACCCCGAGTATGTTGATTTCAATAGTGATGAAGATGACTTGTTAGGTGATGATGATTTACTTGTTGACAACTCTAGTGATGAATACTATGATGAAATGTTAATTAATCATGCTAATCAAGATAAAAGGAATGACAATGATAAGGAGAAGATTGAGTCTCTAACTAAAGAACTAAATACTCTTAAGTTAGCTCATGAAACTATCTTAGGAGATCATCAAGAACTTTTAAGGACTCATGAGAAATTACGCTTTGAAAAGCTCAACCTTGAGAAAGAGCATGAGTTCTTAAAAGCAATCAATGATGATCTTCGTAAGAAAAGTTCTTCTTACATTGCCAAGCATTTACTCTTATCCACTTACATGCCTCAATTCAAGTCTAGTAACAAGAGCAAGAAAGATTTTTCCTCTAGTAGTAACAATAATCATGCTAAATCCAATATTGTTGCTTCTAGTAGTTCTCTTGATTCCACTAATGATTCTCTTAGCCAAGTTACACTTGAGCAAGAAAATAGCTTATTGAAGGGAATTATAGAGAAAGGTGTTTAAAAGAGCCTTGCCGGAAGTAAGCAATTCGAGGAAATTGTACGCAAGCAAGGAAGGCACCGGAAGAATCAAGGTGTTGGTTTTGAATGAAAGTTCAATGCCAATGGAGTTGAGTGGGAAGAAGATCAATACCCCAAGACGAAGTTTGTTCCTCAACAAGAGAAGTATGATCCTACTTCTCTCAAAGGGACACAAGCTCAAGATGATCTTCCACCACAAGACCACAAGCAAAAAGGCAAGGACAAGCTTCAAGAGGAAATTGATGCATTTGAAGAAGCTCCTAAGGCCTTGGTCAAGTGGGTTCCCAAGACTACTTCGAGTTCCACTTCATCAAGTACAACTACAACACCGAGGATTCCCATCAAGATGGTGTGGATCTCGAAGAAGAAGAACTAGAGAGTTCTTGAGGGTGACTCCGCCAACATACTTCACTCTTATCATCTTGGCAAGAACAAGTGCAATCAACTTCCACATCTTGCACTAGTTCAAGGAGTCACAAACCCTCTTGTTGGTAAGACAAGGGACAAGGTAACCTAAAAGCTTTCATAGACATCATCTTGTCTGTGCATCACTCTATGTCTATGGATATCCTTGTTTGTTCCTTGTGGGACTAACCCGTGTAGGTATTGAAAGTGCAACTCACTCCAATGGATAGCTCCAAATGATCTACATCAACATTGAGCATCCACATCTTCAACATCTACATGAAGTCATCATCGACAAAACCCAAGGTTAGTTCATCCCTCTTAGGGGGGATCTCACATCTAGGGGGAGCTTTACTCTAAGAATTGAGCTAAAGCAACTCTAATGGTGTGAACACGACAATGCTTTATGTAAAAGTGGTAACCCCACTTGTGCTTAAACGATGAGTATGACCTATGATCAAATGTTCTCATTTGACTCCTAAGTCAATATACTAATATATACATGACCTAGTCATTGCCAATTGTTTGATAGATGCTAGAATTGGTTGTGCATGCTTTGCCACATATTTCAATTGCCATTTTATTGTGTAAGCATGTTGATTGCATATTTTACTCATTCGAGGACATCCACTTGTTGTTTTGATTGATTGGTTTTCTTTTCTTTTGCCAAGTGGATGGACAAGAATGCCTAAGAACCCTCTCTAGCTATCTATGCTTTTCTCGTCTCAAACTCTGTTCATGCTACATCACAAAATTTGATCAAGTCAGATTGAAACCACTCTGTGTGAGGAGCACTCGGAGTCCCCGATTCGTCATAGACTTAAACTTCCAAAACTTCTTTGTGTGTTTCAGTCTGACCGATTCATCCATTTCGGTCATACCGAGATCACTAAGTCAATCTAGGTTTTCAATCTCGGTGCAACCGATTTGAACTTTTCGGTCACACCGAGTTGCTGTAACTGTCAACAGTTATGCATCTCGGTGCCACCAAGTTGTTCCACTCGGTCACACCGACAGGGTCGGGCTATATATACTCACGGGAAATTTTTTGGAAATTTCTCCGAAACCCCTTCGCCCGCGCATAGCTCGCTCTGCCTCCTGGGTCTCCAGATCGTCCTCCTCATCGCCAGCCGCCTCTTGTCGCTGGTCTCCACCGCCGTCAATGGAATTCTTCCCCGCCGTTGCCGCCGTAGTGAGTTCATCGCCAAACTAGGGTATGGACTCGATCATAGTGCTATCCCCGTCTGGTTCCTAGCACATTGTGTTCATTATGATTCTTACCACGATTGAAACGCTTCTATCCAGTCAAAACACTCTGTAGATTAGAGTTGAATCAAAAATTTAGGGTTAGGTTTCCGCCGAAACCATCTCGGACCCACCGGGTTGCAGAACTCGGTTCCACCGATTCGGCCAAGGCCATTGCACATGTGGTTCTCGGTCCGACCGAGAATTGCAAATCAGCGTGACCGAGTTCAGGACTTTGTGAAACCCTAGCAGTCTCGGTGCCACCGAACTGTGACTCGGTCTGACCGAGTTCACTAGTTTAGGTTCCAACAGCTGCTTCGGTATCACCGAGTTTGCACATCGGTTGATCCGAAATGCTTTCTGTGGAAAACTAAAACTAAGTTTTTGACTCATTCTTTTGCAAAAACCTCTGCATTTTGTGATGCTCATCCACTCTATCTCATCTATATCTATTCACAGGGTCTGCTGTCAGTGTTTGCAACATGTCTGACTAGAGTGACAGCTAGAACAAGTCAGAGGAGCAGGTTCACATGAGTGAGGGCACTAGTCCCTCTAGCAGTTCAGATGATGGTAGCAGGAGCACCCCAAGCAATTTGCCAAAGGCTGCCACTAGAGCAAGCAAGAAGAAAACTTCAGAGTCTGAGGATGAAGACTATGTGGCCACTGAGGATGAGGCCACATCAAAGAATAAAGTGGTTAAGAAGGAGTACAGCTCAGCTGCAGTTAAGCCAGGGATGAAGATCAAAAGGCCAGCAGGAAGACAACCAATGTCTAAGGCCAGAGCATCCTCTCAAGCATCTTTGGAATCTCAACCCAAAGAGCCTGCTCCAAAAGGAAAGAAAAGGAAGGAAAGGGTCAAGAAGACCATGGCCAGAGTGATTGGAAAGGCTTCCATGATGGAAGAAGAAGAGGTTGATGCACCAGCACCCAAGGCACAAAAGCTTATGGGTGATGCTATCAGGACAGGGGCTGCATCATCAAAGCCCAAAGAAGCACCCAAAGCTGCCTCCAAGCCCAAGACTACACCAAAGAGAAATACCAGAAACATACCAGTTGCTGAGAAGAACAAGGCCCCGGTGCCTGAGACTGTTGTTGAAGAAGAAGATGAAGAGCATGTTCTTAGAAAATTGAAGCCAAAAATTCTAGACCACAATGATGCTCATCCTGTGGCTGAGAACATGAAGATCAGGAGAGACTATGGACTGAGGAAATGGAGAGAGACAGATCCATATGCTACCAGGAGAAGGACTGTTGTTGATTACAGGTTCCACACAAAGGAACAGCAGGATTTCTATGAGACAGTGTTGTTGGACAAGAAGCCTATAGTGTGTGATATGAGGTGGGTCAACTGGACCTACATGAAGGAAAATGAGGAACACTATCCTGGTGTGTTTGACAGCTTCAGTGCTTGTGGAGTTGCAGACTTTGTTGGGCAGAAGCTCACAAAGTGGAATGAGGAGCTCATAATGCAATTCTACTCCACAGCACACTTCTATCCAGATGGCAGGATAGTATGGATGTCTGAAGGTACAAGGTACCACTCAACTGTTGAGGAATGGGCAAATCTGATCAATGCTCCTAAGGAAGAAGAAGATGACTTGGATGTCTATGCCAAGAAGAAGATGGATCACAACTCTATGGAAAACATGTACAAGGAGATTCCTGAAGAAGATCTTGAGACTCACCAGTTTGGGTCAGTAAAACACTTGCTGTCAGGGCTACCTACAATCAATTGGATCCTTAGGCACACTCTCTTGTGCAAGTCTGGTGATCACAGAATGGTCAGAGGCCATGCAATTAACTTGCTACATATATTTGATGTGCCACAGAAGTTCAAGGTCATGAGCCTTATAGTTGAGACTATCAAGAGGACTGCAGCTGACCAGAAAAGAAGTTGTGGATATGCCCCACAGATCCAAGAGTTGATAAACTCAAAGATGGGCACAGGCACATACTTGTTGGATAAGGAACACTTGCCTATATATCCTGACTTCGAGGACAACCAAGTAGTGATGAATGAAGATGAACCCTCCTCAGTGCAAGCACAAGCAAAGAAGGAGAAGGCTGCCAAGATGCCAACTCAAGAGGAGGCATCTGAGTACTTTTTGAAAAGAAAGAAGGACCATCTTGGTTACTTGATAGCATCATCTCTGAGGATTGAGAAGGGGTTGGCCACCCTAACTCAAAACCAGGAGAGCCTGGAAAGAATCATGGAACAAAAATTCTATGATTTAGATGTCAAAGTAACTGAGATTCAGTCTGTTGTGGAGCAGCTACAGGATGACATGCAGGAGAGGAAGGGCAAGACAACCACTGATGCATTTGCCAGAGTGCCTCGAGCTCAGAGATCTGCTGCAGTGCCTGTACCAGACACTAGAGCCACTTCATCTGCACCAGCTACAGCTTCAGTGCCACCAGCTCCAGCACCTACCCCATCAGCTCTGTCTACTTTGATTGAAGCCTTCGTCCTTGGAGTTCTCCAGACACCACCACCTGAAGACCAAGCCTGAGAGACGTTCTAGTGCTATGCATTTTCTATGAACTTTTTGCTAACTTGTTGCCAAAGGGGGAGAAAAATGTATAGATCATAGGCTTCGAGAGAGAGAGAGAGAGTTTGCTTTTGTTCTCTCTTGTCTTCTTGGTTGAACTTTGTTTGTCTTTTGATTGCTTGAGATACTATGCTATTATCTGTGAGACATTGATGATCATGTGGTTGATCATATGCTACACTTATGCTTATTAGATGATACTATCTTACTTATCCTTATATGATCATTCACTTTGCTTGGTGATGAGTGCATGTATTTAATTCTTATCATTTTGAGCGCTCCACCAAGATGTATGTGACATGGAAGAGTAACCCATGATCCTAACTCATTGTGCATTTGCAGTCCAAAGCAAATCTTAAGATATGCACAAATTTAGGGGGAGCTCTTGCTTTTCACATACTTCTCAAAGCGACAATATCTTTCACTCTTATTATCATTTGTCGAAGCTTTGATCTATATGTTGTCATCAATTACCAAAAAGGGGGAGATTGTAAGTGCAACTATCCCCGGGTGGTTTTGGTAATTCCTAACAACATATCGCTCATTGAGCTAACATTATTCCAAGATTAATATTTCAGGAAAAGCTCAATGAATGGCATGGCATGGATGAGGAAAGTGGATCCCTCAAAATTCTAAGGACAAAAAGCTTGGCTCAAGCTTCAAGATCAAGACTCTACATTTTATATTTTAAAGTGATCCAAGATCACATTGAGTCTATAGGAAAAGCCAATACTATCGAGGAGGGATGAGGTGTTGCTTAATGGCTTGCTTGCTCAAAGTGCTTAGTGATATGCTCCAAAACCCTCAACTACCTTCCCACATCCACATATGACCTAAACCAAAAGTCAAACTCGACCCCACCGATTCTTTCTATCCAACGCCACCGAGTTTCAAATGTCATAGCCACTGCCACAAACCCTAGGCAAATCAGTTTCACTGATAGGGATCTCGGTCTCACCGAGATGGGACTGTAATCTCTCTGTTTCCCTTTGTAACGTTTCGGTCTTACCGAGATAAGTGATCGGTCCCACCGAGATTGCAATGTAAACTCTCTGTTTCCCTTTTGTAACATTTCGGTCTCACCGAGATGAGCGAATCGGTCCCACCGAGTTTACCTGACCAACTCTCTAATTAGCTTATTACCAAAATCGGTCCCACCGAGTTTGTGTAATCGGTCACACCGAGATTACGTTATGCCCTAACCCTAACCATATCGGTCCTACCGAGTTGCATCTCAGTCCCACCGAAAATCCTAACGGTCACTAGGTTTGCTGAATCGGTCCGACCGAGTTTAACCATTCGGTCCCACCGAGTTTGGAAAATTGTGTGTAACAGTTAGATTCTGTGTGGAGGCTATATATACCCCTCCACCCACTCTTCATTTGTGGAGAGAGCCATTAGAACATACCTACACTTCCAATACACATTTTCTGAGAGAGAACCACCTACACTTGTGTTGAGGTCAAGATATTCCATTCCAACCATATGATTCTTGATCTCTAGCCTTCCCCAAGTTGCTTTCCACTCAAATCTTCTTTCCACCAAATCCAAATCCTGTGAGAGAGAGTTGAGTGTTGGGGAGACTATCATTTGAAGCACAAGAGCAAGGAGTTCATCATCAACACACCATTTGTTACTTCTTGGAGAGTGGTGTCTCCTAGATTGGCTAGGTGTCACTTGGGAGCCTCCGACAAGATTGTGGAGTTGAACCAAGGAGTTTGTAAGGGCAAGGAGATCGCCTACTTCGTGAAGATCTACCGCTAGTGAGGCAAGTCCTTCATGGGCGACGGCCATGATGGAATAGACAAGGTTGCTTCTTCGTGGACCCTTCGTGGGTGGAGCTCTCCGTGGACTCGCACGACCGTTACCCTCCGTGGGTTGAAGTCTCCATCAACGTGGATGTACGATAGCACCACCTATCGGAACCACGACAAAAACATCCGTGTCTCCAATTGCGTTTGAATCCTCCAAACCCTTCCCTTTACATTCTTGCAAGTTGCATGCTTTACTTTCCGCTGCTCATATACTCTTTTGCATGCTTGCTTGAATTGTGTGGAGATTGCTTGACTTGTGCTAAGATAGCTAAAATCTGCCAAGAACTAAAATTGGGAAAAGGCTAGATTTTTATTTGGTCAAGTAGTCTAATCACCCCCCCCCTCTAGACATACTTTCGATCCTACAGGAGGGCGAAGGAAATATGCCCTATAGGCAATAATAAAGTTGTTATTTGTATTTCCTTATATCATGATAAATGTTTATTATTCATGCTAGAACTGTATTAACCGGAAACTTAGTACATGTGTGAATACATAGACAAACCGAGTATCCCTAGTATGCATCTACTTGTCTAGCTCGTTAATCAAAGATGGTTAAGTTTCCTAGCCGTAGACATGTGTTGTCATTTGATGAACGGGATCACATCATTAGAGAATGATGTGATGGACAAGAACCATCCGTTAGCTTAGCATAATGATCGTTTAGTTTTTCTGCTATAGCTTTCTTCATAACTTATACATGTTCCTCAAACTATGAGATTATGCAACTCCCGAATACCGGAGTGATGTCTACTACGCAACTCTATTCTTGTAGACACGTGTTGGGCCTCCAAGCGCAGTGTTTTGTAGGATAGTAGCAATTTTCCCTCAAGTGGATGACCTAAGTTTTATCAATCCGTGAGAGGTGCAGGATGAAGATGGTCTCTCTCAAACGACTCTGCAACCAAGTACAAGAAATCTCTTGTGTCCCCAACACACCCAATACAATGGCAAATTGTATAGGTGCACTAGTTCGGCGAAGAGATAGTGAAAAAAGTGTAATATGGATGGTAGAAATATATTTTTATAATCTGAATAAATAAAAACAGCAAGGTAGAAAATAGTAAACGGGCACAAAAACGGTGTTGCAATGCTTAAAAACAAGGCATAGGGTTCGTTCTTTCGCTAGTGCAATCTCCCAACAGTGCTAACATAGTTGGATCATATGATTATCCCTCAAAGTATAGCAAAGGATCACTCCCGAGTTCCTATTAGAGGAGAACAAAAGGTAGAAATTGTTTGTAGGGTGTGAAGCCACCTCAAAGCTATTCTTTCCGATCGATCTATTCAAGAGTTCGTACTAAAATAACACAAAGCTATTGTTTCCATTCGATCTATCCTAGAGTTCGTACTAGAATAACACCAAAGCATATTCATATTCATACTACCCAATCCACACAAAGAACTATAAAGAGACCCCGAAGTTTCCGTCGAAGAAAAACGTGCATCAACCCCTATGCATAGATTACCCCAATATCACCGCGGGAATCCGCAAGTTGAATGCCATAACATATATCAAGTGAATGAATAAGATACCCCAATTGTCACCTCAAGTATTCATACCGCAAGACAATATATCATGTGTTCTCATCTCTGAATACTCAATCTGACAAGATAAAACTTCAAAGGGTAAAGATTCAATTCATCACAACGAGAGTATAGAGGGGAGAAACATCATATGATCTGACTATATTAACAAAGCCCATGATATAGATCATGAGAGAGAGAGATAAAACACATAGCTACTGGTACAAACCCTCAGCCCCGAGGGTGGACTACTACCTCCTCATTGTGGTGGTCGTCGGGATGATGGAGATGGCCACCGGAGATGATCCCCCCTCCGGTAGGGTGCCGAAATGGGTCTAGATTGGTTTTTGATGGCTACGGAGCCCTGCGGCGGCGAAACTTCTGATCTAGGTTAACCCCGAGGGGTTTCGGAATATTTGGGAATTTATAGTGCAAAGAAGGGGTACGGGAGGCCACCAAGGTGGGCACGACCCACCTGGGCGCGCCAGGGGGGCCTGGCGCGCCCTGGTGTGTTGTGCCCCCCTCGGGGCACCCCCCAGGTGAAGTTGTGGCCCATTGGGTTCCTTCTGGTCCAAAAAAATCTCCGTATAGTCTTGCGGTGTTTGTACTCTTTTTTATAATGATTTCCTGCGGTGTAAAAAACAAGCAAAAAAACATCAACTGGCACTGGGCACTGGGTCAATAGGTTAGTCCCAAAAATGATATTAAGTTGCTATAAAATGATTGTAAAACACCCAAGAACGATAAAATAACAGCATGAATACTTCATAAATTATAGATACGCTGGAGATGTATCAGCATCCTCAAGCTTAATTCCTACTCGTCCTCGAGTAGGTAAATGTTAAAATAAATAATTTATGAAGTGTGAATGCTAGCAAAGTGCACAAGTTTGATCAATGATAATTTCAATCACTTTTCCTAGCATCGTAACAACAATTCTTTCTTATAAAACTTCTCATGTTATAGTAGCAACCAATTCACATGTTAAGGTTCAAACAATGAATTCTCTTGAAACTCAACGACCTATGTTCTTAGTCACCAAGCAATTGCAATTCAACTTATTCAACAGAGTTTAACTAAGAGCTCCACATACTCAACCATCATATAGTATTCTATGATTGCTAACACTCACCTTGTACACATGAGAAAAACGTTTCAACTGGACACATAGAAAGATAGGGGCTTATTGTTTTGCCTCCCAACGTATTCACCTCAAGGGTGATGTCAACAATAATAACTCATGCCACCCATTTTCAACTGGACATATGTGCCTAGATCTTTCCTCACCACATGATGCTTGCCAAAAGAGGAAATAAAAAGGAATGGAGAGAAATACTTTGACAATTTGCATAAAAGTAAATACTAAAAAGTAAAGGATAGGCCCTTTGTAGAGGGAAGCAGAGGTTGCCATGCGCTTATTTCTTTGTATGCTCAATCCCTTAGTGCAAAAGAACATCATGTTATATTGCCCGTTGTGATAGAAACCTTTATTATGCAGTCGGTCGCTTTTATTATTTTACTATCACAAGTTCGTACAACACTAAATTTTCTCTTACACTAAATGATCTTAAACTTTTAGAAGCAATTTTTATTGCCTTATTGCACCAATGACAACTTACTTGAAGAATCTTGCTCAATCCTTAGGTAGGTATGGTGGACTCTTGAAAATAAGATTTGGGTTTAAGGTTTTTTGGATGCACAACTAGTATCTCTACTTGGTGCGGAATTTTTGGCTAGCAAAGATGGGGGGCAAGCACCACATGTTGAAGGATCTATGAGAATATAACTTCTATGTGAATATGAACAAACATAAACCATTACGTTGTCTTCCTTGTCCAACGTCAAAAATTTTGGCATATAATATTTTGATGGGGGCTCACAATCACAAAAGATTTCCATGATAGTGTATTTGCATGTGAAAGTTCTCTTCCTTATACTAATTCTTCGTGAATTGCTTGTATGACCAATATTGTGATTGTCAAGCCTCAAAAGATTTCACTTTATAAACCCAATGTGAAGCTACCACTAGGGATTATAGGATTTCAACTTCATGACATTCAATTTATTCAACAATTTACTCATAGGATATAAGTGAAGCACAAGAGTAAATGACAAGCTACTCCAAAAAGATATTAGTGAAGATCAAACGAGCAATTATGTAAATGGGTAGCTATTTGAGGACACTCTCTTATTTAAAAGTTTAAGATCTAAGTATTTTATTAAAACAACAAGCAAAACAAAACAAAATGGCATTCCAAGCATAGCACAACTCATGTGAAGAACCAAAACCTTAGGCTCAACCGATACTAACCGATAATTGTTGAAGAAGAAAGGTGGGATGCCTACCAGGGCATCCCAAAGCTTAGATGCTTGAGACGTATTGAAATATTATTTTGGGGTGCCTTGGGCATCCCCAAGCTCGAGCTTTTGTGTCTCCTTAATTCCTCTCATATCATGGTTTTCCTAAATCTCAAAAGCTTCATCCACACAAAACTCAACAAGAACTCATGAGATAACTTAGTATAAATCAATGCAAAACCTTATCATTCTCTACTGTAGAAAATCACTAAAATTATTATTCAACATTGTATACTAAATGCCTCTGCATATTTAATACTACTATCCTTAAATAGAATCATTAAACAAACAAACATATGCAAACAGTGCAAACATAACAGCAATCTGCCAAAACAGTACAGTATGTAAAGAATGCAAGAGTATCAATACTTATTCAACTCCGAACATTATGAAAATTTAGCACACTATATAAAATTTATCAGAGCTAATATGCAAAAAGTTTCAACATTTTATCACATACTGATTTTTCCAGGGAATTTTTGCAACAGCGGTAAATTTTCTGTTTTCAAACAGCAACATGTATACTTACAAAATAAGCATGGCAAAGGCTATCATTTCCACTTTTGTTGAAATAAAGGATGCAAAACATTATTATAAATAACATAAAGCAAATCCTAACAAAATAAAATGATGCTCCAAGTAAAACTCATATCATGTGACGCATGAAAACATAGCTCCAAGTGAGGTTACCGATAATGTTGGAGACGAAAGAGGGGATGCCTTCCGGGGCATCCCCAAGCTTAGTTGCTTGGATCTTCCTTGAATATTTCCTTGGGGGTGCCTTGGGAATCCCCAATATTAGTTTCTTGTCACTCCTTATTCTCCTCATATCGACATCTCACCCAAAACTTGAAAACTTCAATCACACAAAACATAACGGAACTTTGTGAGATAGGTTAGTATGATAAAGAGCAAACCATTCCACTTTTGGTACTGCCAAATACAAGATTCATAATTGTTATCACACAATTCCTACTATATCATATCATTTCTACAATTTATATTGAGCAATATAAGCCATAGAAACTAGAAAACAAGCAAACTATGCATTGAAAACAGAATCTGTCAAAAACAGAACAGTCTGTAGTAATCTGTACTCAAACCATACTTATACTACTCCAAAAATTATGAAACAATTAGTACCACGTGATAAATTTGTATATTAATCTTCTGCAAAAAGAATCAACTCAATATCACTCTTCTGTTAAAAACTAGAATTATTTTCGTGATCCCAAAATTTTCTGTTTTTCAGCAAGATGAAAGCAACTAACACCCAACAAGATCCTAAAGGCTTTACTTGGCACTTTATTGAAACAAAATCTATAAAACATGATTAATACAGTAGCATAATCATGTTAACAGACAAAAACAGTAGGTAAAAGTGTTGGGTTGTTTTCCAACAAGCGCTTTCCTTCAATGCCTTTATGCTAGGCATGATGATTTCAATGATGCTCGCATAAAAGATAAGAATTGAAACATGAAGAGAGCATCATGAAACATCTAACAAGCACATTTAAGTCTAACCCACTTCCTATGCATAGGTATTTTTTTAGCAAAAAATTTATGGGAACAAGAATCAACTAGCATAGGAAGGCAAAACAAGCATAACTTCAAGATTTTCAACATAAAGAGAGGGAACTTGATATTAGTGCAATTCCTACAAGCATATGTTCCTCCCTCACAATAATTTTCAGTAGCATCATGAATGAATTCAACAATATATCTATAACATAAATCATTATTTTCACGATGCATAAGCATAGAAATTTTCTCACTCTCCACACAGGCAAATTTATTCTCATGAATAGTAGTGGGAGCAAACTCAACAAAATAACTATCATGAGAGTGAAAATTAAAATCATGCTGACAAGTTTCATGGTTATAATTATTCTTTATAGCATACATGTCATCACCATAATCATCATAGATAGCAACTTTTTTATCATAGTCAATTGAAGCCTCATCCAAAATGGTGGATTCATCACTAAACAAAGTCATGACCTCTCCAAATGCACTTTCATCATTATAATCATCATAAATAGGAGGCATGCAATAATTATAACAAATTTGCACATCAAATCTTGGGGGACTAAAAATATCATCTTCATCAAACATAGCATCCCCAAGCTTATGGCTTTGCATATCATTAGCATCATGGATATGCAAAGAATTCACACTAATAACATTGCAATAATTCTCAACATTTATGCCAAACATTTTATAGAATTCTTTTTCTATCAATTGAGCACAATTTTCCTTTCCATCATTTTCACGAAAGACATTATAAAGATGAACAATATGATGCAACCTCAATTCCATCTTTTTGTAGTTTTCTTTTTATAAACCAAACTAGTGATAAAACAAGAAACTAAAAGATTAAATTGCAAGATCTAAAGATATACCTTCAAGCACTCACCTCCCCGGCAATGGCGCCAGAAAAGAGCTTGATGTCTACTACGCAACTTTAGTCTTGTAGACACGTGTTGGGCCTCCAAGGGCAGAGTTTTGTAGGATAGTGGCAATTTTCCCTCAAGTGGATGACCTAAGGTTTATCAATCCATGAGAGGTGTAGGATGAAGATGGTCTCTCTCAAACTACCCTGCAACCAAATACAAGAAATCTCTTGTGTCCCCAACACACCCAATACAATGGCAAATTGTATAGGTGCACTAGTTCGGCGAAAAGTTGGTGATAAAAGTGTAATATGGATGGTATAAATATATTTTTATAATTTGAATAAATAAAAACAGCAAGGTAGAAAATAGTAAACGGGCACAAAAACGGTGTTGCAATGCTTAAAAACAAGGCCTAGGGTCCGTACTTTCGCTAGTGCAATCTTCCAACAGTGCTAACATAGTTGGATCATATGATTATCCCTCAAAGTACAACAAATAATCACTCTCGAGTTCCTATTAGCGGAGAACAAAAGGTAGGAATTGTTTCTAGGGTGCGAAGCCACCTCAAAGCTATTCTTTTCGATCGATCTATTCAAGAGTTCGTACTAAAATAACACAAAGTTATTGTTTCCGTTCGATCTATCCTAGAGTTCGTACTAGAATAACACCAAAGCATATTCATATACATAATACTCAATCCACACAAAGAACTATAAAGAGACCCCGAAGTTTCCGTCGGAGAAAAACATGCATCAACCCCTATGCATAGATTACCCCAATATCACAGCGGGAATCCATGAGTTGAATGCCATAACATATATCAAGTGAATCAATAAGATAGCCCAATCGTCACCTCAAGTATTCATACCGCAAGACATATATCATGTGTTCTCATCTCTGAATATTCAATCGGACAAGACAAAACTTCAAAGGGAACAGATTCAATTCATCACAGCGAGAGTATAGAGGGGAGAAACATCATATGATCCGACTATATTAACAAAGCCCATGATATAGATCACGAGAGAGATAAAACACATAGCTACTGGTACAAACCCTTAGCCCCGAGGGTAGACTACTCCCTCCTCATTGTGGTGGTCGCCCGGATGATGGAGATGGCCACCGGAGATGATTCCCCCCTCCGATAGGGTGTCGAAATGGGTCTAGATTCGTTTTTGGTGGCTACGGATCCCTGTGGCGGCGGAACTTCTGATCTAGGTTAACCCCGAGGGGTTTCAGAATATTTGGGAATTTATAGTGCAAAGAAGGGGTGTGGGAGGCCACCGAGGTGGGCACAACCCACCTAGGCACGCCAGGGGGCCCTGGCGTGCCCTGGTGGGTTGTGCCCCCCTCGGGGCACCCCCAGGTGTAGCTCTGGCCCATTGGGTTCCTTCTGGTCCAAAAAATCTCTGTAAAGTTTCGCGGTGTTTGAACTCCATTTGATAATGATTTCCGGCGATGTAAAAAACAAGCAAAAAATAGCAACTGGCACTAGGCACTAATCAATAGGTTAGTCCCAAAATATGATATAAAGTTGCTATAAAATGATTGTAAAACACCCAAGAATGATAGAATAACAGCATGAATACTTCATAAATTATAGATACATTGGAGACGTATCACGGAGGAACACCTTGAGTGCTATCAAACATCACAACGTAACTGGTGATTATAAAGATACTCTACAGGTGTCTCCGATGGTGTTTGTTGAGTTGTCATAGATCGAGATTAGGATTTGTCACTCGTGTATCGGAGAGGTATCTTCGGGCCCTCTTGGTAATGCACATCACCATGAGCCTTGCAAGCAATCTGTCTAATGAGTTAGCCACGGGATGATGCATTACGGATAGAGTAAAGAGACTTGCCCGTGATGAGATTGAACTAGGTTTGATGATACCGACGATCGAATCTTGGGCAAGTAACATACCGATGACAAAGGGAACACCGTATGTTGTTATGCGGTTTGACCGATAAAGATCTTCGTAGAATATAGGAGCCAATATGAGCATCCAGCTTCCGGTATTGGTTATTGACTGGAGATATGTCTCGGTCATGTCTACATAGTTCTCGAACCCGTAGGGTCCGCACGCTTAACGTTCGATGATGATTTGTATTATGAGTTATGTGATTTGATGTACCGAAGTTTGTTCGGAGTCCCGGATGAGATGACGGACATGACGAGGAGTCTCGAAATGGTCGATACATAAAATTGATATATTGGACCATGTTATTCAAACACCGGAAGTGTTCCGGATAGTTTCGGGTAAAAACGGAGTGCCGGAGGGGTTATCGGAACCCCCCGGGGGAACTAATGGGCCACCATGGGCCTTATTGGAGAGAGAGGAGGGCCTCCAGGGCAGGCCACCCCCCTAGTAGTCCAAATTGGACAAGGGAAGGGGGCGGCGCCCCCTTTTTTACTCCCTCTCCCTCTCCTTCCTTCCCCCTCTCTCCCTTTTGGTGGAATCCTACTAGGACTAGGAGTCCTAGTAGGAATCCCCTCTTGGGTGCGCCCTAGGGGCCGGTCGGCCCTCCCCTCCTCCTTCCTTTATATACGTGGGGAAGGGGGCACCCTAGAACACACAAGTTGATCTTTTAGCCATGTGCGGTGCCCCCTCCACAGTTACACACCTCGGTCATATCGTTGTAGTGCTTAGGCGAAGCCCTACGTCGGTAACTACATCTTCACCGTCGCCACGCCATCGTACTGACGGAACTCTCCCTCGGCCTCAACTAGATCAAGAGATCGAGGGACATCATCGAGCTGAACATGTGCTGATCGCAGAGGTGTCGTGCGTTCGGTACTAGGATCCGTTGGATCGTGAAGACGTTCGACTACATCAACCGCGTTACTAAACGCTTCCGCTTTCGGTCTATGAGGGTACATAGACACACTCTCCCCTCTCGTTGCTATGCATCTCCTAGATAGATCTTGCGTGATCATAGGTAAAAAAATTGAAATACTGCATTCCCCAACAGTGGCATCCGAGCCAGGTCTATGCGTAGATGTTATATGCACAAGTAGAACACAAAGAGTTGTGGGCGATAATAGTCATACTGCTTACCAGCAATGTCTTGCTTGGATTCAGCGGTACTGTTGGATGAAGCGGCCCAGACCGACACTACATGACCGCGTTCATGAGACTAATTCTACCGACGTGATTCGCACATAGGTGGCTAGTGGGTGTTTGTTTCTCTAGCTTTAGTTGAATCGAGTTTGACTATGATCGGTCCTTGTTGAAGGTTAAAACAGCACACTTGACGAAAAATCATTGTGGTTTTGATGCGTAGGTAAGAACGGTTCTTGCTAGAAGCCCATACCAGCCATGTAAAACTTGCAACAACAAAGTAGAGGACATCTAACTTGTTTTTGCAGGGCATGTTGTGATGTGATATGGTCAAGACATGATGATATATAAATTGTTGTATGAGATGATCATCTTTTGTTAAAGTTATCGGCAACTGGTAGGAGCCATATGGTTGTCGCTTTATTGTATGAAATGCAATCACCATGTAATTGCTTTACTTTATCACTAAGCGGTAGCGATAGTCGTAGAAGCAATAGTTGGCGAGACGACAACGATGCTACGATGGGGATCAAGGTGTCAAGCCAGTGACAATGGTGATCATGACGGTGCTTTGGAGATGGAGATCAAAGGCACAAGATGATGATGGCCATATCATATCACTTATTTTGATTGCATGTGATGTTTATCCTTTATGCATCTTATTTTTCTTAGTACGACGGTAGCATTATAAGGTGATCTCTCACTAAATTTCAAGGTATAAGTGTTCTCCCTGAGTATGCATTGTTGCTACAATTCATCGTGCCGAGACACCACGTGATGATCAGGTGTGATAAGCTCTACGTTCACATAAAACTGGTGCAAGGTAGTTTTGCACAAGCAGAATACTCAGGTTAAACTTGACAAGCCTAGCATATGCAGATATGGCCTCGGAACATTGAGACCAAAAGGTCAAGCCTGAATCATATAGTAGATATGATCAACATAGTGATGTTCACCATTGAAAATTTCCATCTCACGTGATCATCGTACATGGTTTAGTTGATATGGATCACGTGATCATTTAGATGACCAGAGAGATGTCTATCTAGGTGGGCGTTCTTAAGTAATATGATTCATTGAGCTTTAATTTATCATGAACTTAGTACCTGATAGTATTTTGCATGTCTATGTTGTTGTAGATAAATGGCCCATACTACTATTCCTTTGAATTTTAATGCGTTCCTAGAGAAAGCTAAGTTAAAAGATGATGGTAGCAACTACACGGACTGGGTCCGTAACTTGAGGATTATCCTCATTGCTGCACAGAAGAATTACGTCCTGGAAGCACCGCTAGGTGCAAAGCCTGAAGGAAATATGCCCTAGAGGCAATAATAATGTTATTATTTTATTTCCTTATATCATGATAAATGTTTATTATTCATGCTAGAATTGTATTATCCGGAAACATAATACTTGTGTGAATACATAGACAAACTAAAACGTCACTAGTATGCCTCTACTTGACTAGCTTGTTAATCAAAGATGGTTATGTTTCCTAACCATAGACATGTGTTGTCATTTGATTAACGGGATCACATTATTAGGAGAATGATGTGATTGACATGACCCATTCCATTAGCTTAGCACCCGATCGTTTAGTAGGTTGCTATTGCTTTCTTCATGACTTATACATGTTCCTATGACTATGAGATTATGCAACTCCCATTTGCCGGAGGAACACTTTGTGTGCTACCAAACATCACAACGTAACTGGGTGATTATAAAGGAGCTCTACAGGTGTTTCCAAAGGTAAATGTTGGGTTGGCGTATTTCGAGATTAAGATTTGTCACTCCGATTGTCGGAGAGGTATCTCTGGGCCCTCTCGGTAATGCACATCACATAAGCCTTGCAAGCATTGCAACTAATGAGTTAGTTGTGAGATGATGTATTATGAAACGAGTAAAGAGACTTGCCGGTAATGAGATTGAACTAGGTATTGAGATACCGATGATCGAATCTCGGGCAAGTAACATACCGATGACAAAGGGAACAACGTATGTTGTTATGCGGTCTGACCGATAAAGATCTTCGTAGAATATGTGGGAGCCAATATGAGCATCCAGTTTCCGCTATTGGTTATTGACCGGAGACATGTCTCAGTCTTGTCTACATTGTTCTCGAACCCGTAGGGTCCGCACGCTTAAGGTTTCGATGACAGTTATATTATGAGTTTATGAGTTTTGATGTACCGAAGTTAGTTCGGAGTCCCGGATGTGATCACGAACATGACGAGGAGTCTCGAAATGGTCAAGACATAAAGATTGATATATTGGACGGCTATATTCGGACACCGGAAGTGTTCCGGGTGATTTCAGAGAAAACCGGAGTGTTGGAGGGTTACCGGA
>NC_041390.1:394737403-394738766 GCF_002162155.2 Triticum dicoccoides | reverse complement strand
TGGGCCTTAGTGGAGAGAGAGAGGAGCAGCCAGGGTGAGCCGCGCGCCTCCTCCCCCTGGTCCGAATTGGAGTAGGAGAGGGGGGGCGGCGCCCCCCTTTCTTTCTCCCTCCCCCCTTCGTTTCCCCCTCCTAGTAGGAGTAAGAAAGAGGGGAGTCCTACTCCTACTACTAGGAGGACTCCTCCTCCTTGGCACGCCATAGGGCCGGCCGGCCTCCTCCCCTTGCTCCTTTATATACAGGGGCAGGGGGCACCCCTAGACACACAAGTTGATCCACGTGATCGTTTTCTTAGCCGTGTGCGGTGCCCCTTCCACCATAATCCTCGATAATATTGTAGCGGTGCTTAGGTGAAGCCCTGTGACGGTAGAACATCAAGATCGTCACCACGCCGTCGTGCTGACGGAACTCTTCCCCGACACTTTGCTGGATCAGAGTCCGGGGATCGTCATCGAGCTGAACGTGTGCTAAAACTCGGAGGTGCCGTAGTTTCGGTGCTTGATCAGTCGGGCCGTGAAGACGTACGACTACATCAACCGCGTTGTCATAACGCTTCCGCTGTCGGTCTACAAGGGTACGTAGATCACACTCTCCCCTCTCGTTGCTATGCATCACCATGATCTTGCGTGTGCGTAGGAAATTTTTTGAAATTACTACGTTCCCCAACAGTGGTATCAGAGCCAGGTTTTATGTGTTGATGTTATATGCACGAGTAGAACACAAGTGAGTTGTGGGTGATATAAGTCGTACTTCTTACCAGCATGTCATACTTTGGTTCGGCGGTATTGTTGGACGAAGCGGCCTGGACCGACATTACGCGTACGCTTACGCGAGACCGGTTCTCCCGACGTGCTTTGCACAAAGGTGGCTAGCGGGTGTCAGTTTCTCCAACTTTAGTTGAACCGAGTGTGGCTACGCCCGGTCCTTGTGAAGGTTAAAACATCACCAACTTGACAAACTATCGTTGTGGTTTTGATGCGTAGGTAAGGTTGGTTCTTACTTAAGCCCGTAGCAGCCACGTAAAACTTGCAACAACAAAGTAGAGGACGTGATATGTGGGAGCCAATATGAGCATCCAGGTTCCGCTATTGGTTATTGACCGGAGACATGTCTCGGTCTTGTCTACATTGTTCTCGAACCCGTAGGGTCCGCACGCTGAAGGTTTTGATGACAGTTATATTATGAGTTTATGAGTTTTGATGTACCGAAGTTAGTTCGGAGTCCCGGATGTGATCACGAACATGACGAGGAGTCTCTAAATGGTCAAGACATAAAGATTGATATATTGGACGGCTATATTCGGACATCAGAAGTGTTCCGGGTGATTTCAGAGAAAACCGGAGTGTTGGAGGGTTACCGGAACCC
>NC_041390.1:394703210-394737056 GCF_002162155.2 Triticum dicoccoides | reverse complement strand
CTCCTAGTAGGAGTAAGAAAGAGGGGAGTCCTACTCCTACTACTAGGAGGACTCCTCCTCCTTGGCGCGCCATAGGGCCGGCCGGCCTCCTCCCCTTGCTCCTTTATATACGGGGGCCGGGGGCACCCCTAGACACACAAGTTGATCCACGTGATCGTTTTCTTAGCTGTGTGTGGTGCCCCCTTCCACCATAATCCTCGATAATGTTGTAGCGGTGCTTAGGCGAAGCCCTGCGACGGTAGAACATCAAGATCGTCACCATGGCGTTGTGCTGACGGAACTCTTCCCCGACACTTTGCTGGATCGGAGTCCGGGGATCGTCATCGAGCTGAACGTGTGCTAAAACTCGGAGGTGTCGTAGTTTCGGTGCTTGATCGTTCGGGCCGTGAAGACGTACAACTACATCAACCGCGTTGTCATAACGCTTCCGCTGTCGGTCTACAAGGGTACGTAGATCACACTCTCCCCTCTCGTTGCTATGCATCACCATGATCTTGCGTGTGCGTAGGAATTTTTTTGAAATTACTACTTTCCCCAACAAAGCCCGCTACAGGAGCAACACCAGATGTTATGAACGTCTGGCAGAGCAAAGTTGATGACTACTCGATAGTTCAGTGTGTCATGCTTTACGGCTTAGAATCGGGACTTCGACAACATTTTGAACGTCATGGAGCATATGATGTTCTAGGAGTTGAAGTTAATATTTCAAGCAAATGCCTGAATTGAGAGATATGAAGTCTCCGATAAGTTCTGTAGCTGCAAGATGGAGGAGAATAGTTCTGTCAGTGAACATATACTCAGAATGTCTGGGTACCACAACCACTTGACTAAACTGGGAGTTAATCTTCCATATGATAGTGGCATTGGCAGAGTTCTTCAATCACTGCCACCAAGCTACAAAAGCTTCATGATGAACTATAATATGCAAGGGATGGATAAGAAATTTCCCGAGCTATTCGCAATGCTAAAGGCAACGGAGGTAGAAATCAAGAAGGAGCATCAAGTGTTGGTGGTCAACAAGACCAGTAGTTTCAAGAAGAAGGGGAAAGGGAAGAACGGGAACTTCAAGAAGAACGGCAAGCAAGTTGCTCCTCAAGTGAAGAAACCCAAGTGTGGACCAGGGGCGGAGCTAGGATTTTGATATAGGAGGGGGCCAAGCCTAGTATAGATAAAAAATATCTAGTGTAGAAAATAATCGTATATAACAAAGTTTGCTTCGGCAATAGTATTAATTTAAATTTACCTCTAAGATTAAGTTTCCCTTCAATGGTTAAACGGTAATCTCGAATTAACTATATTGTATAAGTTTAACGTAGGTAAAATTTGCATCACAAATAGGAACTTGTACAAGGACTCACATCATGATCACGATAATTTATACGGCAATCACAAGATATAAACTCTTCATAAAATCACAGCGTCACAAATCACACAACCAAACACAACAGAAAACAGATGTATAAGTTCAATAAAGAAATAAAGATGATAATTTAGAGTTAGAAAGATTAGTAGATAGTGTGATGTGTTAAACCTTGGCTAGTTCGTTGAGTCGAGTCAGAAAAATTGACAAGTGGAGCTGGATGTGTCACACCGCCCCGCCATATGAACCATATCGAGGTAGGGAGAGCAGATGCGATTGGGTGGCAAAGGGGAACGGCGGCGACTAATTCTATGCGCACTAATCCCACATACAGCTAATTACCGGAGAACACAGTGGCCATGCCATGAGATTAGAGCCAACTGCCCAATCTGGCCACTAGTGGGCTCCATATGGGCCTTTTTTCCTTCTTCCAAAGTTCACGTTGAGGAGATAGGGGGGGCCTAGTGTTGGAAATATGCCCTAGAGGCAATAATAAATTGATTATTATTATATTTCTTTGTTCATGATAATAGTCTTTTATTCATGCTATAACTGTATTATCCGGAAATCGTAATACACGTGTGAATACATAGACAACACCATGTCCCTAGTAAGCCTCTAGTTGACTAGCTCGTTGATCAACAGATGGTTACGGTTTCCTGGCCATGGACATTGGATGTCGTTGATAACGGGATCACATCATTAGGAGAATCATGTGATGGACAAGACCCAATCCTAAGCCTAGCACAAAGATCATGTAGTTCGTATGCTAAAGCTTTGCTAATGTCAAGTATCTCTTCCTTCGACCATGAGAGCGTGTAACTCCTGGATACTGTAGGAGTGCTTTGGGTGTATCAAACGTCACAACGTAACTGGGTGACTATAAAGGTGCACTACAGGTATCTCCGAAAGTATCTATTGTTTTATGCGGATCGAGACTGGGATTTGTCACTCCGTGTAAACGGAGAGGTATCTCTGGGCCCACTCGGTAGGACATCATCATATGCGCAATGTGACCAAGGAGTTGATCACGGGATGATGTGTTACGAAACGAGTAAAGTGACTTGCCGGTAACGAGATTGAACAAGGTATTGGATGCCGACGATCGAGTCTCGGGCAAGTAACATACCGATAGACAAAGGGAATTGAATACGGGATTGATAAAGTCCTTGACATCGTGGTTCATCCGATGAGATCATCGTGGAACATGTGGGAGCCATCATGGGTATCCAGATCCCGATGTTGGTTATTGACCGGAGAACGTCTCGGTCATGTCTGCATGTCTCCCGAACCCGTAGGGTCTACACACTTAAGGTTCGATGACGCTAGGGTTATAAAGGAAGCTTGTATGTGGTTACCGAATGTTGTTCGGAGTCCCGGATGAGATCCCGGACGTCACGAGGAGTTCCGGAATGGTCCGGAGGTAAAGATTTATATATGGGAAGTCCTGTTTTGGTCACCGGAAAAGTTTCGGGCGATATCGATATTGTACCGGGACCACCGGGAGGGTCCCGGGGGTCCACCAAGTGGGGCCACCTGCCCCAGAAGGCTGCGTGGGCCAAGTGTGGGAGGGGACCAGCCCCTAGGTGGGCTGGTGCGCCCCCCACAAGGGGTCCAAGGCTCAAGAGAGAGTGGGAGGGGGCAAACCCTAGTCCAGATGGGCCTTAAGGCCCACCTAGTGTGCGCCTCCCCTCTCTCCCCCTCTTGGCCGCCTCCCCAAGTCCCATCTAGGGCTGGCCGCACCCCTTGGGGTGGGAAACCCTAAAGGGGGCGCAGCCCCCTTCTCCCCTGTATAAATAGAGGCCTGGGGCTGCCCATAACACATGAGAACTTCTCCTCTCGTTGGTGCAGCCCTGCCTCTCCTCCTCCTCCTCTCCCATGGTGCTTGGCGAAGCCCTGCGGGATTGCCACGCTGCTCCACCACCACCACGCCGTTGTGCTGCTGCTGGATGGAGTCTTCCTCAACCTCTCCCTCTCTCCTTGCTGGATCAAGGCGTGGGAGACGTCACCGGGTTGTACGTGTGTTGAACGCGGAGGTGTCGTGCGTTCGGCACTTGATCATCGGTGATTTGAATCACGACGAGTACGACTTCATCAACCCCGTTCACTTGAACGCTTCCGCTTAGCGATCTACAAGGGTATGTAGATGCACTCTCCTTCCCCTCGTTGCTGGTTTCTCCATAGATAGATCTTGGTGACACGTAGGAAAATTTTGAATTTCTGCTACGTTCCCCAACAGTGGCATCATGAGCTAGGTCTATTGCGTAGATTCTTTGCACGAGTAGAACACAAAGTAGTTGTGGGCGTTGATGTTGTTCAATATGCTTACCGTTACTAGTCCAATCTTGTTTCGACGGTATTGTGGGATGAAGCGGCCCGGACCGACCTTACACGTACTCTTACGTGAGACAGGTTCCGCCGATTGACATGCACTTGGTGCATAAGGTGGCTAGCGGGTGCCAGTCTCTCCCACTTTAGTCGGAACGGATTCGATGAAAAGGGTCCTTATGAAGGGTAAATAGCAATTGGCATATCACGTTGTGGTCTTGCGTAGGTAAGAAACGTTCTTGCTAGAAACCCATAGCAGCCACGTAAAACATGCAAACAACAATTAGAGGACGTCTAACTTGTTTTTGCAGGGTATGCTTTGTGATGTGATATGGCCAACAAGAATGTGGTGAATAATATGTGATGTATGATATTGATCATGTTCTTGTAATAGGATTCACGACTTGCATGTCGATGAGTATGACAACCGGCAGGAGCCATAGGAGTTGTCTTTATTTATTGTATGACCTGCGTGTCATTGAACAACGCCATGTAAATTACTTTACTTTATTGCTAAACGCGTTAGCCATAGAAGTAGAAGTAGTCGTTGGCGTGACAACTTCATGAAGACACGATGATGGAGATCATGATGATGGAGATCATGGTGTCATGCCGGTGACGAAGATGATCATGGAGCCCCGAAGATGAAGATCAAAGGAGCTATATGATATTGGCCATATCATGTCACTACTCTATTTGATTGCATGTGATGTTTATCATGTTTATGCATCTTGTTTACTTAGAACGACGGTAGTAAATAAGATGATCCCTTACAACAATTTCAAGAAGTGTTCTCCCCTAACTGTGCACCGTTGCTATAGTTCGTCGCTTCTAAGCACCACGTGATGATCGGGTGTGATGGATTCTTACGTTCACATACAACGGGTGTAAGACAGTTTTACACAGCGAAAACACTTAGGGTTAACTTGACGAGCCTAGCATGTACAGACATGGCCTCGGAACACAGAGACTGAAAGGTCGAGCATGAGTCGTATAGTAGATACGATCAACATGAAGATGTTCACCGATGATGACTAGTCCGTCTCACGTGATGATCGGACACGGCCTAGTTGACTCGGATCATGTGATCACTTAGATGACCAGAGGGATGTCTACCTAAGTGGGAGTTCATAAGATGAACTTAATTATCCTGAACATAGTCAAAAGGATTTTGCAAATTATGTCGTAGCTCGCGCTTTAGTTCTACTGTTTTAGATATGTTCCTAGAGAAAATATAGTTTGAAAGTTGAAAGTAGCAATTATGCGGACAGTAGAAAGCTTATGTCCTTAATGCACTGCTCAGTGTGTTGAACCTCGAACGTTGTCTGTGGATGTTGCGAACATCTGACATACACGTTTTGATAACTACGTGATAGTTCAGTTAAACGGTTTAGAATTGAGGCACCAAAGATGTTTTTTGGAACATCGCGAAACATATGAGATGTTTTGAGGGCTGAAATTGGGATTTCAGGCTCGTGCCCACGTCAAGGGGTATAAGACCTCCGACGATTTTCTTAGCCTACAAACTAAGGGAGAAAAGCTCAATCGTTGAGCTTGTGCTCAGATTGTCTGAGTGCAACAATCACTTGAATCGAGTGGGAGTTGATCTTCCAGATGAGATAGTGATGTTTCCCCAAAGTCATTGCCACCAAGCTGCTAGAGCTTCGTGATGAACTATAACATATCAAAGATAGAGATGATGATCCTTGAGGTATTCGCGTTGTTTGACATCGCGAAAGTAGAAATCAAGAAGGAGCATCAATTGTTGATGGTTGATGAAACCACTAGTTTCAAGAAGGGCAAGGGAAAGAAGGGATACTTCATGAAACGGCAAATCAGCTGCTGCACCAATGAAGAAACCCGAGGTTGAACCCAAACCTGAGACTAAGTGCTTCTGTAATAAGGGGAACAACCACTGGAGCAGGATTACCCTAGATACTTGGTAGATGAGAAGGCTGGCAAGGTCGATAGAAGTATATTGGATATACATTATGTTAATGTGTACTTTACTAGTACTCCTAGTAGCACCATGGTATTAGATACCGGTTCGGTTGCTAGTGTGAGTGCAACAATCACTTGAATCGAGTGGGAGTTGATCTTCCAGATGAGATAGTGATGTTTCCCCAAAGTCATTGCCACCAAGCTGCTAGAGCTTCGTGATGAACTATAACATATCAAAGATAGAGATGATGATCCTGAGGTATTCGCGTTGTTTGACATCGCGAAAGTAGAAATCAAGAAGGAGCATCAATTGTTGATGGTTGATGAAACCACTAGTTTCAAGAAGGGCAAGGGAAAGAAGGGATACTTCATGAAACGGCAAATCAGCTGCTGCACCAATGAAGAAACCCGAGGTTGAACCCAAACCTGAGACTAAGTGCTTCTGTAATAAGGGGAACAACCACTGGAGTAACTCGAAATAAAAGCTACGGAATAAACGGAGACTAGCTAAACGTGAGATGACGATATGTGTTGGAAGTGTTTCCAACGTTGATATGATCAAGCATCACACGCTCCCTCTACCATCGAGATTGGTGTTTGCGTTGAGCATAGACATGATTGGATTATGTCTATCGCAATACGGTTATTCATTTAAGGAGAATAATGGTTACTCTGTTTATTTGAATAATACATTCAATGGTCTTACACCTAAAATGAATGGTTTATTGAATCTCGATCGTAGTGATACACATGTTCATGCCAAAAGATATAAGATAGTAATGATAGTACCACTTACTTGTGGCACTGCCATGTAAGTCATAATGGTATAAAACGCATGAAGAAGCTCCATGTTGATGGATCTTTGGACTCACTCGTTTTAGAAAAGTTTGAGACATGCGAACCATGTCTATTGGTGTATACGCATGAAGAAACTCCATGCAGATGGATCGTTTGGACTCACTTGATTTTGAATCACTTGAGATATGCAAATCATACCACGTGGGCAAGATGACTGAAAAGCCTCGTTTTCAGTAAGATGGAACAAGATAACAACTTGTTGGAAGTAACACATTTTGATGTGTGCAGTCCAATGAGTGCTGAGGCATGCAGTGAATATCGTTATGTTCTTACTTCACAGATGATTCGAGTAGATGTTGAGAATATTTACTTGATGAAACACAAGTCTGAATTATTGAATGGTTCAAATAATTTCAGAGTGAAGTAGAAGATCATTGTGACAAGAGGATAAAATGTCTATGATATGATCATAGAGATGAATATCTGAGTTACGAGTTTTGGCACACAATTAAGACATTGTGGAAATTGTTTCGCAATTAATACCGCCTGGAACACCATAGTGTGATGGTGTGTCCGAACATCATAGTTGCATCCTATTGGATATGGTGCGTACCATGATGTCTCTTATCGAATTACCACTATCGTTCATGGGTTAGGCATTAGAGACAACCACATTCACTTTAAATAGGGCACCACGTAATTCCGTTGAGACGACACCGTTTGGAGAAACCTAAGTTGTCGTTTCTTAAAGGTTTGGGGCTGTGACGCTTATGTGAAAAAGTTTCAGGATTGATAAGCTCGAACCCAAAGCGGATAAAATACATCTTCATAGGACACCCAAAACAGTTGGGTATACCTCCTAATTCAGATCCGAAAGCAATATGAATTGTTTCTAGAATCGGGTCCTTTCTCGAGGAAAGGTTTCTCTCGAAAGAGTTGAGTGGGAGGATGGTGGAGACTTGATGAGGTTATTGAACCATCACTTCAACCAGTGTGTAGCAGGGCACAGGAAGTTGTTCCCGTGGCACCTACACCAATTGAAGTGGAAGCTTATGATATTGATCATGAAGTTTCGGATCAAATCACTGTCGTACCTCGTAGGGTGACAAGGATACGTACTACTTCAGAGTGGTATGGTAATCCTGTCTTGGAAGTCATGTTGCTAGACAACAATGAACCTACGAGCTATGGAGAAGCGATGGTGGGCCCGGATTCCGATAAATGGCTTGAGGCCATAAAATCCGAGAGAGGATCCATGTATGAAAACAAAGTGTAGACTTTGGCAGAACGGCTCGATGGTCGTAAGGCTAATGAGTACAGATGGATTTCAAAAGGAAGACGGACAATGATGGTAAATGTCACCATTAAGAAAGCTCGACTTGTCGTTAAGATGTTTTCCGACAAGTTCAAGGAGTTGACTACGATGAGATTTTCTCACTCGTAGCGATGCTAAGAGTCTGTTGGAATTATATTAACGATTACTGCATTATTTATGAAATCTTGCAGATAGGATGTCAAAACATTGTTTCCTCGACGATTTTCTTGAGGAAAGGTTGTATGTGATACAACCGGAAGGTTTTGTCAATCCCAAAAGATGCTAATAAGTATGCAAAGCTCCAGCAATCCTTCTAAGGACTGGAGTGAGCATCTCGGAGTTGGAATGTATGCTTTGATGATGATCAAAGATTTTGGGTTTGTACAAAGTTTATGAGAAACTTGTATTTCCAAAGAAGTGAGTGGGAGCACTATAGAATTTCTGATGAGTATATGTTGTTGACATATTGTTGATCAGAAATGATGTAGAATTTCTGGAAAGCATATAAGGTTATTTTGAAAGTGTTTTTCATTGGAAAGCCTGGATTAAGCTACTTGAAACATTGAGCATCAAGATCTATAAGGATAGATCAAAATGCTTAATAATACTTTCAAATGAGCACATACCTTGACATGATCTTGAAGGTGTTCAAGATGGACCAGTCAAAGAAGGAGTTCTTGCCTGAGTTGTAAGGTATGAAGTTAAGACTTAAAGCTCGACCACGGCAGAATAGAGAGAAAGGACGAAGGTCGTCCCCTATGCTTAAGACGTAGGCTCTTCAGTATGCTATGCTGTGTACCGCACCTGAAGTGTGCCTTGCCATGAGTCAGTCAAGGGGTACAAGAGTGATCCAAGAATGGCTCACAGGACAGCGGTCAAAGTTATCCTTAGTAACTAGTGGACTAAGGAATTTTCTCGATTATGGAGGTGGTAAAAGAGTTCATCGTAAAGGGTTATGTCGATGCAAGCTTGACACCTATCCGGATAGCTCTGAGTAGAGAGACCGGATACATATAATGGAGCAATAATTTAGAATAGCTCCAAGTAGAACAGTTATTTGGAATAGCTCCAAATAGAGCGTGGTAGCTGCATCTAGGAGATGACATAGAGATTTGTAAAGCACACACGGATCTGAAAGGTTCAGACCCGTTGACTAAAACCTCTCTCACAAGCAACATGATCAAACATAAAACTCATTGAGTGTTAATCACATAGTGATGTGAACTAGACTACTGACTCTAGTAAACTCTTGGGTATTAGTCACATGGCGATGTGACCTGTGAGTGTTAATCACATGGCGATGTGAACTGGATTATTGACTCTAGTGCAAGTGGGAGACTGTTGGAAATATGCCCTAGAGGCAATAATAAATTGATTATTATTATATTTCTTTGTTCATGATAATAGTCTTTTATTCATGCTATAACTGTATTATCCGGAAATCGTAATACACGTGTGAATACATAGACAACACCATGTCCCTAGTAAGCCTCTAGTTGACTAGCTCGTTGATCAACAGATGGTTACGGTTTCCTGACCATGGACATTGGATGTCGTTGATAACGGGATCACATCATTAGGAGAATCATGTGATGGACAAGACCCAATCCTAAGCCTAGCACAAAGATCGTGTAGTTCGTATGCTAAAGCTTTGCTAATGTCAAGTATCTCTTCCTTCGACCATGAGAGCGTGTAACTCCTGGATACCGTAGGAGTGCTTTGGGTGTATCAAACGTCACAACGTAACTGGGTGACTATAAAGGTGCACTACAGGTATCTCCGAAAGTATCTATTGTTTTATGCGGATCGAGACTAGGATTTGTCACTCCGTGTAAACGGAGAGGTATCTTTGGCCCCACTCGGTAGGACATCATCATATGCGCAATGTGACCAAGGAGTTGATCACGGGATGATGTGTTACGGAACGAGTAAAGTGACTTGCCGGTAACGAGATTGAACAAGGTATTGGATGCCGACGATCGAGTCTCGGGCAAGTAACATACCGATAGACAAAGGGAATTGAATACGGGATTGATAAAGTCCTTGACATCGTGGTTCATCCGATGAGATCATCGTGGAACATGTGGGAGCCATCATGGGTATCCAGATCCCGCTGTTGGTTATTGACCGGAGAACGTCTCGGTCATGTCTGCATGTCTCCCGAACCCGTAGGGTCTACACACTTAAGGTTCGATGACGCTAGGGTTATAAAGGAAGCTTGTATGTGGTTACCGAATGTTGTTCGGAGTCCCGGATGAGATCCCGGACGTCACGAGGAGTTCCGGAATGGTCCGGAGGTAAAGATTTATATATGGGAAGTCCTGTTTTGGTCACCGGAAAAGTTTCGGGCGATATCGGTATTGTACCGGGACCACCGGGAGGGTCCCGGGGGTCCACCAAGTGGGGCCACCTGCACCAGAAGGCTGCGTGGGCCAAGTGTGGGAGGGGACCAGCCCCTAGGTGGGCTGGTGCGCCCCCCACAAGGGGTCCAAGGTGCAAGAGAGAGTGGGAGGGGGCAAACCCTAGTCCAGATGGGCCTTAAGGCCCACCTAGTGTGCGCCTCCCCTCTCTCCCCCTCTTGGCCGCCTCCCCAAGTCCCATCTAGGGCTGGCCGCACCCCTTGGGGTGGGAAACCCTAAAGGGGGCGCAGCCCCCTTCTCCCCTGTATAAATAGAGGCCTGGGGCTGCCCATAACACATGAGAACTTCTCCTCTCGTTGGTGCAGCCCTGCCTCTCCTCCTCCTCCTCTCCCATGGTGCTTGGCGAAGCCCTGCGGGATTGCCACGCTGCTCCACCACCACCACGCCGTTGTGCTGCTGCTGGATGGAGTCTTCCTCAACCTCTCCCTCTCTCCTTGCTGGATCAAGGCGTGGGAGACGTCACCGGGCTGTACGTGTGTTGAACGCGGAGGTGTCGTGCGTTCGGCACTTGATCATCGGTGATTTGAATCACGACGAGTACGACTTCATCAACCCCGTTCACTTGAACGCTTCCGCTTAGCGATCTACAAGGGTATGTAGATGCACTCTCCTTCCCCTCGTTGTTGGTTTCTCCATAGATAGATCTTGGTGACACGTAGGAAAATTTTGAATTTCTGCTACGTTCCCCAACACCTAGTATGTGTGACATGAGATCGTTACACTAATTCTATATTACCGGCTGCATGTTCGCTCAATGGTTGGGGGACCAGGCCCCTGCTTGTCCCCCTGGCTCCGCCATTGGTCTGAACCTAACCCTGAGACTGGGTGCTTCTATTGCAAAGGGACTGGTCACTGGAAGCGGAACTGCCCCAAGTATTTGGTAGATAAGAAGGATGGCAAAGTGAAAAGTATATTTGATATACATGTTATTGATGTGTATCTTACTAATGCTCATAGTAGCGCCTGGGTATTTGATACTGGTTCTATTGCTCATATTTGCAACTCAAAACAGGGGCTACGGATTAAACGAAGATTGGCTAAGGACGACGTGACGATGCGCGCGGGAAATGGTTCCAAAGTCGATGTGATTGCCGTCGGCATGCTACCTCTACATCTACCTTCGGGATTAGTATTAGACCTGAATAATTGTTATTTGGTGCCAGCGTTAAGCATGAACATTATATCTGGATCTTGTTTGATGTGAGATAGTTATTCATTTAAATCAGAGAATAATGTCTGTTCTATTTATATGAGTAATATCTTTTATGGTCATGCACCCTTGATGAGTGGTGTATTTTTATTGAATCTCAATAGTAGTGATACACATATTCATAGTATTGAAGCCAAAAGATATAAGTTTAATAATGATAGTGCAACTTATTTGTGGCACTGCCATTTAGGTCATATTGGTGTAAAGCGCATGAAGAAACTCCATGCTGATGGGCTTCTGGTATCACTTGATTATGAATCACTTGATGCTTGCGAACCATGCCTCATGGGCAAGATGACTAAGACTCTGTTCTCCAGAACAATGGAGCGAGCAACAGACTTATTGGAAATAATACATACTGATGTATGTGGTCCGACGAGTGTTGATGCTCGCGGCGGCTATCGTTATTTTCTGACCTTCACACATGATTTGAGCATATATGGGTATATCTACTTAATGAAACATTTGAAAAGTTCAAAGAATTTCAGAGTGAAGTGGAAAATCATCGTAACAAGAAAATAAAAATTTCTACGATCTGATCGTGGAGGTGAATATTTGAGTTACGAGTTTGGTCTTCATTTGAAACAATGCGGAATAGTTTCGCAACTCAAGCTACCTGGAACACCACAGCATAATGGTGTGTCCGAACATCGTAACTGCACTTTATTATATGTGGTGCGATCTATGATGTCTCTTACTGATTTACCGCTATCGTTTTGGGGTTATGCTTTAGAGATGGCTGCATTCACATTAAATAGGGCACCATCGAAATCCGTTGAGATGACACCATATGAACTGTGGTTTGGCAAGAAACCCAAGTTGTCGTTTCTTAAAGTTTGGGGCTGCGATGCTTATGTGAAAAAGCTTCAACCTGATAAGCTCGAACCCAAATCGGAGAAATGTGTCTTCATAGGATACCCAAAGGAGACTGTTGGGTACACCTTCTATCACAGATCCTAAGGCAAGATATTCGTTGCTAAGAATGGATCCATTCTAGAGAAGGAGTTTCTCTCGAAAGAAGTGAGTGGGAGGAAAGTAGAACTTGATGAGGTAACTGTACCTTCTCCCTTATTGGAAAGTAGTTCATCACAGAAATTAGTTCCAGTGATTCCTACACCAATTAGTGAGGAAGCTAATGATGATGATCATGAAACTTCAGATCAAGTTACTACCGAACCTCGTAGGTCAACCAGAGTAAGATCCGCACCAGAGTGGTACGATAATCCTGTTCTGGAGGTCATGTTACTTGATCATGACGAACCTACGAACTATGAGGAAGCGATGATGAGCCCAGATTCCGTGAAATGGCTTGAAGCCATGAAATCTGAGATGGGATCCATGTATGAGAACAAAGTGTGGACTTTGGTTGACTTGCCCGATGATCGGCAAGCAATAGAGAATAAATGGATCTTCAAGAATAAGACTGACGCTGACGGTAATGTTATTGTCTACAAAGCTCGACTTGTTGTGAAAGGTTTTTGACAAGTTCAAGGAGTTGACTATGATGAGACCTTCTCACCTGTAGCGATGCTTAAGTCTGTCTGAATCATGTTAGCAATTGTAGCATTTTATGATTATGAAATTTGGCAAATGGATGTCAAAACTGCATTCCTTAATGGATATCTTAAAGAAGAGTTGTATATGATGCAAACAGAAGGTTTTGTCGATCTAAAAGGTGCTGACAAAGTGTGCAAGCTCCAGCGATCCATTTATGGACTGGTGCAAGCCTCTCGGAGTTGCAATATACGCTTTGATAGTGTGATCAAAGCATATGGTTTTATACAGACTTTTGGAGAAGCCTGTATTTACAAGAAAGTGAGTGGGATCTTTGTAGCATTTATGATATTATATGTGGATGACATATTGTTGATCGGAAATGATACTGAATTTCTGAATAGCATAAAAGGATACTTGAATAAGAATTTTTCAATGAAAGACCTCGGTGAAGCTGCTTATATATTGGGCATCAATATCTATAGAGATAGATCAAGACGCTTAATTGGACTTTCACAAAGCACATACCTTGATAAAGTTTTGAAGAAGTTCAAAATGGATCAGTCAAAGAAAGGGTTCTTACCTGTGTTGCAAGGTGTGAAGTTGAGTTAGACTCAATGCCCGACCACTGCAGAAGATAGAGAGAAAATGAGAGTCATTCCCTATGCCTCAGCCATAGGTTCTATCATGTATGAAATGATGTGTACCATACTTGATGTGTGCCTTGCTATTAGTTTACCAGGGAGGTATCAAAGTAACCTAGGAGTGGATCACTGGACAGTGGTCAAGAACATCCTGAAATACCTAAAAAGGACTAAGGATATGTTTCTCGTTTATGGAGGTGACAAAGATCTCGTCGTAAATGGTTACATCGATGCAAGCTTTGACACTAATCCGGATGACTCTAAGTCACAAACCGGATACGTGCATTTTGTTGAATGGTGGAGCTGTTAGTTGGTACAGTTCTAAGCAGAGTGTCATGGAGGGATCTACGTGTGAAGCGGAGTACATAGCTGCTTTGGAAGCAGCAAATGAAGGAGTCTGGATGAAGGAGTTCATATACGATCTAGGTGTAATACCTAGTGCATCGGTTCCAATGAAAATCATTTGTGACAATACTGGTGCAATTGCCTTGGTAAAGGAATCCAGATTTCACAAGAGAACCAAGCACATCAAGAGACGCTTCAATTCCATCTGCGATCAAGTCAAGGAGGGAGACATAGAGATTTGCAAGATACATGCGGATCTGAATGTTGCAGACCCGTTGACTAAGCCTCTCTTGCAAGCAAAACATGATCAGCACCAAGACTCCATGGGTGTTAGAATCATTACTATGTAATCTAGATTATTGACCAAGTGGAAGTATGCCCTAGAGGCAATAATAAAGTTGTTATTTATATTTCCTTATATCATGATAAATGTTTATTATTCATGCTAGAATTGTATTAACCAGAAACTTAGTACATGTGTGAATACATGGACAAACAGAGTATCCCTAGTATGCCTCTACTTGACTAGCTCGTTAATCAAAGATGGTTAAGTTTCCCAGCCATAGACATGTGTTGTCATTTGATGAATGGGATCACATCATTAGAGAATGATGTGATGGACAAGACCCATCCGTTAGCTTAGCATAATGATCGTTTAGTTTTTCAACTATTGCTTTCTTCATAACTTATACATGTTCCTCAGGCTATGAGATTATGCAACTCCCGAATACCGGAGGAACACCTTGTGTGCTATCAAACGTCACAATGTAACTGGGTGATTATAAAGATGCTCTACAGGTGTCTCCGATGGTGTTTGTTGAGTTGGCATAGATCGAGATTAGGATTTTTTCACTCTGTGTATCGGAGAGGTATCTCTGGCCCTCTTGGTAATGCACATCACTATGAGCCTTGCAAGTAATGTGTCTAATGAGTTAGCCACAGGATGATGCATTACGGAACGAGTAAAGAGACTTGCCGGTGATGAGATTGAACTAGGTATGATGATACCGACGATCGAATCTCGGGCAAGTAACATACAGATGACAAAGGGAACAACATTTGTTGTTATGCGGTTTGACCGATAAAGATCTTCATAGAATATGTAGGAGCCAATATGAGCATCCAGGTTCTGCTATTGGTTATTGACCGGAGATATGTCTCGGTCATGTCTACATAGTTCTCGAACCTGTAGGGTCCACACGCTTAACGTTCGATGACGATTTGTGTTATGAGTTATGTGATTTGATGTACTTAAGTTTGTTCAGAGTCCCGGATGAGATCACGGACATGACGAGGAGTCTCAAAATGGTCGAGATATAAAGATTGATATATTGGACCATGTTATTCGGACACCGGAAGTGTTCTGGATAGTTTCGGGTAAAAAGGAGTGCCGGAGGGGTTACCGGAACCCCCCGGGGGAACTAATGGGACACCATGGGCCTTATTGGAGAGAGAGGAGGGACGCCAGGGCAGGCCGCCCCCCTTAGCAGTCCAAACTGGACAAGGGAAGGGGGGCACCCCCTTTCCTACTCCCTCTCCCTCTCCTTCCTCCCCCCTCTCTCCCTTTTGGTGGAATCCTACTAGGACTAGGAGTCCTAGTAGGACTCCCCTCTTGGGCGCACCCTAGGGGCCGGCCGGTCCTCCCCTCCTCCATCATTTATATACATGGGGAAGGGGGCTCCCTAGAACACATAAGTTGATCTTTTAGCCGTGTGCGGTGCCCCCCTCCGAAGTTACACACCTCGGTCATATCGTTCTAGTGCTTAGGCGAAGCCCTGCGTCAGTAACTACATCATCACCGTCGCCACGCCGTCGTGCTGACGTAACTCTCCCTCGGCCTCAACTGGATCAAGAGATCGAGGTACGTCATTGATCTGAACGTGTGCTGATCACGAAGGTGTCGTGCGTTCGATACTTGGATCGGTTGGATCGCGAAGACGTTCGACTACATCAATCGCGTTACTAAACGCTTCCGCTTTCGGTCTACGAGGGTACGTAGACACACTCTCCCCTGTCGTTGCTATGCATGTCCTAGATAGATCTTGCGTGATCGTAGGTAATTTTTTGAAATACTATGTTCCCCAACAGAGGGGGGCAGGCACCCGGGGGTCACCTGGAGACGCAGGGACGGGCACCCGGGGGTGAAGTCTAGGTACCCGGGGCGCGCCTAGGGAGGGGGCGGGCACCCGGGGCATCCAGGGGGCCGCTCCCTTGGCGGCTAGCGGGGCCGGGCACCCGGCGGTGGCAGTGCGGGCACCCAGGGGTGGATGGTGCGGGCACCCAGGGGTGGATGGTGCGGGCACCCGGGGTGTCCAGAGAGCTTCCGGTGCTTCGTG
The DNA here is from genome assembly GCF_002162155.2 of Triticum dicoccoides. NCBI lineage: Eukaryota > Viridiplantae > Streptophyta > Magnoliopsida > Poales > Poaceae > Triticum > Triticum dicoccoides. The sequence continues at coordinate 394,720,865 of NC_041390.1, read as the reverse complement.
CTTTTCGTGACTTCCATCCTCTTCCTTCCTCCATGGTTGCTTGTATCCTTGTCCTAGCTTCTTCACGGTCTTGTTCTTGGTACCTAAGAGTGCATAGATTTCCATTTGAGGTAGAATCCGACTCTCATGTGAATCCGAATGAAATTCGCAGAGGAAAGAGCTAACCTCGGTTTCGACGACACATGTGTGTGCTCTTGTTATTGGTTCCCTTCGTGCTTGCGGTGGTGACGGAACGCCCATGGGGATGGTCGAAGGATGCTCCACATCATCTTCCCCCTTGGGAGAGATCCGTCTGTGGATCGTGAACTTCATCATAATGGTAAAGAGAGGGCGTCGTCGTGTAGAAGTGGACGACCACCAAGAACTTATCATGTTGAAGCTCAAAATGGGAACTCTCCAATGTCGCACCATCTTGTGATTCCTTCAAAAGGAGCAAGTACAACAAACACGTGGAAAAACAAATTTGGTTAGCGTTAGTGCAAAACCAAGCTTTCAAGAGGTAATTCACCAAACAAGTGTCGTCATCAAGCATAGCATATGGTGTGACAAGGGATTGTGACATGTCATGTAAGCACATAACTTGATCAAAATCAAGGACATCATGGAAATAAGAATGTAAATGTGAGGTAGCGATGCAAATATGTGTGACAAGAGAATAAGCATCTACCTCAAGCTCATAGCAAGCATGCATAAGGCGCTCAACAAATGGTCTATGGTATGAATATGAAGTATTCACAACACCAAAATAAAAGAAGTGTCTAAAGTGCAAGACAATACAAGCATAATGTGCATGGGGTGTAGTGAATATGGTGTGGCACTCAACACAATAGAAAGAGCAATTGTTCATCATGTGTGAGGCAATCAAGGCAAGCATGTAGCAATCAATGGGACATGGCATATGTGAAGAAATGACATTATTGCAACCAATCACATGATAGGAGTAAGAACTCAACAAGTTGGATGCAACACACAAGGTATATATGTCATGAGGCATGGCAATGTGGCAATGACAAGTCGAAGCAAGATCTCTAACATGTGTGCAATATGTCAAGGTGCAAGCACCACATGAAGTGGGATCCACAATATTCATGCTCATGGTTTTGGTGTCCTCAAAAGAGAAGGATATCACCTTTAAAGCATGTCCTTGTGCGTCCTACACAATGCCGAAACACAAGCAAGTGCAATGTAGGATCGTCGTGGTAGAAGGTGGTTCGCTCTCAAGAGCTCGGATTGTCAACTCATGTGATGTGGAAGTTGACACGAAGTCCAAGTTTCTTACACATGCGCAAAAGAAAACAAACAATGTATGTGCATGGTAGATAAACACATCATACATCATGATGGTTCTCTTCTCTTGCGCATAACCATTAAAGCACAAGTGCATGAATAATATGATGAAACAATGGCAATATTCATGGCACTAGGTATATGGTGCAAAGAGGTAAGACAAGCATGCTTCACAAGGAATCTACTATATCTAAATAGGAGCACCCCACTATGTGATTTCTCTCTACATGCAGGCTATCCACGTCAGCCTGCCACTTGTCATCAGTTCTCCACCCATCTAGCCGTATGTGAGAAATGCAGCCTATCCATCTTCTATGGCGAGCGTGATCTTCGGTAGACTCCAATCAATATAGAATCGCATGCACCCATTCCACGGAGAGCCATCAATGTAAAATCACACGTGCATGCAGCTGTTCCACGGATAGCCATTAACACGAGATGCGAAAAAGCAAACTACTTTGATTAATACTTGGACGATTTGGTTCCTTCATCTCATCAGGAATAAATCTCCAGCGATTTCCCTAAAAGAAATCATCACCGAGTCTTCTCATCTTCCCTATGCTGTCTCTACCCCCCCCCCCCCGCTCTCTATCTTGCACCGTTGTCGCCATGGGTCCATCGCCATTAGAGTCCCGAGCACTGCTCCCATAATACTTAATTTCTTAGGACATGGCAAGCGGCGTCGCCGCCTGACCAACGTCCTTATGGCCGGTCAGTTCTTCGATGAGCACTACTCTGTCGACAAGTCGTTGACCCTTGCCCGAGATATATTCCAGCTCGTGGCTGGTGCCCTCCACAAGAAAGGCTCCATCGTGGTGGTGGTCACGGACCATTACTTGGTCGTCAAGTGCTTCTGCAGCGCGCTTTGGCCTCCACGATGCAGACGCCGGCACCGGGAACGCCTACGCGTGGGTACGCGACGCAGAGGCGCGAGGGTACGGCCCGATAGTATATGTACTGATTTTATGCTTCACTGAAAGAGGGTCAGGTTTTCTCACCTTTTTCTCATCTGCTCATGTATTTGTATGCAATGGAAAGCATAGAGATTTCTTATTCAGTATTCTGGGTGCATGCCATAATTCAATTTCGGTTCGTTAAATACTAACATGATATTTTAGAGATTTATCTTATCTTCCTAATTGGCTTGTAGCTAGCAATGCTAGATTGGCACACCTTATTTGTAATGGGGTAACTTTACGCTGACCCTTTTTATATGATCGTTTGCTATACACTCATTCTAGATTGATTGTTTTCTGCCATATGATGTTGTTTGTTTGCTAGACATTTCTACAGTGGAGCACCTTCAGTCATTTGTGTACCTACAGGTGTGTAATCCGGATTACATATGTTTTACATTTTCTTCAAAATTGTAATCTTCAATTTGAGTGACACCATTAATTCAATGCCAAAATCTGTCTCAGCACTTTTATATGCCTTTAGAGTTTAGACATTGTGATAGGATTAATTTAAATACTTTTGCTTTTCTTGAATCTTGATAGGGCTCTTAAATCACCACATTAGTTCTAATGATGACCAGTGACATATCATTGCAGAAGTTTCTCACATTACAGAACAATCTTGCATTAGTACACCGGTGAAGCATCACTCTGATAGTACCTTGCATCCTCATAGTTGGTCAACTGAAACGCAGTTGCTACGAAAGAACGGTAGCATCGGATTTGTGTATTCCATGAGTTATATTGTTATGCTTAGGTATTTGGTAGTTTATACTCGCTAAAACTCCGCTCGTTGTGAGTAGAAAATAATTCATGCATTGAGGTCTTGATGTTTGTGATCCTGAACCTACATATTTTTTTCTATAATTATATTTATTTTTTAGCAATTGCTTCCGCTTAAGATTTTTTTGTGCAATATATTCGCTTTCTACAAATTCCCGCAACAACGCGTGGGGTATCTTCTAGTATGTCAAAATCTCCAAATATATGTGAGAATGCTATGGGGGCGAACTCATTATCAAGACTAAAGGCATTGTTGCACTCAATACATGGCAAATCTAGCATGAGAGAGGCAACATATGGAGATATGTGACAAGAAGCAATAGCAATCATGTGCAAAGCATGGCAATAGTGGCTATCAACCGCATGGAATGAACAAGTATGAATCATCGGTGATGCGACAAGGCAAGCAATCCTAGTAATCAAGTTGTGTAAGCTAGTAGTGCGAAGATGCAACATACTAGAGGAAATCATGGCAATCATGTCATGTGAGCAAATAATAGGCATAGGCAATGCACATGACATATCACAAGCATGAAAATAAGATATGAGCAAAGTAGAATTATTGTATTGGCAAGAAGTCCTAGGTAAATAGCAATGGCACACCATGACTCTCCCAACGCAAGAGTCAACAATAGCATGTGTAACATGGTCAACATGGCAATAACAACTAGTATCTCCACCAAGCATGCAAATACACATAGAGGTAGTATAATGGTAAATCATGGGTAAATGCAAGAAACGGTCACAATTGCATGGCAAAGGCATAGAAAGAGGTATAACATGCAAAGTGAACATGATACAGTGGGCATAAAGTAACAAGTGGTATATAGCCCATAGCCATGTGAGAGCCAAGTAAAAGAGATGCGTGTAGTCCTTGCGTGAAGGGAACGGTAGTAAGGATACTCCACGGGATCCCAAATGATCATTGCTCTCACGATCTCGTTTCGTAAACATCATGGGATTGTGAGGTTGATGAGTATTCGTGGGTACCTACACAAAACAAAGCCAAAGGGAAAATTGTGTGTGCGTGGTATATGTACACATCATCCATTATGATGCACATGTGTATGTGTTGGTTAGCACAAAATATACAATGCTCAAATAAATGAGTAGCATGATATAGAAACATGTCATCCATCATGCAATGATAATTGTTGTGTTCAACGTGATTGGGACACAAATTATAGCAAGTGTGTGGCACAACACAACAATAGCTTTTTGATTCATGGGATGCATATGGTGCACACAATCATGAGGATCATGCAATTCATAGGATGTAGCAAAATATTCTAATTGGTATGAGGAAACTATGGGGGTCTCCTCATGAGCAATAGCGGAAGATAAATATGGAGAAAAGTGATAACATGGCAAACAATGCATGTCCGAAGCTAGGTGGTCATGGCATGGAATACGAGATAAATGATGCAAAGGAAGCATATCAATATCATCACAAGAAAAACAAGTGACAATAACCATGGGCATGTCATCTATGCCATATGTGCAAATTGGGTTTATTTTAATGGCATGCGCATAGTCACTACGATGAGATTGCAAATAAGACATATAATTGATCTCATGCATAGTATATGACAAGTCAAGCGGATTGTCAAACATGATGTGACCAAGAGAATTATCACAAGGAATCCTATGTAACATGGCATCACAACTAATAGGCTCCACATGGAAATCATCAAACTCATCATAAATGGGTAAATCATCGCATGGGGAAAATCATACTAGCATGAAGCATGGTAATAGGTGGATCAACATCATGCAAGCAATCAATGTCAAGAATGTCCACTAGTGGGATTATAGCATCACCAACACCTATGTTACCTTTATCATTCCACTCATGAGTTGTAGGTGAGGTGTCAATGACCAAATCATGGTCAACGTCATCAACGTGATGGAACCATGTGGGGGTGCATCATAGTCCACCATGGCCATCGTCTTGTCCAAAGGAAGAACGAAGTCGTCGAGGATCGGCGCGTCATTATATATGGGACCTAGCACCAAATGAGAAGACACAATAGAGGTAGAGGTTAAGTTGTTAGAAATCAAAATGGCCTCACATGCCCTATCAACTACCTCACTCACTCTATGTGGTGGTGGCTCACTCACTCCCTCGAGGTAGGTGCACTCAATGTCACATATGGTGGAGTCACTCAAATAACTCAAGTGGTGGTGGTGGTGGTGGCTCTCCTGATCACATGGGAATTGGGGCAACTTTTCATATATGGGGCTAGTGGTGAAGTCACTCTCACTCTCAATATGGTGGCATATGTCACTCAACTCATCACCATGCGCCTCCTCGGTCGAAGGGAATGGCCCTTGGTCGACCGTCTTGTCGTCGTCTTGTATGAGGCCCATATGATGTGGCACCTCGTAGCTCTTCTCCATGATCGAAGGGAATTTCCCATGCTCGGTCCTCCTTCTTGAGAGGCTTCTGAAGATGGAAGTGTTGCCCTCGCTTGTAGGTGGTCGCCTTGGACTTGATGATGTCGATGTAGGCGTACTAGTGGGAAGTAGGCGAAGATGCCGTACGTCCAAAGGCGAAGATGCCTTGATAACACTTGGCGAAGATGCCGAAGTGGTGATCGTAGTCGTTGCTTCCACTTGGTGGTGACGTTGTCGTGCTTGAACTTGTAGTCGATGGCGCTCTTTGTCGCCATGCACATGTGGCTTGTCGGTTTCTTGGCGGTTATCTCAAAGATGATGATGACGGTGCCGCTTGGTACTTTCATCGGATGGTCGCGTTGAAGATTTGCCACTTGAGCGTCTCCGACTTGAAGATGACGAAGGGGAAGAAGACTTGTAGTTGGTCCACACATGTCGGATGTCATCCATGTGAAGGAAATATGCCCTAGAGGCAATAATAAAGTTATTATTTATTTCCTTATTTCATGACAAATGTTTATTATTCATGCTAGAATTGTATTAACCGGAAACATAATACATGTGTGAATACATAGACAAACAGAATGTCACTAGTATGCCTCTACTTGACTAGCTCGTTGATCAAAGATGGTTATGTTTGCTAACCATAGATATGAGTTTTCATTTGATTAACGGGATCACATCATTAGGAGAATGATGTGATTGACTTGACCCATTCTGTTAGCTTAGCACACGATCGTTTAGTTTGTTGCTATTGCTTTCTTCATGACTTATACATGTTCCTATGACTATGAGATTATGCAACTCCCGTTTACCGGAGGAACACTTTGTGTGCCACCAAACGTCACAACATAATTGGGTGATTATAAAGGTGCTCTACAGGTGTCTCCGAAGGTACTTGTTTGGTTGGCGTATTTCGAGATTAGGACTTGTCACTCCGATTGTCGGAGGGGTATCTCTGTGCCCACTCGGTAATGCACATCTCTATGAGCCTTGCAAGCATTGCAACTAATGAGTTAGTTGCAGGATGATGTATTACGGAACGAGTAAAGAGACTTGCCGGTAACGAGATTGAACTAGGTATTGAGATACCGACGATCGAATCTCGGGCAAGTAACATACCGATGACAAAGGGAACAACGTATGTTGCTATGCGGTTTGATCGATAAAGATCTTCGTAGAATATGTGGGAGCCAATATGAGCATCCAGGTTCCGCTATTGGTTATTGGCCGGAGACGTGTCTCGGTCAAGTCTACATAGTTCTCAAACCCGTAGGGTCCGCACGCTTAAAGTTTCGGTGACGATTGTATTATGAGTTTGTAACGCCCCGAGACCGATGTGCCAGGTGTCGTCCAGTTATTCGCTGTTGTTGTGTTGTCATTGCTTGCGTGTCATGCATTGCATATCATGTCATCATGTGCATTTATTTTGCATACGTGTTCGTCTCATGCATCCGAGCATTTTCCCCGTTGTCCGTTTTGCATTCCGGCGCTTCGTTCTCCTCCGGTGTTCATTTCTACTTTTCTTTCGTGTGTGGGGATTAAACATTTCCCGATTGGACCGAGACTTGCCAAGCGGCCTTGGTTTACTACCCGTAGACCGCCTGTCAAGTTTCATACCATTTGGACTTCGTTTGATACTCCAACGGTTAACCGAGGGACCGAGAAGGCCTCGTGTGTGTTGCAGCCCAACACCCCTCCAATTTGGCCCAAAACCCACCAAAACCTGCTCCATCATCTAGAGCGTTCGATCACGATCGCGTTGCCGAAAACCGCACCTCAATGAGGCAGGCCCGCCCGGGCCCGGAGCCGCCCGTCGCCGCACTCGCGCGCCCGCCGGATCCCGTGCATCGTCGGAGTTCCGCGCGCTCACCGGACCTTCGTCGCCGCCGCCGCGCATCTCCGTCGCCGCCCAGCCTGCGCCTCACCGGCTTCCGCCTCCACGCTGCCTTGGCTCCGGTCGCCGGACCGCGCCGCGCCCGAGGCGTTCGCCCCAGATCCCGCGCCGCCGCCGCCCGGACGTCGCCACCTCCACCGGCGCCGCCTCGCCACTGACGTCCATCGCCGGAGTTCGCGCCATCTCGCTGGAATCCGCTCCGGTCAGATCCGGGCGGGTAGATGAGATCCACCGGTCCCTGATCCAAACGCCCTCGCCCGTCCCCGCACCGCTCCGTCCTGGATATCCCCGTCCGCCGTTGACTTTTTCCGCGGGGTAAATTCCTCTAAGTCCCGAAAATCGGAGATCCAAGTGCTCCTGTTCATATCCTCGTAACTCTACATCCGTAGCTCCGATTCATGCATATAGCATATCAAAATGTTCATCTCAGAGAGTACATCATTTAATTCCATTGCATCATTTTCATTTGAGCTCATCTTGATGCCCGAAATGCTGTTAGAAGAGGGCTACTTGAGATAATTGTCAGATCTGCTACTCCATTTAGGTTTTTATCATTTTTGCCATGATTAATGTGTGCATGACATGCCCTTATGCTCTACATATGTTTTGTTAAGGGTTTTGTCATCTTTCCAGAGGTGCAACCCATGTATTTTTGTGATGTGTGAGGTGAGTAGTGCAAGCTTGCAAAGTGGTGCACTTAGTAATTCTGTTTTCAGGGACTTAGCAATTCCACTAAGTCCTTGAGCTGTTTATCTCATGTTGCCATATGTTCAAGTTGTTTCCTAGCGATCCGTGCCTCTTTTGAGGATGATCAGTAAGGATGTTTTGTTAATATTGTAGTGCTCTATGCATCCATATCTTTGTTTTCAATTATGGAGCACCCTAGCTTGAGTCAGTCGAGCTCTACTTTTGCTACTTTGTGAATCTGGGCAGATTGTCAACTTGTTTGCAATTTTGCCGGTGATGCTGTAGTTGATCCGTGCATGCTATGCTATTGTTCTTGCCATGTATAGCTTGCATTTTGTGCCTTCTTGATGGTTGTATGCTTGTCTTGCCACGACTTGCACCGTAGTGAGTGCATCAAGCTCGTAAACATGCCTACTTGAGTTATATTTCAGCATGTGCCAGTTTTCACTAAGTGTGAAAACTGATTATGTTTTTGCTATGTTCACATGCTTGCAATTGTATTTTCTGATCCCTTTTGGCTCAAGGTCACTAAGGGACTTTTGTTAAGCTCTTTGAGTAGCTCCATGCCATGCTTTACTTTGCCATGTTCAGGTCCTGTAGCATGTAGTTTTGTTTCTCCGAAGAGGGCTACCTGATCTGAAATTCCAGACAAGTGTTAATTTCATAAGTCTGAGATCTGTTTGCCATATGCATTTTGCCATGCTTGTTTGAACCTGTTAATGGATGATTTGGCCGTAGCTCAGTGCTAGACTTTTGTTAAGCATATTGAATGCATCCCTGCCATGTATTTTGTTGTCATGTTTGGGTGCTGTAGCATGTTCATCTCATTGCATTTAGATGGCTACTTGTTGTAAATCGCAGACCGGTGTCATTTTTGAAACGCTTGCCATTTCCAAACCGTAACTCTGATTCCGGTGTTCTTTATATCATTTCAAGCGATTTCATCTCATCTTTCCAGCGGCACACTTGGATTCCAAGTTGAGGCCAGGTTCATGCATTCCTTGTCAATTCATGCATATGCATCGCATCCCGCATCCCGCATATCATATCATGTTCATGTGTTGGTTGTTTACTATGTTGTGTGCTTTCTTTTCCGGTGTTTGCTTCTTCGGGTTGGTTCCGGTAACGTCGCGTTTGTGAGGAACCATTCGTCTACGTCCGTTTGTCTTCTTCATGGACTCGTTCTTCTTCCTTGCGGGATTTCAGGCAAGATGATCATACCCTCGAAATCACTACTATCTTTGCTATGCTTGTTTGCTCGCTATTTTGCTATGCCTATGCTGCGATACCTACCACTTGCTTATCATGCCTCCCATATTGTTGAACCAAGCCTCTAACCCACCTTGTCCTAGCAAACCGTTGATTGGCTATGTTACCGCTTCGCTCAGCCCCTCTTATAGCGTTGTTAGTTGCAGGTGAAGATTGAAGTTTGTTCCTTGTTGGAAATGGAGATGTTGTTCCTCGGTGGAACATGTTTATTTGTTGGGATATCACTATATATCTTATTTAATTAATGCATCTATATACTTGGTAAAGGGTGGAAGGCTCGGCCTTATGCCTGGTGTTTTGTTCCACTCTTGCCGCCCTAGTTTCCGTCATATCGGTGTTATGTTCCCGGATTTTGCGTCCCTTACGCGGTTGGGCTATAATGGGAACCCCTTGACAGTTCGCCTTAAGTAAAGCTCTTCCAGCAAGGCCCAACATTGGTTTTACCATTCGCCACCTAGCCTTTTCTTTCCCTTGGGTCGGCCAGCCCGAGGGTCATCTTTCCCTTGGGTCGCCTGAAGATTGAAGTTTGTTCCTTGTTGGAACATGGAGATGTTGTTCCTTGTTGGAACATGTTTATTTGTTGGGATATCACTATATATCTTATTTAATTAATGCATCTATATACTTGGTAAAGGGTGGAAGGCTCGGCCTTATGCCTGGTGTTTTGTTCCACTCTTGCCGCCCTAGTTTCCGTCATATCGGTGTTATGTTCCCGGATTTTTGTCTCCCTTACGCGGTTGGGCTATAATGGGAACCCCTTGACAGTTCGCCTTAAGTAAAGCTCTTCCAGCAATGCCCAACATTGGTTTTACCATTCGCCACCTAGCCTTTTCTTTCCCTTGGGTCGGCCAGCCCGAGGGTCATCTTTATTTTACCCCCCCCCCCCGGGCCAGTGCTCCTCTAAGTGTTGGTCCGAACTGAGCTGCCTGCGGGGCCACCTCGGGGAAACTTGAGGGTTGGTTTTACTCGTAGCTAGTCTCATCTGAGTGTGCCCTGAGAAAGAGATATGTGCAGCTCCTATCGGGATTTGTCGGCACATTCGGGCGGTGTTGCTGGTTTAGTTTTACCCTGTCGAAATGTCTTGTTGTACCGGGATGCCGAGTCTGATCGGAATGTCTCGGGAGGAGGTCTATTCCTTCGTTGACCGTGAGAGCTTGTGATGGGCTAAGTTGGGACACCCCTGCAGGGATTTGAACTTTCGAAAGCCGTGCCCGCGGTTATGGGCAGATGGGAATTTGTTAACCTCCGGTTGTAGAAAACCTAAAGTCGACCTTAATTAAAATGAATCAACTGCGTGTGTAACCGTGATGGTCTCTTTCCGGCGGGGTCCAGGAAGTGAACACGGTTGTTGGAGTTATGCTGGACGTAGGTTGTTATAGGATCACTTCTTGATCATACTTTTATCGACCGAGCTTTGCCTTCTCTTCTCGCTCTCATTTGCGTATGTTAGCCACCTTATATGCTAGTCGCTTGCTGCAGCTCCACCTCATACCTTTTTCCTTACCCATAAACTTAAATAGTCTTGATCGCGAGGGTGCGAGATTGCTGAGTCCCCATGGCTCACAGATACTTCCAAACCAGCTTGCAGGTGTCGATGAGTCCGTGCAGATGACGCAACCAAGCTCAGGAGGAGCTCGATGAAGATCTTGTCCTTTATGGTGTTTCGTTCTAGTTGATCAGTAGTGGAGCCCTGTTGGGGTCGATCAGGGACCTTTGTTGCATTTGGGGTTCTTCTTTTATTTTGGTTCCATAGTCGGACCCTGATTGTATGTGGATGTTGTAATGCTTTATTCATGTATTTGTGTGAAGTGGCGATTTTAAGCCAACTTTGTATCTTTTTCCCCTATTGTATTACTTGGGTTGTGTGAAGATTACCTCACTTGCGACATTGCTTTCAATGCGGTTATGCCTCTAAGTCGTGCTTCGACACACAGGAGATATAGCCGCATCGAGGGCGTTACAAGTTGGTATCAGAGCCTTCCCCGACCTTAGGAGCCCCATTGCTTGATCGTTTTTAGCGGCCGAGTTGTGTCTAGAAAAATGGTTTGAGTCATTTAGGAATTATATATCGGAGAGTTTAGGAATTCTTTTTACTTCCCAGTCTCCTCATCGCTCTGGTAAGGCATCCTGACGTAGAGTTTTGACTCTTCTCTTCTCAAATTTCACTAAAAAAAATTAGGATCACGCGGGTAACTTGGAATCGTTCCAATGGTTTTATGACGAGAACATTGTCTTGGTGCCTCCTGTCAGGGGTTTAGTGAAAGTGTCCCGGGGAGTTGAGCTCTGAGGTGTTGTCGTCATAATTTTATCGTTGCAGTTCTGGAATACCTGAGTTTAGTACGCCGACATCGAAAATCTCTTTTATGCAGTTCGTTGGTGAGATAACCTCGACGCCACCCAGTACTGGGGCGGGAGTTCGGGACTATCGCCATAACTTGTATAACGGATGCTTTTCGAAGGTTGAGGTAGATGATTTCCGGAGGTTTCTTGGTTATGTGTTGAAGGATGGGTACAGCTGGATGTAGGATTTGTTAGTTTGGGTGAGATATTATGCTTCCCCTGTATCCCCAACACCTGATTGCATAACCGGAAAATTTCGGGGGTTTTCATAGGTGGGAATTCAAGTAGCTCTTAGGATATCTTTCCGACAGATGTATGATATGAAATTGGGGTTCGACGTCTAGTGGTCCGCCTATTCACGGTCGATTTTACAGTGGTCTCATTGTGTCTTAAAGAGTCCTTGGCTATGCCGACTCGGGGACGCTTCGTATGTCATGTGCACTGCCTTGTACATGATGGTGCTGTACGATCGAGCCCGTGTAGGCCCCACCACGAAAACTTCGGACGAAATCTCTATCATATGTTTGTTCCGGCTTATTTCGCAAGCCAATCCTTTGTTTTGTTTTGAGTTGTGGTATTCGAGTTGCTTTGAATTCAAGAGTTGATTCCATACCTTTCCCAAATGGTGTTCTCATACTCCGATGTGAATACCAATCCTTCTTGATCATCAAGTTTGTCATGTCAATCCTTTTTCACCGGCGTGTTTTTCTCTTCAAGTGGATCCGATCACTTCAACATTCACAAGATCAATTATCAGTTCTTCTCAACGGTGTTCATTTCTTCCGTCTCCAAGTTTCCTTTGTTTTTTCCCACCCTCCCTCCCTTTGTTTTCTTCAAGGACTCAGATTTCTTAATCAAGTATCTTTTTATTTGTGTGAAGTCTCTCCATTCTTTTCGTCAATGTTCTTATCCGGTGATTCTCAAGAAGATACTAACGGAGCTTCAAGTTATCATTATTCATTCTTTTCTTCTCCGGTGGTTTAAATTCAAGCGTTATTGATCATATATTTATCCTCGTTTCAAATACCTTCTCATGTCGGTGCACCTCATATTCATTCACTTCTCGCTATTTAATTGTTCCGGAGTGCTCAAGATATCTTGAAGATTCGTGTTTCCACTCTTCATTCGTTCAAGCTCTTTCGAGATTGGTATCTCATTCAAGTCATTTAATTCAACCGGTGCAACCTCTCTTTTTAATCATTTCAACGGTGTTTCTTTTGAGTGGGCCCTAACCCATAGGTCTTTCCCAGGATCTTACCTGACTCTTCTTATTTTCCCGGAGCTATCCTAAATTATTTTAAAGTTTGACGTAAGAATGAGTTATCATCAGTCAAATGCCATCTCCTAGATCTTTCACAATTCTTTTCATCGTTGGCTCAACGTCTTCGTTTTGATTCTTCCAGAGTGTCTAAATAATTCTTGGTGATGTTTCTCGTCGTCATTCTCGGATTTTGAAGACCGAAGAAGAGTTTCTCTTTAATCTTGCCCCATTCTCTGCCATCCTCTCATAATTGTTTTGACTGTGAGAATTCTTTTCACCTATCCGGAACAATTCAAGAGTCTTCTCAGTGTGTTATCCGGAGTCCACCAATTCAGTTTTACTCATTCTCAGCTGTCAGTTATCATTCTCCAATCTTACCGGTGCATCATTCAAGTTTTCTCTTACTAGCTCGCGATCTCTTCGTTCTTATGTATCTAAATTCCCCTCAAGTATCTTCATTTGCTCTCTAATCCTTCCCGGTGCTTCTTTATTTTTCTTCTTCGTTCATTTTCAATTCTTACGGTGGTTCGCTCAAGTGTTCTCTTTCTTATTCATCATATCAATGCATTCGTTGTTTCAATCCTACCGGTGGTCCATTAAGTTTATGTTATATCTCTCTTAATCCTTGATACGAGAATGAGTAGTATGCCAAATCCATTATTTGTCATCAATTTAATTGATGAAGGATAAGCATAATGTAATTCTTATTCTTGTTTCATCCAAGTGATTAATTCCTTACTCCGGAGGCTCATCAAATTCTTGATTTCATTTGTTCATCTTTCTTTTCTGGAGTTCCAAGCTTTTCCGCATTATCTCGTCGCGAAGCTCCATCTAAATCAGTGCAAGGCTTCACCTTGTGATTTTAACCACCCTTTCTTTCCGTTTGATCATTCTTTTGTTTAACGGAGTTCTTCATGGAGGTTCTACATGATAGTTCATCAAGGACTTAATTCGTTCTAGAAACATTCATCAAGATTATTTTCAGAGGAGTTCAAGCTTTCTTATTCTTGCAATCCGGAGTGCAATTCCTTCTACCATATCATTTGAGGTGGTATTATGTCATTCCTGATAATTTGAATTCATGTTTCATGATTCACAGGTTGTTAAGAATGGGGTATTTTAAATCCATCAATCTCTTCATTGGAGTTATCTTGTCATGGCACACCTAAAGCCTTCCCTAAGGATTGTTGCTACTTATGGTGCTTATAAATGATCCAAGTTCTTCGTTTATCCTCCCGGGTGAAATAAGTTTCTCATCTCTATGTTCTTATCAATCCAATTTTTTCCCGTGAGTGGCAGGTTATCACCTCATAATTGGAGTTGTACTCCATAATACCATACCAAACTTATTCTTTTCGTTCTTGGTTTTCAACAACTCCATTCTAGCATTTGTTGTAACCGTGCTCTCTCAAGATATTGTTTTCCCTTCATTCCGGAGGCAGTGTTTTGTAATGTCATCAAGTATCTTCTCATCTTATCAAGTTATTATTTAACTCTTTTTCTTTTCAATCGGAGTGCTTTCAACCTTGTTCTGCCTTGTTCCTCTTTTCTAACGGAGTGTTTTTAGCTTCGATCATCTCCGTTGTATTCTTTTCTCGATTTGGCTTACCCTTTTCAAGGTTCGTGGTTTCACTCGTTTGTCAAAGGAGCAACTTAGTTTTACCTCTTCTCTTTCTCTCCGTTTTCCCTCCGGTGACATTCTAGATCTCGGGACGAGATCCTCTCGTAGTGGTGGAGTGTTGTAACGCCCCGAGACCGATGTGCCAGGTGTCGTCCAGTTATTCGCTGTTGTTGCGTTGTCGTTGCTTGCGTGTCATGCATTGCATATCATCTCATCATGTGCATTTCTTTTGCATACGTGTTCGTCTCATGCATCCAAGCATTTTCCCCGTTGTCCGTTTTGCATTCCGGCACTTCGTTCTCCTCCGGTGGTCATTTCTACTTTTCTTTCGTGTGTGGGGATTAAACATTTCCGGTTTGGACCGAGACTTGCCAAGCGGCCTTGGTTTACTACCCGTAGACCGCCTGTCAAGTTTCGTACCATTTGGACTTCGTTTGATACTCCAACGGTTAACCGAGGGACCGAGAAGGCCTCGTGTGTGTTGCAGGCCAACACCCCTCCAATTTGGCCCAAAACCCACCAAAACCTGCTCCATCATCTAGAGCGTTCGATCACGATCGCGTGGCCGAAAACCGCACCTCATTTGGACTCTCCTAGCTCCCTCTACCTATATATATATGTGATCCCCTCCGAAATTTTCGCGGATGAACCCTAAAAACTCCTCCTCTCGTCGCCGCCGGACGCGTCCACGCTGCGCCGGACGTGTCCATCTCGCCAGCCACCTTACTCCCTCCAATAGGAGCCCGCCACCTCAGCTCCACCGCTCCGCTCGACCACTCCCCTCGCGCCACCTCGGCCCCGCCTTCCTCTCTCTCCTCAGCGCGCCGCCGCGGCCCGCAGGGTCCGAGGCAGGCCCGCCCGGGCCCGGAGCCGCCCGTCGCCGCACTCGCGCGCCCGCCGGATCCCGTGCATCGTTGGAGTTCCACGCGCTCACCGGACCTTCGTCGCCGTCGCCGCGCATCTCCGTCGCCGCCCGGCCTGCGCCTCACCGGCTTCCGCCTCGGCGCCGCCCTAGCTCCGGTCGCCGGACCGCGTCGCGCCCGAGGCGTTCGCCCTAGATCCCGCGCCGCCGCCGCCCGGACGTCGCCACCTCCGCCGGCGCCGCCTCGCCACTGACGTCCATCGCCGGAGTTCGCGCCATCTCGCCGGAATCCGCTCCGGTCAGATCTGGGCGGGTAGATGAGATCCACCGGTCCCCGATCCAAACACCCTCGCCCGTCCCCGCACCGCTCCGTCCTGGATATCCCCGTCCGCCGTTGACTTTTTCCGCGGGGTAAATTCCTCTAAGTCCCGAAAATCCCAGATCCAAGTGCTCCTGTTCATAGCCTCGTAACTCTGCATCTGTAGCTCCGATTCATGCATATAGCATATCAAAATGTTCATCTCAGAGAGTACATCATTTCATTCCATTGCATCATTTTCATTTGAGCTCATCTTGATGCCCGAAATGCTGTTAGAAAAGGGCTACTTGAGATAATTGTCAGATCTGCTACTCCATTTAGGTTTTTGTCATTTTTGCCATGATTAATGTGTGCATGATATGCCCTTATGCTCTACATATGTTTTGTTAAGGGTTTTGTCATCTTTCCAGAGGTACAACCCATGTATTTTTGTGATGTGTGAGGTGACTAGTGCAAGCTTGCAAAGTGGTGCACTTAGTAATTCTGTTTTCACGGACTTAGCAATTCCACTAAGTCCTTGAGCTGTTTATCTCATGTTGCCATATGTTCATGTTGTTTCCTAGCGATCCGTGCCTCTTTTGAGGATGATCAGTAAGGATGTTTTGTTAATATTGTAGTGCTCTATGCATCCATGTCTTTGTTTGCAATTATGGAGCACCCTAGCTTGAGTCAGTCGAGCTCTACTTTTGCTACTTTGTGAATCTGGGCAGATTGTCAACTTGTTTGCAATTTTGCCGGTGATGTTGTAGTTGATCCGTGCATGCTATGCTATTGTTCTTGCCATGTATAGCTTGCATTTTGTGCCTTCTTGATGGTTGTATGCTTGTCTTGCCATGACTTGCACCGTAGTGAGTGCATCGAGCTCGTAAACATGCCTACTTGAGTTATATTTCAGCATGTGCCAGTTTTCACTAAGTGTGAAAACTGATTATGTTTTTGCTATGTTCACATGCTTGCAATTGTATTTTCTGATCCCTTTTGGCTCAAGGTCACTAAGGGACTTTTGTTAAGCTCTTTGAGTAGCTCCATGCCATGCTTTACTTTGCCATGTTCAGGTCCTGTAGCATGTAGTTTTGTTTCTCCGAAGAGGGCTACCTGATCTGAAATTCCAGACAAGTGTTAATTTCATAAGTCTGAGATCTGTTTGCCATATGCATTTTGCCATGCTTGTTTGAACCTGTTAATGGATGATTTGGCCGTAGCTCAGTGCTAGACTTTTGTTAAGCATATTGAATGCATCCCTGCCATGTATTTTGTTGTCATGTTTGGGTGCTGTAGCATGTTCATCTCATTGCATTTAGATGGCTACTTGTTGTAAATCGCAGACCGGTGTCATTTTTGAAACGCTTGCCATTTGCAAACCGTAACTCTTATTCCGGTGTTCTTTATATCGTTTCAAGCGATTTCATCTCATCTTTCCAGTGGCACACTTGGATTCCAAGTTGAGGCCAGGTTCATGCATTCCTTGTCAATTCATGCATATGCATCGCATCCCGCATCCCGCATATCATATCATGTTCATGTGTTAGTTGTTTACTATGTTGTGTGCTTTCTTTTCCGGTGTTTGCTTCTTCGGGTTGGTTCCGGTAACGTCGCGTTTGTGAGGAACCATTCGTCTACGTCCGTTTGTCTTCTTCATGGACTCGTTCTTCTTCCTTGCGGGATTTCAGGCAAGATGATCATACCCTCGAAATCACTACTATCTTTGCTATGCTTGTTTGCTCGCTATTTTGCTATGCCTATGCTGCGATACCTACCACTTGCTTATCATGCCTCCCATATTGTTGAACCAAGCCTCTAACCCACCTTGTCCTAGCAAACCGTTGATTGGCTATGTTACCGCTTCGCTCAGCCCCTCTTATAGCGTTGTTAGTTGCAGGTGAAGATTGAAGTTTGTTCCTTGTTGGAAATGGAGATGTTGTTCCTCGGTGGAACATGTTTATTTGTTGGGATATCACTATATATCTTATTTAATT
>NC_041390.1:394702678-394703187 GCF_002162155.2 Triticum dicoccoides | reverse complement strand
ATGCATCTATATACTTGGTAAAGGGTGGAAGGCTCGGCCTTATGCCTGGTGTTTTGTTCCACTCTTGCCGCCCTAGTTTCCGTCATATCGGTGTTATGTTCCCGGATTTTGCGTCCCTTACGCGGTTGGGCTATAATGGGAACCCCTTGACAGTTCGCCTTAAGTAAAGCTCTTCCAGCAATGCCCAACATTGGTTTTACCATTCGCCACCTAGCCTTTTCTTTCCCTTGGGTCGGCCAGCCCGAGGGTCATCTTTCCCTTGGGTCGCCTGAAGATTGAAGTTTGTTCCTTGTTGGAACATGGAGATGTTGTTCCTTCTTGGAACATGTTTATTTGTTGGGATATCACTATATATCTTATTTAATTAATGCATCTATATACTTGGTAAAGGGTGGAAGGCTCGGCCTTATGCCTGGTGTTTTGTTCCACTCTTGCCGCCCTAGTTTCCGTCATATCGGTGTTATGTTCCCGGATTTTTGTCTCCCTTACGCGGTTGGGCTATAATGGGA
>NC_041390.1:394697365-394702551 GCF_002162155.2 Triticum dicoccoides | reverse complement strand
CCCCCCCGGGCCAGTGCTCCTCTAAGTGTTGGTCCGAACTGAGCTGCCTGCGGGGCCACCTCGGGGAAACTTGAGGGTTGGTTTTACTCGTAGCTAGTCTCATCTGAGTGTGCCCTGAGAAAGAGATATGTGCAGCTCCTATCGGGATTTGTCGGCACATTCGGGCGGTGTTGCTGGTTTAGTTTTACCCTGTCGAAATGTCTTGTTGTACCGGGATGCCGAGTCTGATCGGAATGTCTCGGGAGGAGGTCTATTCCTTCGTTGACCGTGAGAGCTTGTGATGGGCTAAGTTGGGACACCCCTGCAGGGATTTGAACTTTCGAAAGCCGTGCCCGCGGTTATGGGCAGATGGGAATTTGTTAACGTTCGGTTGTAGAAAACCTAAAGTCGACCTTAATTAAAATGAATCAACTGCGTGTGTAACCGTGATGGTCTCTTTCCGGCGGGGTCCAGGAAGTGAACACGGTTGTTGGAGTTATGCTGGACGTAGGTTGTTATAGGATCACTTCTTGATCATACTTTCATCGACCGAGCTTTGCCTTCTCTTCTCGCTCTCATTTGCGTATGTTAGCCACCATATATGCTAGTCGCTTGCTGCAGCTCCACCTCATACCTTTTTCCTTACCCATAAACTTAAATAGTCTTGATCGCGAGGGTGCGAGATTGCTGAGTCCCCATGGCTCACAGATACTTCCAAACCAGCTTGCAGGTGTCGATGAGTCCGTGCAGATGACGCAACCAAGCTCAGGAGGAGCTCGATGAAGATCTTGTCCTTTATGTTGTTTCGTTCTAGTTGATCAGTAGTGGAGCCCTGTTGGGGTCGATCGGGGACCTTTGTCGCATTTGGGGTTCTTCTTTTATTTTGGTTCCGTAGTCGGACCCTGATTGTATGTGGATGTTGTAATGCTTTATTCATGTATTTGTGTGAAGTGGCGATTGTAAGCCAACTATGTATCTCTTTCCCCTATTGTATTACTTGGGTTGTGTGAAGATTACCTCACTTGCGACATTGCTTTCAATGCGGTTATGCCTCTAAGTCGTGCTTCGACACGTAGGAGATATAGCCGCATCGAGGGCGTTACAAGTTGGTATCAGCGCCTTCCCCGACCTTAGGAGCCCCATTGCTTGATCGTTTTTAGCGGCCGAGTTGTGTCTAGAAAAATGGTTTGAGTCATTTAGGAATTATATATCGGAGAGTTTAGGAATTCTTTTTACTTCCCAGTCTCCTCATCGCTCTGGTAAGGCATCCTGACGTAGAGTTTTGACTCTTCTCTTCTCAAATTTCACTAAAAAAAATTAGGATCACGCGGGTAACTTGGAATCGTTCCAATGGTTTTATGATGAGAACATTGTCTTGGTGCCTCCTGTCAGGGGTTTAGTGAAAGTGTCCCGGGGAGTTGAGCTCTGAGGTGTTGTCGTCATAATTTTATCGTTGCGGTTCTGGAATACCTGAGTTTAGTACGCCGACATCGAAAATCTCTTTTATGCAGTTCGTTGGTGAGATAACCTCGACGCCACCCAGTACTGGGGCGGGAGTTCGGGAGTATCGCCATAACTTGTATAACGGATGCTTTTCGAAGGTTGAGGTAGATGATTTCCGAAGGTTTCTTGGTTATGTGTTGAAGGATGGATACAGCTAGATGTAGGATTTGTTAGTTTGGGTGAGATATTATGCTTCCCCTGTATCCCCAACACCTGATTGCATAACTGGAAAATTTCGGGGGTTTTCATAGGTGGGAATTCAAGTAGCTCTTAGGATATCTTTCCGACAGATGTATGATATGAAATTGGGGTTCGACGTCTAGTGGTCCGCCTATTCACGGTCGATTTTACAGTGGTCTTGTTGTGTCTTAAAGAGTCCTTGGCTATGCCAACTCGGGGACGCTTCGTATGTCATGTGCACTGCCTTGTACATGATGGTGCTGTACGATCGAGCCCGTGTAGGCCCCACCACGAAAACTTCGGACGAAATCTCTATCATATGTTTGTTCCGGCTTATTTCGCAAGCCAATCCTTTGTTTTGTTTTGAGTTGTGGTATTCGAGTTGCTTCGAAGTCAAGAGTTGATTCCATACCTTTCCCAAATGGTGTTCTCATACTCCGATGTGAATACCAATCCTTCTTGATCATCAAGTTTGTCATGTCAATTCTTTTTCACCGGCGTGTTTTTCTCTTCAAGTGGATCCGATCACTTCAACATTCACAAGATCAATTATCAGTTCTTCTCAACGGTGTTCATTTCTTCCGTCTCCAAGTTGCCTTTGTTTTTTCCCACCCTCCCTCCCTTTGTTTTCTTCAAGGACTCAGATTTCTTAATCAAGTATCTTTTTATTCGTGTGAAGTCTCTCCATTCTTTTCGTCAATGTTCTTATCCGGTGATTCTCAAGAAGATACTAACGGAGCTTGAAGTTATCATTATTCGTTCTTTTCTTCTCCAGTGGTTTAAATTCAAGCGTTATTGATCATATCTTTCTCCTCGTTTCAAATACCTTCTCATGTCGGTGCACCTCATATTCATTCACTTCTCGCTATTTCATTTTTCCGGAGTGCTCAAGATATCTCGAAGATTCGTCTTTCCACTCTTCATTCGTTCAAGCTCTTTCGAGATTGGTATCTCATTCAAGTCATTTAATTCAACCGGTGCAACCTCTCTTTTTAATCATTTCAACGGTGTTTCTTTTGAGTGGGCCCTAACCCACAGGTCTTTCCCAGGATCTTACCTGACTCTTCTTATTTTCCCGGAGCTATCCTAAATTCTTTTAAAGTTTGACGTAAGAATGAGTTATCATCAGTCAAATGGCATCTCCTAGATCTTTCACAATTCTTTTCATCGTTGGCTCAACGTCTTCGTTTTGATTCTTCCGGAGTGTCTAAATAATTCTTGGTGATGTTTCTCGTTGTCATTCTCGGATTTTGAAGACCGAAGAAGAGTTTCTCTTTAATCTTGCCCCATTCTCTGCCATCCTCTCATAATTGTTTTGACTGTGAGAATTCTTTTCACCTATCCGGAACAATTCAAGAGTCTTCTCAGTGTGTTATCCGGAGTCCACCAATTCAGTTTTATTCATTCTCAGCTGTCAGTTATCATTCTCCAATCTTACCGGTGCATCATTCAAGTTTTCTCTTACCAGCTCGCGATCTCTTCATTCTTATGTATCTAAATTCCCCTCAAGTATCTTCATTTGCTCTCTAATCCTTCCCGATGCTTCTTTATTTTTCTTCTTCGTTCATTTTCAATTCTTACGGTGGTTCGCTCAAGTGTTCTCTTTCTTCTTCATCATATCAATGCATTCGTTGTTTCAATCCTACCGGTGGTCCATTAAGTTTATGTTATTTCTCTCTTAATCCTTGATACGAGAATGAGTAGTATGCCAAATCCATTATTTGTCATCAATTTAATTGATGAAGGATAAGCATAATGTAATTCTTATTCTTGTTTCATCCAAGTGATTAATTCCTTACTCCGGAGGCTCATCAAATTCTTGATTTCATTTGTTCATCTTTCTTTTCTGGAGTTCCAAGCTTTTCCGCATTATCTCGTCGTGAAGCTCCATCTAAATCATTGCAAGGCTTCACCTTGTGATTTTAACCACCCTTTCTTTCCGTCTAATCATTCTTTTGTTTAACGGAGTTCTTCATGGAGGTTCTACATGATAGTTCATCAAGGACTTAATTCGTTCTAGAAACATTCATCAAGATTATTTTCAGAGGAGTTCAAGCTTTCTTCTTCTTGCAATCTGGAGTGCAATTCCTTCTACCATATCATTTGAGGTGGTATTATGTCATTCCTGATAATTTGAATTCATGTTTCATGATTCACAGGTTGTTAAGAATGGGGTATTTTAAATCCATCAATCTCTTCATTGGATTTATCTTGTCATGGCACACCTAAAGCCTTCCCTAAGGATTGTTGCTACTTATGGTGCTTATAAATGATCCAAGTTCTTCGTTTATCCTCCCGGGTGAAATAAGTTTCTCGTCTCTGTGTTCTTATCAATCCAATTTTTTCCCCGTGAGTGGCAGGTTATCACCTCATAATTGGAGTTGTACTCCGTAATACCATATCAAACTTATTCTTTTCGTTCTTGGTTTTCAACAACTCCATTCTAGCATTTGTTGTAACCGTGCTCTCTCAAGATATTGTTTTCCCTTCATTCCGGAGGCAGTGTTTGTAATGTCATCAAGTATCTTCTCATCTTATCAAGTTATTATTTAACTCTTTTTCTTTTCAATCGGAGTGCTTTCAACCTTTTTCTGCCTTGTTCCTCTTTTCTAACGGAGTGTTTTCAGCTTCGATCATCTCCGTTGTATTCTTTTCTCGATTTGGCTTAACCTTTTCAAGGTTCGTGGTTTCACTCGTTTATCAAAGGAGCAACTTATTTTTACCTCTTCTCTTTCTCTCCGTTTTCCCTCCGGTGCCATTCTAGATCTCGGGATGAGATCCTCTCGTAGTGGTGGAGTGTTGTAACGCCCCGAGACCGATGTGCCAGGTGTCGTCCAGTTATTCGCTATTGTTGCGTTGTCATTGCTTGCGTGTCATGCATTGCATATCATGTCATCATGTGCATTTCTTTTGCATACGTGTTCGTCTCATGCATCTGAGCATTTTCCCCGTTGTCCGTTTTGCATTCCGGCGCTTCGTTCTCCTCCGGTGGTCATTTCTACTTTTCTTTCGTGTGTGGGGATTAAACATTTCCGGATTGGACCGAGACTTGCCAAGCGGCCTTGGTTTACTACCCGTAGACCGCCTGTCAAGTTTCATACCATTTGGACTTCGTTTGATACTCCAACGGTTAACCGAGGGACCGAGAAGGCCTCATGTGTGTTGCAGCCCAACACCCCTCCAATTTGGCCCAAAACCCACCAAAACCTGCTCCATCATCTAGAGCGTCGATCACGATCGCGTGGCCGAAAACCGCACCTCATTTGGACTCTCCTAGCTCCCTCTACCTATATATATGTGATCCCCTCCGAAATTTTCGCGGATGAACCCTAAAAACTCCTCCTCTCGTCGCCGCCGGACGCGTCCACGCCGCGCCGGACGTGTCCATCTCGCCGGCCACCTCACTCCCTCCAATAGGAGCCCGCCACCTCAGCTCCACCGCTCCGCTCGACCACTCCCCTCGCGCCACCTCGGCCCCGCCTTCCTCTCTCTCCTCAGCGCGCCGCCGCGGCCCGCAGGGCCCG
>NC_041390.1:394671352-394696971 GCF_002162155.2 Triticum dicoccoides | reverse complement strand
CTCCGTCGCCGCCCAGCCTGCGCCTCACCGGCTCCCGCCTCCACGCCGCCCTGGCTCCGGTCGCCGAACCGCGCCGCGCCCGAGGCGTTCGCCCCAGATCCCACGCCACCGTCGCCCGGACGTCGCCACCTCCGCCGGCGCCGCCTCGCCACTGCCGTCCATCGCCGGAGTTCGCGCCATCTCGCCGGAATCCGCTCCGGTCAGATCCGGGCGGGTGGATGAGATCCACCGGTCCCCGATCCAAACGCCCTCGCCCGTCCCCGCACCGCTCCGTCCTGGATATCCCCGTCCGCCGTTGACTTTTTCTGCGGGGTAAATTCCTCCAAGTCCCGAAAATCCCAGATCCAAGTGCTCTTGTTCATAGCCTCGTAACTCTACATCCGTAGCTCCGATTCATGCATATAGCGTATCAAAATGTTCATCTCAGATAGTACATCATTTCATTCCATTGCTTCATTTTCATTTGAGCTCATCTTGATGCCTGAAATGCTCTTAGAAGAGGGCTACTTGAGATAATTGTCAGATCTGCTACTCCATTTAGGTTTTTGTCATTTTTGCCAAGATTAATGTGTGCCTGATATGCCCTTATGCTCTACATATATTTTGTTAAGGGTTTTGTCATCTTTCCATAGGTGCAACCCATGTATTTTTGTGATGTGTGAGGTGACTAGTGCAAGCTTGCAAAGTGGTGCACTTAGTAATTCTGTTTTCAGGGACTTAGCAATTCCACTAAGTCCTTGAGCTGTTTATCTCATGTTGCCATATGTTCATGTTGTTTCCTAGCGATCCGTGCCTCTTTTGAGGTTGATCCGTAAGGATGTTTTGTTAATATTGTAGTGCTCTATGCATCCATGTCTTTGTTTGCAATTATGGAGCACCCTAGCTTGAGTCAATCGAGCTCTACTTTTGCTACTTTGTGAATCTGGGCAGATTGTCAACTTGTTTGCAATTTTGCCGGTGATGTTGTAGTTGATCCGTGCATGCTATGCTATTGTTCTTGCCATGTATAGCTTGCATTTTGTGCTTTCTTGATGGTTGTATGCTTGTCTTGCCATGACTTGCACCGTAGTGAGTGCATCGAGCTCGTAAACATGCCTACTTGAGTTATATTTCAGCATGTGCCAGTTTTCACTATGTCTGAAAACTGATTATGTTTTTGCTATGTTCACATGCTTGCAATTGTATTTTCTGATCCCTTTTGGCTCAAGGTCACTAAGGGACTTTTGTTAAGCTCTTTGAGTAGCTCCATGCCATGCTTTACTTTGCCATGTTCAGGTCCTGTAGCATGTAGCTTTGTTGCTCCGAAGAGGGCTACCTGATCTGAAATTCCAGACAAGTGTTAATTTCATAAGTCTGAGATCTGTTTGCCATATGCATTTTGTCATGCTTGTTTGAACCTGTTAATGGATGATTTGGCCGTAGCTCAGTGCTAGACTTTTGTTAAGCATATTGAATGCATCCCTGCCATGTATTTTGTTGTCATGTTTGGGTGCTGTAGCATGTTCATCTCATTGCATTTAGATGGCTACTTGCCGTAAATCGCAGACCGGTGTCATTTTTGAAACGCTTGCCATTTCCAAACCGTAACTCTGATTCCGGTGTTCTTTATATCGTTTTCAAGCGATTTCATCTCATCTTTCCAGTGGCACACTTGGATTCCAAGTTGAGGCCAGGTTCATGCATTCCTTGTCAATTCATGCATATGCATCGCATACCGCATCCCGCATATCATATCATGTTCATGTGTTGGTTGTTTACTATGTTGTGTGCTTTCTTTTCCGGTGTTTGCTTCTTCGGGTTGGTTCCGGTAACGTTGCGTTTGTGAGGAACCGTTCGTCTACGTTCGTTTGTCTTCTTCATGGACTCGTTCTTCTTCCTTGCGGGGATTTCAGGCAAGATGATCATACCCTCGAAATCACTACTATCTTTGATATGCTAGTTTGCTCGCTATTTTGCTATGCCTATGCTGTGATACCTACCACTTGCTTATCATGCCTCCCATATTGTTGAACCAAGCCTCTAACCCACCTTGTCCTAGCAAACCGTTGATTGGCTATGTTACCGCTTCGCTCAGCCCCTCTTATAGCGTTGTCAGTTGCAGGTGAAGATTGAAGTTTGTTCCTTGTTGGAACATGGAGATGTTGTTCCTTGTTGGAACATGTTTATTTGTTGGGATATCACTATATATCTTATTTAATTAATGCATCTATATACTTGGTAAAGGATGGAAGGCTCGGCCTTATGCCTGGTGTTTTGTTCCACTCTTGCCACCCTAGTTTCCGTCATATCGGTGTTATGTTCCCGGATTTTGCGTCCCTTACGCGGTTGGGCTATAGTGGGAACCCCTTGACAGTTCACCTTAAGTAAAGCTCTTCCAGCAATGCCCAACATTGGTTTTACCATTAGCCACCTAGCCTTTTCTTTCCCTTGGGTCGGCCAGCCCGAGGGTCATCTTTATTTTACCCCCCCCCCCCGCCCCAGGCCAGTGCTCCTCTAAGTGTTGGTCCGAACTGAGCTGCCTGCGGGGCCACCTCGGGGAAACTTGAGGGTTGGTTTTACTCGTAGCTAGTCTCATCTGAGTGTGCCCTGAGAAAGAGATATGTGCAGCTCCTATCGGGATTTGTCGGCACATTTGGGCGGTGTTGCTGGTTTAGTTTTACCCTGTCGAAATGTCTTGTTGTATCGGGATACCGAGTCTGATCGGAATGTCTCGGGAGGAGGTCTATTCCTTCATTGACCGTGAGAGCTTGTGATGGGCTAAGTTGGGACACCCCTGCAGGGATTTGAAATTTCGAAAGCCGAGGCCCGCGGTTATGGGCAGATGGGAATTTGTTAACGTCCGGTTGTAGAAAACCTAAAGTCGACCTTAATTAAAATGAATCAACTGCGTGTGTAACCGTGATGGTCTCTTTCCGGCGGGGTCCGGGAAGTGAACACGGTTGTTGGAGTTATGCTTGACGTAGGTTGTTATAGGATCACTTCTTGATCATTCTTTTATCGACCGAGCTTTGCCTTCTCTTCTTGCTCTCATTTGCGTATGTTAGCCACCATATATGCTATTCGCTTGCTGCAGCTCCACCTCATACCTTTTTCCTTACCCATAAACTTAAATAGTCTTGAGCACGAGGGTGCGAGATTGCTGAGTCCCCGTGGCTCACAGATACTTCCAAACCAGCTTGCAGGTGTCGATGAGTCCGTGCAGATGACGCAACCAAGCTCAGGAGGAGCTCGATGAAGATCTTGTCCTTTATGTTGTTTCGTTCTAGTTGATCAGTAGTGGAGCCATGTTTGGGTCGATCGGGGACCTTTGTCGCATTTAGGGTTCTTCTTTTATTTTGGTTCCGTAGTCAGACCCTGATTGTATGTGGATGTTGTAATGCTTTATTCATGTATTTGTGCGAAGTGGCGATGGTAAGCCAACTATTTATCTTTTTCCCCTATTGTATTACTTGGTTTGTGTGAAGATTACCTCACTTGCGACATTGCTTTCAATGCGGTTATGCCTCTAAGTCGTGCTTCGACACGTAGGAGATATAGCCGCATCGAGGGTATTACAGAGTTTATGTGATTTGATGTACCGAAGGTAGTTCGGAGTCCCGGATGAGACCGGGGACATGACGAGGAGTCTCGAAATGGTCGAGACGTAAAGATCGATATATTGGACGACTATATTCGGACATCGGAAAGGTTCCAAGTGATTCGGGTATTTTCGGGAGTACCGTGGAGTTACGGGAATTCGTATTGGGCCTTAATGGGCCATACAGGAAAGGAGAGAAAGGCCTCAAAGGGTGGCCACACCCCTCTTCATGGACTGGTCCGAATTGGACTAGGGAGGGGGGAGCCCCCTTCCTTCCTTCTCCTTTTCCCTTCCCTCTCCTTCCCTCCTACTCCTACTACTTGGAAGGGCTCCTAGTTCTACTAGGAAAGGGGGAATCCTACTCCCGGTGGGAGTAGGTCTCCCCTAGGGCGCGCCATAGAGTGGGCCGGCCCTCCCCCTCCTCCACTCCTTTATATACGTGGCCATGGGGCACCCCATAGACACACAAGTTGATCTGTTGATCTCTCCCAGCCGTGTGTGGTGCCCCCTCCACCATATTCCACCTCGGTCATATCGTAGCAGTGCTTAGGCGAAGCCCTGCATCGGTAGCAACATCATCACCGTCATCATGCCGTTGTGCTGACGGAACTCTCCCGTGAAGCTCTGCTGGATCGGAGTTCGCGGGACGTCATCGAGCTGAACGTGTGCTGAACTCGGAGGTGCCGTGTGTTCGGTACTTGGATTGGTCGGATCGGGAAGACGTACGACTACTTCCTCTACATTGTGTCAACGCTTCCGTTGCCAGTCTATGAGGGTACGTAGACAACACTCTCCCCTCTCGTTGCTATGCATCACCATGATCTTGCGTGTGCGTAGGAAATTTTTTGAAATTACTACGTTCCCCAACAGTGGCATCCGAGCCTGGTTTTATGCATTGATGTTATATGCACGAGTAAAACACAAGTGAGTTGTGGGCGATATAAGTCATACTGCTTACCAGCATGTCATACTTTGGTTCGGCGGTATTGTTGGATGAAGCAGCCCGGACCGACATTACGCGTACGCTTAAGCGAGACTGGGTTTACCGCCGTGCTATGCACACAGGTGACTAGCGGGTGTCAGTTTCTCCAACTTTAGTTAAACAGAGTGTGGCTACGCCCGGTCCTTGAGAAGGTTAAAACAGCACCAACTTGACAAACTATCGTTGTGGTTTTGATGCGTAGGTAAGAACGGTTCTTGGTCAGCCCGTAGCAGCCACGTAAAACTTGCAACAACAAAGTAGAGGACGTCTAACTTGTTTTTGCAGGGCATGTTGTGATGTGATGGTCAAGACGTGATGAGATATAAGTTGGTGTATGAGATGATCATGTTTTGTTGAAGTTCTCGGCAATTGGCAGAAGCCTTATGGTTGTCTCTTTATTGCATAAGATGCAAGTGCCAAATAATTGCTTTACTTTATCGCTATGCGATAGCAATAGTTGCAAGAGCAATAGTTGGCGAGACGACCATGTGACGACACATTGATATAGATCAAGATGATGGAGATCATGGTGTCATGCCGGTGACGATGGAGATCATGACGATGCTTTGGAGATAGAGATCAAAGGCACAAGATGATGATGGCCATATCATGTCACATATTTTGATTGCATGTGATGTTTATCTTTTATACATCTTACTTTGCTTAGTTATAACGGTAGCATTATAAGATGATCTCTCACTAAATTTCAAGATAAAAGTGTTCTCCCTGAGTATGCACCGTTGCCAAAGTTCGTCGTGCCCAGACACCACGTGATGATCGGGTGTGATAAGCTCTACGTCCATCTACAACGGGTGCAAGCCAGTTTTGCACACGCAGAAATACTCGGGTTAAACTTGACGAGCCTAGCATATGCAGATATGGCCTCGGAACACTGGAGACCGAAAGGTCGAGCGTGAATCATATAGTAGATATGATCAACATAATGATGTTCACCATTGAAAACTACTCCATTTCATGTGATGATCGGTTACGGTTTAGTTGATTTGGATCACGTGATCACTTAGAAGATTAGAGGGATGTCTTTCTAAGTGGGAGTTCTTAAGTAATATGATTAAATGAACTTAAATTTATCATGAACTTAGTCCTGGTAGTATTAGCATATCTATGTTGTAGATCAATAGCTCGCGTTTAGCTCCCCTGTTTTATTTTTGATATGTTCCTAGAGAAAACTAAGTTGAAAGATTTTAGTAGCAATGATGCGGATTGGATCCGTGATCTGAGGTTTATCCTCATTGCTGCACAGAAGAATTATGTCCTTGATGCACCGCTAGGTGAAAAACCTATTGCAGGAGCAAATGCAGATGTTATGAACGTTTGGCTAGCTCAATATGATGAATACTTGATAGTTTAGTGCACCATGCTTAAACGGCTTAGAATCGGGACTTCAAAGACGTTTTGAATGTCATGGGCCATATGAGATGTTCCAGGAGTTGAAGTTAATATTTCAAGCAAATACCCGAGTTGAGAGATATGAAATCTCCAACAAGTTCTATAGCTAAAAGATGGACGAGAATAGCTCAAGCAGTGAGCATGTGCTCAGATTGTGTGGGTACTACAATCGCTTGAATCAAGTGGGAGTTAATCTTCCAGATAAAATAGTGATTGACAGAATTCTCTAGTCACAATCACCAAGTTGGTAGAACTTCGTGATGAACTATAGTATGCAAGGGATGACGAAAACGATTCCCGAACTTTTCATTATGATGAAATCAATGAAGGTAGAAGTCAAGAAAGAGCATCAAGTGTTGATGGTAGACAAGACCACTAGTTTCAAGAAAAAGGCAAAGGAAAGAAAGGGAACTTCAAGAAGAACAGCAAGCAAGTTGCTGCTCAAGTGAAGAAGCCCAAGTCTGGTCCTAAGCCTGAGACTAAGTGCTTCTACTGCAAAGGGACTGGTCACTGGAAGAGGAACTGCCCCAAGTTTTGGCGGATAAGAAGGATGTCAAAGTGAACAAAGGTATATTTGATATACAGATTATTGATGTGTATTTTACTAGTGTTCGTAGCAACCCCTCGGTATTTGATATTGGTTCAGTTGCTAAGAGTAGTAACTCGAAACGGGAGTTGCAGAATGAACAGAGACTGGTTAAGGGTGAAGTGACGATGTGTGTTGGAAGTGGTTCCAAGATTGATATGATCATCATCGCACACTCCCTATACTTTCGGGATTAGTGTTGAACCTAAATAAGTGTTATTTGGTGTTTACGTTGAGCATGAATATGATTTGATCAAGTTTATTGCAATACGGTTATTCATTTAAGTAAGAGAATAAATTGTTGTTCTGTTTACATGAATAAAACCTTATATGGTTACACACCCAATGAAAATGGTTCATTGGATCTCGATCGTAGTGATACACATATTCATAATATTGAAACCAGAAGATGCAAAGTTAATAATGATAGTGCAACTTATTTGTGGCACTGCCGTTTAGGTCATATTGGTGTAAAGCGCATGAAGAAACTCCATGCTGATGGACTTTTGGAATCACTTGATGCTTGCGAAGCATGCCTCATGGGCAAGATGACTAAGACTCCATTCTTCGAAACAATGGAGCAAGCAACAGATTTGTTGGAAATCATACATACTGATGTATGTGGTCCGATGAATATTGAGGCCCGTGGCAGGTATCATTATTTTCTGATCTTCACAGATGATTTGAGCAGATATGAGTATATCTACTTGATGAAACACAAGTATGAAACATTTGAAAAGTTCGAAGAATTTCAGAGTGAAGTGGAGAATCATCGTAACAAAAATAAAAGTTTCTACGGTATGATCGCAGAAGGAAAATATTTGAGTTACGAGTTTGGCCTTTAGTTAAAACAATGTGAAATAGTTTCACTACTCACGCCACCTGGAACACCACAGTGTAATGGTGTGTCCAAACGTCATAACCGTACTTTATTAGATATGGTGCGATCTATGATGTCTCTTACCTATTTACCACTATCGTTTTGGGGTTATGCATTAGAGACAGCTACATTCACATTAAATAGGGCACCATCTAAATCCGTTGAGACGACACCGTATGAACTATGGTTTGGCAAGAAACCTAAGTTGTCGTTTCTTAAAGTTTGAGGTTGCAATGCTTATGTGAAAAAGTTTCAACCAGATAAGCTCAAACCCAAATCGGAGAAGTGCGTCTTCATAGGATACCCAAAAGAAAATGTTGGGTACACCTTCTATCACAGATCCGAAGGCAAGATATTCATTGCTGAGAATGGATCCTTTCTAGAGAAGGAGTTTCTCTCGAAAGAAGTGAGTGGGAGAAAAGTAGAACTTGATGAGGTAACTATACCTGCTCCCTTATTGGAAAGTAGTTCACCACAGAAATCTGTTCCTGTGACTACTACACCAAATAGTGAGGAAGCTAATGATGATGATCATGTAACTTCAGATCAAGTTACTACCGAACCTCGTAGGTAAACCAGAGTGAGATCCGCACCAGAGTGGTACGGTAATCCTGTTCTGGAGGTCATGTTACTTGACCATGACGAACCTACGAACTATGAGGAAGCGATGATGAGCCCAGATTCCGCGAAATGGCTTGAGGCCATGAAATCTGAGATGAGATCCATGTATGAGAGAAAAGTATGGACTTTGATTGACTTGCCCAATGATCGGTGAGCCATTAAGATTAAATGGATCTTCAAGAGGAAGACGGACGCTGATAGTAGTGTTACCATCTACAAAGCTAGGATTGTCGCAAAAAGGTTTTCGACAAGTTCAAGGTGTTGACTATGATGAGAGTATCTCACTCGTATCTATGCTTAAGTCTGTCTGAATCATGTTAGCAATTGTCGCTTTTTATGATTATGAAATTTGGCAGATGGATGTCAAAACTGCATTCCTGAATGGATTTCTGGAAGAAGAGTTGTATATGATGCAACCGGAAGGTTTTGTCGATCCAAAGGGAGCTAACAAAGTGTGCAAGCTCCAGCGATCCATTTATGGACTGGTGCAAGCCTCTCGGAGTTGGAATAAACGCTTTGATAAGTTGATCAAAGCATATAGTTTTATACAGACTTGCGGTGAAGCCTGTATTTACAAGAAAGTGAGTGGGAGCACTACATAATTTCTGATAAGTATATGTGTATGACATATTGTTGATCGGAAATAATGTAGAATTATTCTGCAAAGCATAAAGGAGTGTTTGAAAGGAGTTTTTCAAAGAAAGACCTCGGTGAAGCTGCTTACATATTGAGCATCAAGATCTATAGAGATAGATCAAGACGCTTGATAAGTTTTTCAATGAGTACATACCTTGACAAGATTTTGAAGTAGTTCAAAATGGAGCAGTCAAAGAAGGAGTTATTGCATGTGTTACAAAGGTGTGAAGTTGAGTAAGACTCAAAACCCGACCACGGCAGAAGATAGAGGGAGAATGAAAGTCATTCCTTATGCCTCAGCCATAGGTTCTATAAAGTATGCCATGTTGTGTACCAGACCTATTGTATACCCTGCCCTGAGTTTGGAAAGGGAGTACAATAGTGATCTAGGAGTAGATCACTGGACATTGGTCAAAATTATCCTTAGTGGAATAAGGATATGTTTCTCGATTATGGAGGTGACAAAAGGTTCGTCGTAAAAGGTTACATCGATGCAAGTTTTGACACTGATCTAGATGACTCAAAGTCTCAATCTGGATACATATTGAAAGTGGGAGCAATTAGCTAGAGTAGCTTAGTGCAGAGCATTGTTGACATAGAAATTTACAAAATACTTACGTATCTGAATGTGGCAGACCCGTTGACTAAACTTCTCTCACAAGCAAAACATGATCACACCCTAGTACTCTTTGGGCGTTAATCACATAGCGATGAGAACTAGCTAGATTATTGAATCTAGTAAACCCTTTGGGTGTTGGTCACATGACGATGTGAACTATGGGTGTTAATCACATGGTGATGTGAACTATTGATGTTAAATCACATGGCGATGTGAACTAGATTATTGACTCTAGTGCAAGTGGGAGACTGAAGGAAATATGCCCTAGAGGAAATAATAAAGTTATTATTTATTTCCTTATTTCATGATAAATGTTTATTATTCATGCTAGAATTGTATTAACCAGAAACATAATACATGTGTGAATACATAGACAAACAGAGTGTCACTAGTATGCCTCTACTTGACTAGCTCGTTGATCAAAGATGGTTATGTTTCCTAACCATAGATATGAGTTGTCATTTGATTAACGGGATCACATCATTAGGAGAATGATGTGATTGACTTGACCCATTCCTTTAGCTTAGCACACGATCGTTTAGTTTGTTGCTATTGCTTTCTTCATGAGTTATACATGTTCCTATGACTATGAGATTATGCAACTCCCGTCTACCATAGGAACACTTTGTGTGCCACCAAATGTCACAACGTAACTAGGTGATTATAAAGGTGCTCTACAGGTGTCTCCGAAGGTACTTGTTGGGTTGGCGTATTTCGAGATTAGGACTTGTCACTGCGATTGTCGGAGAGGTATCTCTAGGCCCACTCGGTAATGCACATCTCTATAAACCTTGCAAGCATTGCCACTAATGAGTTAGTTGCGGGATGATGTATTACGGAACGAGTAAAGAGACTTGCCGGTAACGAGATTGAACTAGGTATTGAGATACCGACGATCGAATCTCGGGCAAGTAACATACCGATGACAAAGGGAACAACGTATGTTGGTATGCGGTTTGATCGATAAAGATCTTCGTAGAATATGTGGGAGCCAATATGAGCATCCAGGTTCCGCTATTGGTTATTGGCCGGAGACGTGTCTCGGTCATGTCTACATAGTTCTCGAACCCGTAGGGTCCGCACGCTTAAAGTTTCGGTGACGATTGTATTATGAGTTTATGTGATTTGATGTACCGAAGGTAGTTCGGAGTCCCGGATGAGATCGGGGACATGACGAGGAGTCTCGAAATGGTCGAGACGTAAAGATCGATATATTGGACGACTATATTCGTACATTAGAAAGGTTCCGAGTGATTCGGGTATTTTCGGGAGTACCGGGGAGTTACGGGAATTCGTATTGGGCCTTAATGGGCCATACGGGAAAGGAGAGAAAGGCCTCAAAGGGTGGCCGCACCCCTCCCCATGGGCTGGTCCGAATTGGACTAGGGAGGGGGGCGCCCCTTCCTTCCTTCTCCTTTTCGCTTCCCTTTCCTTCCCTCCTACTCCTACTACTTGGAAGGGCTCCTAGTTCTACTAGGAAAGGGGGAATCCTACTCCCGGTGGGAGTAGGACTCCCCTAGGGAACGCCATAGAGAGGGCCGGCCCTCCCCCTCCTCCACTCCTTTATATACGTGGCCATGGGGCACCCCATAGACACACAAGTTGATCTGTTGATCTCTCCCAGCCGTGTGCAGTGCCCCCCTCCACCATATTCCACCTCGGTCATATCGTAGCAGTGCTTAGGCGAAGCCCTGCATCGGTAGCAACATCATCACCGTCATCACGCCGTTGTGCTGACGGAACTCTCCCGTGAAGCTCTGCTGGATCGGAGTTCGCGGGACGTCATTGAGCTGAACGTGTGCTGAACTTGGAGGTGTCGTGCGTTCGGTACTTGGATCGGTCGGATCAAGAAGACGTACGACTACTTCCTCTACGTTGTGTCAATGCTCCGGTTGCCGGTCTACGAGGGTATGTAGACAACACTCTCCCCTCTCGTTGCTATGCATCACCATGATCTTGCGTGTGCATAGGAAATTTTTTGAAATGACTACGTTCCCCAACACCATTTGTGCGTCCAACTTGTTGTTGATGTAGTCCCTTTTCCTTGCTTCGGAGTGTCGTATGTCGATGGAGAGTTGCTCGATGCGGTTGAAGACCGAAGATGACGTGCATTGCCTATCCATCACAAGTCTTGAGAAAAGGTGAGTAGGAAATGAGAGAACAAAACCAAAGTTACATTTTCCGAAGATTGAGAATGTATCGAGTATCACTCAATGTAATGCTACAATAGTAGAATTGGTACCGGGTTTGTTTCTCACACCTACACAAGTAAAGCTTATGGAGGAGCTTGGTTAGGATGGGTGGCACAAAATTTCAAGCAAATGTTAGTCAAGTTATCGATAAGGTTGAGAAGGTTCACAAAATTGCAAGTAAAGCAAGTAGACCAATAGCAAAGAATGGCACACGAAAACACACACACGGATAGATAAACGGGGTCGTGCAACCAAGGAATGAGCTCAAAAATGTGGAATCCACAAAAAGCGCTCGTGTTGCACAACTCTAGAGAGACGTTAGCACGATTGCTCAATAGGTGGATACCACACTTGTGCACAACCTATAAGATGCAAAATATGTCAACTTTCTATCCCAAGTATGCTATATATGTATGATATTTCGGTGTTTCGCACACGATGATCCAAGATGGTCAATATGGTAGTATGATATGCAATGTGGCGATGCTATGGCTATTGCTTACAAGCTCTTTGTGTTTTCTCTTTGTGCTTAAAAGCTTTTTTTCTTTGGCCACCTTTGCAAAATGTTCGAACCAAGATAGCAATTGTGTATGCGGGAACAATCTAATGACACAATAGATGATATGATGGTACCAAGATGAGGTATGTATGCAATGGTAGGTTCGTATCGATGATCACTAAAGTGCACAAGTACCATGGCCCGGCAATACTCAAATGGCTAATCTCGATAGGAAAGTGACGCAAAATGGGCAAGGGGTTAACAAAGCAATGGCAAGAAAGAATTTACAATGATGGGATACCACGATACCAAGATGATATAGAGGTTACCGTTCTTGCTTATGGTTAGGTTGTCAAAAAGGTGAAGGTGGACGATGTCGAATCCGTGGCGAAGATGAGCAGCAGTATTGACGATGTCGAACCATTCCTAGTTAGTAGAAACACCCTAGGAAACGGAAAATCCGCGAACTCAAAATCTCAAACTGAAAATGTCAAATGGTGATAGCGGAATGCGCTGGTGGTTCCGGAGTTGGCAATGCAGAAGTGGTGGTGGTGGTTGATGAAGAAGCAACCGTCCCTAAGTAGCCAAAAGACCTTAGGAGACTCAAGTCACCCCTCAAGCAACCACAAATGCTATATGAAACTAAAATGGGTTAGATTGCGGAAAGCTATGGTGGTTTTGCGGATGATATGGTGGATGGCCTAGGCAAAGATGCCAAGATGCCAAACGTTTGATGGAGTCAAATCGTGGTGGTAGTATTTTTGTTGGATGCACGATGTTAATAGCTACAAAACGAGCTAAAGAACGCAAAAATCAGACTCTGGATGAATTAGTTATGGCCGAAACGGTTTTTGTTGGTGGGCTGATTCTGGGGGTGCGGGCACCTGGGGGTACGGGGTGCGGGTGCCCGGGGTGGTCAGGGGTGTTGGGCGAAAAAGTGGCCCGAGGGGTCCGGGTGCCCGGGGGTAACGAGTGCGAGCGTCGGGGTGGTCACGGGGGTTGGGCAAAACTTGCCCGGGGGTTGAAGTCCGGGTGCCCGAGGGTGGCCGATTTGTGTGGAAATTTTTGAGAAATGGCCAAATTCGATGGATTTCGTGGTGGGAAGGGTGTGGATTATACCTGGCCAAACCTCAGGCCGGGCCGGGCCGGGCCTAGCCAAGCCTGAGGCAAAAAACCTAGGCCCGGGCCCAGCCATCGGGCCTGGTTTTTTGGCCCAAGCCCAACCCGAACACGTAAAAGTCCGTCGGGCCTCGGGCCGGGCCACTTCAGAAAAGCACAAAAACGATGGGCCCGACCCGGTCATCGGGCTCAAAATCTAGGCCCAAACCCGGCCCGGGAGCAGCGTCGGACCGGGTCGGGTCGGGTCGGGCTTTTTCGGGCCGGGCCGGTCGGGCCGGGCTTCTCATGGCCAGGACTAGTGTGGATGGATGGGTAAGGGCTAGGTCCACTTGCCAAACAACATATCCATGGACCAAAACAACCAAATCTCACAAGATCAAACAAATTGCAAGAAAAAAATTGGTGCTATTTTTGTGGGGATTTTCGAATCAGGACGAAAAACAATAAAATCAGGCTAGCAAATGGGGGGTAGGGACTCCAAGATGTGAATCAACCTTGCTCATGATACCAAGATATTGTAGGGTGAAACCCTAGAGGGGATCTTTTCACACTTGGAGGGGGGGAAAGTGATGAACACAAAAGAACACAAGGGGGAAATCACTCAAACAAACCCAAATCACACATCCACTAGAGTAGAATACATGAGATCCATAAGCATACAAGAACAATTCAAGGAACATAGCACTAGGGTAAAGTTCTTCCCAATCCAAAGGAGGTGAGGTCTTGATGATGATCTTCTCCAAGAGGGATTGAATCCACACGAAGATCTTCTCCAAGAGGAGGTCTTGATCTCCAAGAGGAGGCCTAGATCTCCAAGAGGAGGAAGATGAGATAAGCTCTCTCTTTGTCTATCTAATACTTTGCTAACCTCCCCAACAAGCTAGGTGAGGAGTATATATAAGCTAGGGATGAATTGGGGGTAAAACAAGGGTACATAGGTAAATTATGCCGAAATACGCGTAGCCACGGTGGAGGGTCCGGGCACCCAGGGGTCGCCTGGAGATGGAGGGCCCAGCACCCGGGGGTGCAGTCCTGGCACCCGGGGCGCGCCTAGGGAGGGGGGCGGGCACCCGGGGTGTGAGGCCCGGGCACCCTGGGTGTCCAGGGAGCTTCTGGTGCTTTGTGCTTTTCGTGACTTCCATCCTCTTCCTTCCTCCATGGTCGCTTGTATCCTCGTCCTAGCTTCTTCATGGTCTTCTTCTTGGTACCTAAGAGTGCATAGAGTTTCCATTTGAGGTAGAATCCGACTCTCGTGTGAATCCAAATGAAACTCGAAGAGGAAAGAGTTAACCTCAGTTTCGACGGCACGTGTGTGTGCTCTTGTCATTGGTTCCCTTCGTGCTTGAGGTGGTGACGGAACGCCCATGGGGATGGTCAAAGGATGATTTGCATCAATATAGAGTGCAAAATTTTGACTAATGTTGAGCATATAAATAGCAAGCACAAAATAAAGAACATGCCCATGTTGTCTTACACAAACATGAAAGCTTAGGCCAAAACAATGCGCCGACCCAAATAGATGCAGATTTGGTCCTTTTTGTCCGCTTGTGTCGGCTGGAGGCACTCCGTCTGGCCGCGTCCACTCAAATCTGGCCAGTGCGCCCAACCGGCCGACCCATTTCATCCACCCTGGTGAAATTTTTGCAACGAACATATATTTTTTGTGACTAATTCAGGCCTGCGGCCATAGTTCATGCTGGAATACATGCCATCCTACAAAAAAATCACCACAGTTCATGTCGGCACACTTGCCAGCGGCCATCATACATGCCAGCACATAAAAAAGGCAATAGTTCATGCATCTCGACCGCAGTTCATGTCGGCACACATGCTGGCATACAAAATGATCGCGCTATCGGTCATAGTTCATCCATCTAGCTCGAGCATCTCCCTTTGACTCTTCTCAAACCAAACCCTT
Organism: Triticum dicoccoides; assembly: GCF_002162155.2. Classification (NCBI taxonomy): domain Eukaryota; kingdom Viridiplantae; phylum Streptophyta; class Magnoliopsida; order Poales; family Poaceae; genus Triticum; species Triticum dicoccoides. Next base: position 394,681,932 of record NC_041390.1, on the reverse strand, counting down.
TTCTTTGGGTACACTGTGGTCAAGTCGACCGTCATGATATGCATGTCCTTCGCCATTAGGGCGAGCTTCACCTCATTTGCTTGTCTTTGCAATGCTCGCCTCAATCTGAAGCTTCTTCTTTTGGACATTCTCCTCGATCTTGAGCTTGATCTTTTGTATCTCGATGTAGGCCGTCATTTGCTACTCCTTCTCTTGGTGTTCCTCTCCTTCCTCATTTCCTTTTGGTTCATGAACACCTTTAAAGTTTCTTGCAAGGTGAGTGGCGTCGCGTCACGCTTGTCGTTCACCTTAGAGTTGGTCTTCCCCCCTCGACCGCTTCTCACCTTCACCATTCTCAACGACCACGGGCGGCCCTCCATTCTTCTTTAGGGTGGAATATTGCTCCTTGAACTTAGGGCAATCACAAACTATCGTTCAACAACTGGTGAGGGTGAATGGCTTGTCCCCATGTTGGGCCTTGAAGGCTTCCAAAGCTTGGAATGCATGCAAATGAAAATGAAGGCAACAATATGCATTCATATGCAATGGAGATGAAAGCATCAATCAACAAGATACACACATATGAACAAGGGGAAGAAGTGGAGTACCATGTCTTTGATGCCTAGGCCACTCACGGGATAGCCATCGATGCTCTAAATGGTGGCACAAAACGTGTTGCACTCTTCTTGGATGAATCCTAACCTCTTTGTGATTGTCATGTCACCACGGTTGCTCTCAAATTTGTAGGGAGGGAACTTCCTACGTTCATGGAAGTATGTATGGACCCTCGCCCAAAACGTTGATCCTTTTTGCCCGGTACTGGTCTTGGGGTCTTGTCCAATTTCCTTCCAACTTTCCCAAATCAACTTGTCCTCATCCTTGGCGTATGCTCCCGTCAAAATGCTTTTCCTCCTCGTTTGTGCATTGGCTTGTTGAGAGAGCTCATCGTGACACAATGGCTCCCCCTCGATGTCCAGATCTTCTTCTTCCTCTTGGTCGTAGGTGTCTTCTTGCCATTGGTCGCCTTGCCTGTCGGTGTCTTCTTGGTTGTCATGGCCGTAGGTGTCTTCTTGGTTGTCATGGCCGTCCATGTCTTCTTGGCCTTGCGTGAAGTGGTCGTGAACGCCTTGGCTTTGCATCTCGCCGGCATCATAGTCTTGGCCACCCTCAGAAATGATGTTCTCCATGAAATATTGTAGTAGGCCAGGTCATCATGCGTCGGCGTCGAGGTCGCGTATCGTTGAACAGGTTGCGGGCGTTGGGAAGGTTGCCCGTAGGGATCTGCCGCAGCCACTTCCTTTGTGTCCAGGTGGACTGCCTGGCCACATGTGTGGCGTTGAGGTCGAGGCCATGGGCTTGGGGGTGGCCGACGCCATCACACTCACTTCCAGCGAGCAGTCCCGAGGTGAGGTGGACAAGCGGGACACACCGGGTCGTGTTGGAGAGGGAACCCATGCATCTGTGGTGTTGCAGAGGTTCGCAACGACTCCAGATATGGCGGTCGAGCAGCCGAGGAGCATGTGCTCGTCGTGGCCATGGCGGCGGCTGCAAGAATGGCTGGCTCACCATGATAGAACCCTAGCATGAGGAGAGCATGATGTGTGGCTTTGGCAACGAGGGCCTCGTTCTCCGCAACGGCGGCTGTTGTTGTGCGACGACGGACGACTTTTTTCTCCGCCTCTTTGGCCCTCCGACCAGCCCTCTTCACCATCTCCCTGGTCGTCTCCTCCGGCATGCACACCTTCTTGAGCTTCTTCTTTGGGGGATCAAAGTAGGTGGCACACCATCAACCGTGGTGGCCGAAAAGGCGGTGGTGGCGAGATTTAGCTCGTCGGCCATGGCGAGCTGGCAAGAAGGCAACAGGATTTTGGGTAAAGGGGGAAATGCGGTGAATGCACCTCCGACAAACAGGCAGAGGAGGACAAGGACAGGCACCACATGTGTCCACGCCGTGTCACAAACCCAGCCCAAATTTTGGCCAGAAATGGGTTGCTGGCGGAGAGAAAACATCTGTTTGCATCAACAGACTAGGCCGTGTTTTCTCTTCGTTTCGATCCAAACCGTGTTTTCTGTTCATTTCGACCCAAACTGACACGCACGGACAAAATTGGTCAGTGAGTTGAAGTTGGCCTGGCCTTAGAAGAAAAAAACAATGACTAGCTGACGTAGACAACAGAATGGATACACTGCATCAGCAGAAAAGTAGATTCGGCGGCCTAGGCATGATGCAGAACAGAGCAAAACAAACAAATCATGTTCACGGATATCTTCAAAATTTTAAGAAAAAATCTCATCACAAATGGCGCCTAATTAGTTTCAGATAAGCAATGTACTAATGTCATAAACAAAAAAAAGAGAAATAGTGAACTTTCATGAAGTGGGAAGAGATGCTACAAGCTTATGTAAGCAGTGTTGGAAACCTGCTGACGGTCCACCTGACAGGCCACCACGCACGGGAGGCAAACCTCCAGGACCGAGTCACCCGCGACTCTCCAGCGCACGAACGCCATCATCTCCACGTTTGGCATGATTAGCACTTATCCGATTCTGTTGTAACAACCTGTACAGCGTGTATATAAACGCTTGTTGTACCTGAGACTGAATATAGTGAGAATTCTTCTGCCCAACTTGGTATCAGACGCTCTCGATCCTCTCGCTTCCGCCTTCGCCATGAGCGTCCGCCGCCCTCTCCGGCGCACCCGCTCCTTTGGGGACGCCGACGCCGTCTTCGACCTGCCCTGCGTCGCCCCCGAGCCTGCGCCTGCCCCCGCACCGGCTCCTGCTGCTCCGGCGCCCATCCGCGCCCCGATCCTCCGCGCGCGCGCTCCAGCGCCCCTGCGCGCCCCAGCTGCTCCCGGCCGTGCGCTCGCCCTGGCAGCGCCGGCCGCCCAGGTCCCCGTCGCTCCTCCTCCATCCATGCATCACATTAATATCTCGTCCTTCATCCCCTTCAAGCTCAGCCTGGACGCCAACAATTACTCGAAATGGCGCCAGCTCTTCGCCTTTGTACTGACCAAGTACCAAGTCGAGGATCACGTCGAGGAAGCTGTGGACCCCCTGCATGCAGATGCCGTCTGGAGGAATGATGACATTACCATCGTCCTCTGGATCTACGCCACGATCTCCGATGAACTCTACGACGTGGTCCAGTCGCCGAACAACACCGCGCACCACCTCTGGCGCGAGCTGGAGGTCTTCTTCCGCGACAACGCCGCCGGCCGCGCCGTCCACATTGGGGCTGAGTTCCGGGCTACGGTACAGGGCGACCTGAGCATCGCCCAGTACTGCCGTCGCCTGAAGCAGCTCTCCGACGCCATGGCCGACGTGGGCGAGCCCGTCACCGACCGCTCCCTCACGCTGCAGCTTGTGCGGGGCCTCAGCCGCCGCTTCCACGTCATGGCTACCTTGCTTCCCATGCAGGTGTCGTTCCCCACGTTCAACTAGGCGCGCTCCCGTCTCCTGCTGGAGGAGATCTCGCTGGGAGAGCGGGAACGCACCAAGGGGGCCGCGGCTCTCTCCATCGGGCACGGCGGCGGATCGTCGTCCGGCAACTCCGAGCGCGGTGGCGACCGCGGTGAGCGCCAGCCTCCTCCGTTCCCGACTGACAAGGGCAAGGGGGCGGCCACTCCACCCTCCGGCGACCGCCAGCGTGGCGGGCGTGGCCGCGGGCGCGGCCGTGGGCGCGGCTCCAACACCTCATCGCCTGCTCCACTCGGGCGCGGCCAACAGCCGTGGCTCGGGTACTTCGCGCCGTGGGGCTCCCCGGCGCCTTCCCCGCAGCAATGGCGGGCGCCTTGGATGCCGCCCAACTCCGCCGGGGTCCTCGGCCCACGCCCCGGTGCTCCGCACCAAGCCTACCCCGTCAGCGTGCCGTCCTCGTCGTCCACGCCTCCATGGGACCAGCAGCAGGCCATGATGGCCCAGACCTTCGCCAACCTCAACATGCAGCAGCCTCCGGCCACCCACGAGTGGTTCATGGACACAGGAGCTACATCCCACGTCACCGGATCCAGTGGTAACCTCACCAAGCTTCTTCCTCCTTCAATGCATACTCCCTCTACCATTACAGTAGGCGACGGTTCTGTGATTCCCGTTGTAGCCACCGGCTCCTCTAATCTCTCTCCCTACCCCTTCCAACTTCACCACGTATTGATTTCTCCCCGTATTGTCAAAAATCTTATTTCCGTGCGTCGTTTTACTCGCGATAATTGGTGTATTGTCTCTTTTGACCCGTTCGGTTTCACTGTGAAGGATATGGCCACGGGGAGAATTCTGATGCGGTCCAGTAGCTCCGGCGACCTCTACCCGTTTTTCCGATCCAATAAAGACGGCGGCATGGCCTTCACCATCTCCGGAGCAGGCGACTTGTGGCACTTGCGGCTAGGGCACCCTAGTTCTACTTCTGTTTCCATATTAGCAAACAATTTCCTTGATTCCTGTAATAAGAGCAATGATTCCCGTGTGTGTGAATCTTGCAAGTTAGGCAAGCAACCTCGTTTACCATTTCCACAATCCTTTTCATATACTACTGCTCCTTTCCAATTAATCCACTGTGATCTCTGGACGTCCCTTGTTTGCAGTTTTTCCGGGTACCAATATTACCTAGTCGTATTAGATGATTTTTCCCATTATTCTTGGGTATTTCCCTTGCGCCACAAGTCTGACACTGCTGCCGTCTTACAACGTTTCTTCTCTCACGTCCTCACACAATATAATGTTGTTATTCGGTGTTTGCAGTGCGACAATGGAGGGGAGTTCCTCTCTCACTCTCTTCGTGACTATCTCTCTCGCTCTGGCGTCGTCTACCGCCTCTCTTGCCCGCACACTTCCGCGCAAAACGGGAAAGCAGAGCGCCTCCTACGCACCACAAATGACGTGCTACGCACTCTCCTCATCCACGCCCAGATGCCTCCAGAATATTGGGTCGAGGCTCTCCATGCCGCCAATCATCTGATCAATCGGCGCCCCTCTTCGGCGGTGCACAACCTCACTCCTTTCTACCTTCTCAACGGTAGCCATTCGTCCTATGATCACATGAGGGTGTTTGGGTGTCTTTGTTTCCCCAATCTCGCTCATCTTGCACCGCACAAGCTCGCCCCCCGATCCACGCCGTGTGTGTTCCTCGGGTATCCACTTGAGCATAAGGGCTACAGATGCCTCGACCTACGCACGCGCAAAGTTCACATCTCCCGTAGCGTTGTTTTTGACGAACAAACCTTCCCGTTTTCTTCTCTCAACGCACAGCTGACCACAACACCACCTCCCACACCGGATCCACCTCTTTTTTCCGGCGTCCCGATCCTACCTACCTCGTACGACAGGCCCGCGTCTTCTCCCTGCCCGGCGCTCGCTCCGCAGACTGCGCACCTGCCCGCCGCGCCCGCCGCGCCCAATCCCACCCGCTCGACAGCTCAGCGCGAGCCAACCACGCCTCCCAGCGTCCCACCTGCTGGTCCCACCCACGACAGGCCGCCCACCACTCCTGCGTCCGGCCGCGATGCAACACATGCATCCCCTTCCAGCCATGCAGCCAATCCCGAACCGGCGTCCCATGCAACGTCGTCTGCCGCTCCTCGCCCGCTACCGCCCCGAGCTGTTCCAGTAGCACCACCAGCCAACCTCCACCGGATGCACACACGCTCCAAGTCTGGCTTTGCCCAACCCAAGTCCCAGTTCAACCTCTCTGTCACCACTCCTACTACCATCAGCCCCATTCCCTCCTCTTACCGCGTGGCTCTTAAGGATCCGAACTGGTCTAATGCAATGTTAGAAGAGTTTAATGCATTGTTGCGGAATGACACTTGGTCGTTGGTTTCACGTCCTGCAGGTGCAAATGTGGTCTCCGGCAAGTGGATCTTTCGCCACAAGTTCAACCCCGACGGGACGCTAGCGCGGTACAAGGCTCGGTGGGTTCTTCGCGGCTTCACACAGTCCCGTGGTTAAACCGGCCACCATTCGGGTCGTCCTCGGCATCGCCACCAGCTCTTCGTGGCCCGTCCACCAGCTCGACGTCAAGAACGCATTCTTGCACGGGCACCTCGCCGAGACGGTGTACAGTGCGCAGCCTGCCGGCTTCATCGACTCGTCGCGCCCACGAGACGTGTGTCGTCTCAACCGCTCGCTGTATGGGCTCAAGCAGGCGCCGCGTGCTTGGTTCTCCAGGTTCACCGGCTACCTCGTCACCCTCGGGTTCCGTGCTTCCCAGGCCGACTCCTCTCTGTTCACTTTGCATCGTGGGCATGACACGGCGTATCTCCTTTTGTACGTTGATGATATTATCCTCACCGCGAGCTCCACGCCCTTCCTCCAGTCCATTGTAGGCTCTCTTCACCGCGAGTTCGCCATGACTGATCTGGGCCCTCTTCACCACTTCCTCGGCATCAACGTACACCGCAACTCCACCGGCATCCACCTTTCTCAGGAACAATATGCCCTTGAGGTCTTGGATCGCGCCGGCATGCTAAATTGCAAACCGGTCTCAACCCCCGTCGACACCACCAGCAAACCATCCGCCATGGACGGGCCACTCTTCCACGACCCCTCTCTCTACAGGAGCTTGGTCGGAGCTTTGCAATACTTGACTCTGACGCGCCCCGATATTTCTTATGCTGTCCAACAATGTTGCTTGTTCATGCATGCTCCCAGGGATGCTCACTACCAGTTGGTGAAACGTGTTCTCCGCTATGTGCGCGGTACGACACGTCTCGGGCTCCAGTTCTACCGCGACTCCGGCAACGATCTCACCGTGTACACCGACGCGAATTGGGCGGGGTGCCCCGACACCCGCAAATCCACGTCGGGGTTTGCCGTGTACCTCGGCTCCAACCTCGTCAGCTGGTCTTCGAAGCGGCAGAACACGGTCTCGCGCTCGAGCGCTGAGGCCGAGTACAAAGGCATCGCCAACGCGGTGGCCGAGGCGGTCTGGCTTCGTCAACTCCTCACCGAGATCCGCCGCCCTCTGCAGCGAGCCACCGTCGTCTACTGCGACAATGTCAGCGCCATGTACATGTCGAGCAACCCCGTGCAGCATCAACGTACTAAGCACGTGGAGATCGACCTTCACTTCGTTCGTGAGCGCGTCTCCCTGGGTGAAGTTCGCGTGCTACATGTGCCTACCACATCCCAGTACGCCGATGTGTTCACGAAAGGCCTCCCTGCGAGCATCTTCACAGCTTTCCGATCCAGCCTCAACGTCCGCGAGCACCCTGTTGCGGCTGCGGGGGGGTGTTGGAAACCTGCTGACGGTCCACCTGACAGGCCACCACGCACGGGAGGCAAACCTCCAGGACCGAGTCACCCGCGACTCTCCAGCGCACGAACGCCATCATCTCCACGTTCGGCATGATTAGCACTTATCCGATTCTGTTGTAACAACCTGTACAGCGTGTATATAAACGCTTGTTGTACCTGAGACTGAATATAGTGAGAATTCTTCTGCCCAACTAGCAGGTGGGGCAGAGATGCCCATGGCGGCAGGGAATATCCTCTTGATGAAGAAAGTCTATGTGTACATGCATGCACTTGTTCAAACTTCTGACACCACAAACTTAAAAATATACGGAAGGATGTGTTTTAGGCTTCAGCATGTTATGCAAGTTCAACGCCCATCTTGAAACTGCATATCAGTTTCTTCACCACAAACCATGAGTTGACTAGCAAGCTACTGCTGTTTCTCAGATGCGGCAGCCGTGCTTGAAGTTGACGATGATTCTGCTTGAGCAGAAGCCCTTATAACTGCTTCGTTCTGAAAGCAAAAACATTGCCGCGTTAGTAGTTTGGTATTCATTACAGAATATGACCTAGAAAGATACAAACTCTACAAATCCAACAAGTGAGAATTACACATGCAACCGTGAGACACTTCCGGCAGTTATTGACTTACACCCGGTCAACTAGTAAAGATTTTAGACTGTACACTCACAAGATTTTTCAACAAAAGAACATGTGGATGATCACCATCGTGTTAGTCAAAACCAATGGAATAAATTGTACAGCTTGGCGGGGAGTAAGTCATGTCGATCAGCAACATGGAACATAAGTCATAACATCACAGTAAGGATGATTTTGGATTACTGTAATAGATGTCTAAATGTCCAGAATCAAAAGAATCATAGCTTCATTGGAATTTACAGGGCCAGGTTTCACAGAGAAGGGGACAAGCATACAGTAAGTCATGTCGATCAGCAACATGGAACATAAGTCATCTTGATTGATTCTGGTGGGGAATACGTCAGTAAGGATAGTAGTTTTGGATTACTGTAATAGATGTCTAAATATCCAGAATTAAAAGAATCACAGCTTGAATGGAATTTACAGGGCCAGGTTTCACAGAGAAGGGGACAAGCATAGAGCGAACAACGGATAATAATATGTTTTTTGAGTAACTATTAAAAAGATGTTAAACCATACAGATGGCTACTTGAGGTTCTAAACTCAATAGTCAGCAACTTTCGTCTCAAACTTCATAGTCGATGCATGATGATAGACTCAGCCTACTATTATGTGTTGCAAGCCGCCTGGATTCAGTTTATCACTTCCTTTTGCACTTGGCTCAAGTACAGGAAACCGCATTTGGAGTGATAAACCTTAGGTTCCGATAAGGGCAATGATCCATGGTAATACACATGAGAGGTTTTCAGAGACACCTTCACCCAATGGTAATACCCTGAAAATTTTGAATAAAAAGAAGAGAAGGCACGCGCTTGACTTCTTAGCTCGTCTCGATGATCAGAAACTGGTTGCATTCGTCAAACTGAACAGCCAAAATGTAGTGTGAGTTTGTTCAAATTCGAATATAATCTGGGGTGATCAGGATTAAATACAGTAAAACTAATATTGTGTGTGTGTGCGGGCGGGGAGGGGGGGCACCAAGTTCAAAGGAAAAATGTATTTGCATCACATCACATCACATCACTAAGGCAGTCCCAATCAATTTGCAAGGAGGAGAGGGGGGAATATAATCATGTTTTGCCTGCGCAACCAGCATAGAGGAGAGGAAGAGAAAAGTAATTAAAGGATTCCGCCAAAACATTGTCAAGCTCATGCCAAATTTGCTACACACTACGAGGGTAAATTCCTCATGCTCCCTAGCGCACTGGATGAGCTATTGACAGACCAATTTTATGCAATTTTGGTTGATTCGATCGTAGATCAGAAATATAAATTCAAAATACGGGATTAACTGGCACGTAATTCAAGTTGGTCTAAAATAAGGAAGTTGTGAAGTTAGTCGATACAGTTTAAACAGTACAATTTTGGTCCATTCCAACAAGCCATACAATCCAACAAGCCATACGAAAAATGATGTTGCTGATTTAGTATTTCTCATTGCCACAATTCTCTATTTAGCACGAGTCCATAACGATGGGGACAACAAAATTATACCCATAACAAGTAAATTGTAGAACTTCCTTACATAGCTGTTGAGACATCAATTGCTATGTTTAGGTAAGAGAAATTCCAATGTAAATATAAACTTGCAAATGAGAGGTTATACAAGCTGAATATTTGAGAAATATAAGTTGCAACTTGACATATTTATCATGAGGCATCGGGGAGCAGTTAGTTCTCATATTGTGTCTTTTGGTGTTTCTGAAGCATGATTTGCCCTACAAGTTCAGCGGTCCTGGTAAAGGTATATCTTTTGTTAATTGTCAACATTAAGGCGAGTGGATGTTGAATCAATGTATATACGTAAGCACCAAAACAGAACAGCAACATGCTTAAGAAACAATATGAAAGTAACCTTCGATTCGCCTCAGGACAAACTAAATTTCCAACAGATCTCTCAAATATTCAACTCCAGTAACCACTATTTCATATCTTTTATTTTATGTATCCAAACATGACAAATGATACATGCACAAATATTTAAAGAAATTTCTGCTTCACACTGTTGAAAGCTATTGACAAATATTTAGAGAAATTACTGCTTCATACTGTTGAAAAGAATCCAACTTTGCAGGTAGCTAATGATTCCTACTCTGAGTTGACTGAAAGTCCATGATCACTTTTTTCCTCTAATTGTTGTCTACGATTAATTTTCTTCCTGCTTTCAACTCCTAGCTTCTAAACGCTTCACGACTCTATTGTTTTGGCAAGGAGAATGCCTAATCTTTTACCTTCTTCTACACGGCCTCATGTTGCATGTTGTGTAGGTGTGTGCAGGTGATAGAGATGTGGACAGTTCATTGATGCAAGCCCACATTAGGGCGTCGGAGATCTGCCTCCACCCCACCCCTCTCCCCCTCCTTTATATATACATTTAAAAAATCCCACATTGAGTAGGAGACAAACCCTAACTTAAACCAATTGTTCACATTCACCGTAGCCAAGACTCATGGGAGTTCCAAACGGAACAAACATTACTCCCCTTCGGTTGATTTGACAACATGAACACAACCAGTCTCCTATCATCCATACAAGCTTCCACGTAGAAGTATAACTTTAGGGGCTGTTCCACAAAAAAAAAGAATTTTGTAGGAATTTCATATGATTGGATTCCTATTAGAACAGAACTTTACCTGTGAAGCCCTTATCGAGGGATTTCATCGGGTCCTAACAACGGTGCAGGAGCTCGTACATGGATTTGTAGTCATAGG
>NC_041390.1:394661845-394671035 GCF_002162155.2 Triticum dicoccoides | reverse complement strand
GTAAGAGCCCTACTCCTGCATTCCTCATTGTCATTATATATTCATGGGAAGTACACAATCTATTACAGAGTTGGGAGAACTTGATGAGATCCAAGTACCGATTTGGGTACTAAGTGTGCAATCACTAGGGTTTGATGGCTCCAGATTATGTAGTACTTCCTGTGGGGTCCACACATCAACTTTGCAAAATTCCTGTGTTTTCCGTTTCTTCAAATCCACAAGATAGAAAACTCAATCCCTATGTTTTTCCTACTCCTATATTTTGGGATTCCTTCGTTCCAAACGGCACCTAGGTTTCTCCTTACTATTTTGTATAGTTCATTGCTCTAAATTTCAAGGTAATATAAAAATCATGTAGATATAGTGCTTTACCTATTTGGATAAAATTAATCCTGGTGGCAAACACAAGGAATGGGCAATCCACACTTGCATGTGCTTTGCCCAACAAGTTCCACCGTGCCAAGCCCTAACCCACAGCCAAGTCTAGAATCCCCAAACATAAAATTAATAGTCTGTACCCAGAATCATCCTCTTGCTGAAGTGATATTTGTGCTCCCCCATTCTGTTTCATAGCTTATTCTTCACACAGATCATTGAAGAAAAGAACTCGCAAGTGACAACAACACTTGCAGTTAGGACGCGCCTCGTCTGCTGTGAAGAAGGCACGGCAGAACTGCCATGGAGCATAATCTGAGCCGTTCTTATCTCACCAAACTGATCTGACGAACAACAAAACAGCCCGTCCACGTACGCATGCAGGGAGCGCGCCAAATCTCTCCTTCCTTTCTTTCGTTGGCGCCAAAAAGCAGCCGTCTGCTCGTATTCTGGCGCCAAAAATCAGGTTCTCGGCTACGCGCAGAGAGACGAAGACGATCATCCACTGGCACGCCGCTGTGGCCGCCGGCAATCATTGCTGAAGACGGTGGGTCGTTGCTACAGACGGCGATCAACTCGGAAGACGGCGGGCTGCCGTGGCCGACGGCATCCGAACGCCGCTGCCTCCCTCCATAAACCCTCACGCTCTCTATATTCTTGAAGGTAAAACACAATCCACGATCTTGTTTGTCATCAACCACAGTCCACCTTCACCCTCATCTTCTTATCTTCTATATCACTCTGAAGTCTGTTTAATCGCTGCTGATTTTGTGCAATCCACCCAAGTGAGCTTCTGTAGCATGGAGAACCAACAAATCAACAAGGAAAACCAGACCTCTGCTTCAATTGGGTAAGTGAGAAGCATTACAACAACAGCAACATAATCCTCTTTATGTTTTAGAAGAAACAATTGTGTGCAATCTCCTAACTATTGTCTAGTGTTGTCTATTTTACAGAAATAATGTACCAAGCTGGATAAAACAAATTGGCATGAAGTTTAGCAGTTTGGATGAGGCTTGGATTTTTGGGAGCATTATGGTGGCAGAGTTGGGTTTGGTGTTAGGAAAAGGTACTCAAATCCGAGCAAATTTGATGGAACAATTACTTCATGCAGATTTGTGTGTCGTAAAGAGGGTCGTCGAGGAAAAGACAAAAGAGATAAGTATATTAAGCAACCTCGAGCAGAAATTAGGACTGGTTGCCAAGCTCGTATGGGTCTTACAATAGATCGGGAAAGTGGTAATTACGAAGCTTTTGATCTTGTTCTTGAACACAATCACATGTTGCAGTTGCAAGAAACATGCCACCTCATGCCCTCACAGCTAAAGATAACTGAAATTCAAGCATTTGAGATTGAAATTGCCGACGATTCGGGTATTGGACCAAAAGCTGCACATGAATCAGCTTGCCGACGAGTTGGCGGATCATCCATCCTTGGCTACATTCAACGGGATCACAAAAATTACTTGCATACTAAGCGCCAAAGGGAACTAAAATATGGTGAAGCAGGAAGTATCTTGAAATATTTCCAGGATAACATCAGAGAAAACCCATCATTTCAATATGACATACAACATGATTGTGAAGAACAGATCACAAATATATTCTGGGCTGATGCAAGAATGATAATTGATTACGCTCATTTCTGTGACGTTGTAACTTTTGACACCACATTTGGAACAAACAAGGAGCATCGGCCGTTTGGCGTATTTGTTTGGTTCAACCATTTCAGAGAAACTGTTATTTTTTGGTGCTTGTCTTCTGTATGATGAAACATTTGAATCTTTTAGATGGCTTTCTGAAACTTTTCTGTCAATACACAATCAGAAGCAGCCCAAGACCATATATACCAATCAAGACATTGCAATGGGAAATGCAGTGGAGTGTATTTTCAGCAGCACGACATGGGCTATGCACTTTTCACATAATGCAAAATGCCGTTAACCATTTATCTTGTTGCAAGGACAAGGACAAAGAAAATGAAGAGGACAAGAAAAAGGAAGAATCAAATATTCTTGCAGACTTTAGTGCTTGCATGTTCAAGTACGAAGAGCTGGACAAATTTGAGGAAGCTTTTCACACCATGAGAACTAAAGTAGAGAAACAAACTTAGTTTGATAGCATTTATAAGGTAAAAGAGAAGCGGGCTGCATGTTATATGAAGGATGCATTCACCTTGAGAATGCGAAGTACACAACTAAGTGAAAGTTTGAACAATGACCTCAAGCACCATTTGAAATCAGATCTTGGCGTGATCCGTTTTTTCAAGCATTTTGAAAGGGTTGTTCAAGGGAAATGAGACATTGAGTTGAGTTCCGAGTATGAGTCAAGGGAGCCAGTACCTAGGGTCAAAATGAGAACACCCATGCTGGTCCAAGCAAGCCAAGTTTACACTCCTATCATATTCGAATGTTTCCAAAAAGAATATGAGAGATCCATTGCAGCCTGCACTAAACAGTTGAATGTGGAGTATGAATTTGCAGCAACTATTAGTACTCCTTTTGAAGCGCCAACCTTTGAAGAGGAAAGCAAAGTCATTGCTAATCCATTGGAGCAAACAGCTTTTTGTAGTTGTGGACAATTTAAGAGAATAGGGATATTTTGTGCACATGCTCTCCAAATTCTTGATTTGATGAACATTAAGCTACTACCAGCGCATTATATTTTGAAGTGATGGACTCGAGAAGCACGGTCTGGAACTGTTCAAGATAGAGGTGGACGAAATGTTGTTGAGAATCCAATGTTGGCTGCTGTTCTTCGCTACAAATATCTCTCGCATGAGTTCGTAAATTTGGCCACTCCAGCGTCTAGATCTGAAGAATGTTGTGTTTTACTTGATGAAGTGCTCGATAGTGTTGGTAAGGCTATTGCTGCCAAGCTGCAACTTGGAAATGAAAGTAACCCTGATAAGGGATGTGATACACAAGTAATAGCAGAAAAATCAAATGAACATTTAGCAGCTGCACGCCTAAAGAAAAAATCTCCTCGGAAGAAAACAAAAAAGAGAAAACTAAGTTGGATTGACAAATTCCACAAGGGGAAGAAGAAGAAAGAACAAGCTGAAGTTGTGAAAGCACAAGAGTTACCTAAGGTATGTTCTTTATTATATGCAACAAGAGACTTAAATGTTGAAGTTTTCTGAAACAAGAGACTTACTTAAATGTTGGGTTCCCAGCAACAAGAAAGTGGGAACACAAATACAAAAAATCAGAATAATAATTCCCGGGGTTCTGGGTTCCGAAGCTTCACCGATCTATTGACGGTATGTTCCATGTGCAAGTCTGTTGAGATGTCAAGTTTTGCTAAAGTCAATAATGCATTGGTGTTAAGATATCAAATGTTCTTTAAAATGCAGGTTTTTAGTATTGAAGACATTGATGCCGAATATATCTTTTGATCATGCAAAGATTTCAAGACGAAGTTTTAAGAAGTGTTTGGTGTGGCTCCAGGATTGGTGTGTTCAGAAATTTAGAAATCCTCTAAAACAAGCATTTGCATTTTGGCCTTTCGGGAAATGGCATAATAATCCGTCTGTGACTCTGTGACTTGCATGCTCCGGTGCTAAATTTGTATTAACACTTTGACATTTCTTGATTAAAAGTTGTATCTCTGACTGTGTGTTGATTAAAGAATGAGATGAGCGTTTAGTAGCAGCCAAGGTGGCTTTGTTTTGTACCTCCTGGTTCTCTTTGTGTGTGTTTCAGGCTTGCTCATATTCTGAACTGTAGGCCGGCGATTTGCTTGTGGTCGTCAGTTTTGCTCCCTTCCGTTAAGAGTGACAAGACGGTGACAAGTCATCGTGCAGTGCTTAGTGCCGACGGCCGCCGCGTCGCCGGACGTTCAACTGTGCTCTGTTTTTCCTTTCTGCGTCAGGTCTGTTGCTCGGAAATACTCGCAGAGTAGAAGGGAAGAGAGACTTGGCGCGCTTCCTGTATGCGTACGTGGACGGGCTGTTTTGCTGTTCGTCCGATCAGTTTGGTGAGATAAGAACGGCTGAGATTATGCTCCACAGCAATTCTGCCGTGCCTTCTTCACGGCAGACGAGCCACGTCCTTGCAGTTCACGGGTCCTCTATGAGCATAACTAGCAAAAAGGCCCGTGCGTTGCAGCGGGAGGAAAAAATCCTCTCATATCTCTAACTGGGTCAGTTGGACAAATTGTGTGTGGACGGTTGGTAGGTTATGAGATCGAACCCTCCCATCGGCAATTTTATTTTTTTACCACCTCTCCAGACCTGGGCCACAGTGCGCCGCCAGGTGGGCTTCCTCCGTTGGGCCAAAACAGGTGGCAAGTAATGAAACCAAATAGCATACGTGAAATTAATTGAAGCGGAACCAAAGGAAGCGGGACGAAACCAAGAATATCACCTCCCTTTAATAGTAGGTATAGATATAGATATAGATATAGATATGAAGCTCCGCAAAACTTTATTACTCACCTTAACCTTTCACCCCTCTACACATATGAGCAATGAAGTTTGCAAGTTCAAAGAGCGGAAACGTCAACTTTGTCTAAGAAATCCTTAGGCTGCAACAAACGATTTAGGTGAGCATAGTTGCCGAAAACGGGGAACTGTGCCACGTCCCCTGTACCGGGAACATCGACCCGGATCGAGGGTCGGGGTCGACAGAGGGAACGACGCGATTCGGTGACGGGAACGCGACCCCGGAAACGTAGGTTCGCAGCTTCGATTCAGCAATCCCAAATATTGGTTCTTGACCCAACTTGCCAAGGAACGGAAGGCCAACTGGATAGTCAAGACTTACCTGGAGCCCATTGCATGAGCCTTCTGCCGTCGACCAAAACGATGAGTGTCGGAGGCTGGCGTGGAGTGTGGACGTGTGGATGCGGTGCCCGGTGGTGCCGGCGGCTGGTGTTGACGTGCAGACTGTGGACGTGGTGCTCGATGGCCGTATGGCGCCGGCGACTGGTGTAGACCTGCGGATGCGGTGCCTGTGGACGTGCGGACGGGGTGCCCGGCGGCGCCGGGCGGCTGGCGTCAACGTGCGGACTGCGGAGACGGTGCTTGACGGCCGAACGGCGCCGGCGGCTGGTGTGGACCTGCGGATGCGATGCCGGGCTTTCCGCTGCCCATCCTCTTGATTAGAGTTTGGGATTTGGGAATCATACGTAGGGGCAGATTTTGTGGAGTAGATTACTTGCCGCTGT
Organism: Triticum dicoccoides; assembly: GCF_002162155.2. NCBI lineage: Eukaryota > Viridiplantae > Streptophyta > Magnoliopsida > Poales > Poaceae > Triticum > Triticum dicoccoides. The sequence continues at coordinate 394,665,491 of NC_041390.1, read as the reverse complement.
CAAAACATTCAGCGGAATATTTTCACACTTTCCCTCCCTCCGTGTCATCTCCCTAAAATGAAATGTGCTTTAATATATATTCTCTGCAAAATGGATAATTTGACGAGGGCCCCGTTCCTCGACCCGCCGTATCGTTCCGGGGTCATCGTTCCCAAACTAATTGGGTCGCGTTCCACCTATCGATCGGTTCCACCAGGCGATTCTCGACCCTTGTTCCCGTCCCTCGTTCCCGTCGTCCCGGGAACTTGGCAACTAGTATGTAGGTGAGTAAGACCGACCACATCACACGAAACACAAATGAATCGGGGAGGCAAAGAGACCATCCCAGATTGTTGCAGTAAACAAACTCGCGCCGGGTACAAAAGATAACATCCGATGGAAAGGAGAGGAAAGATAAGGAGGGGGGTGGATGGGTTCTGATGTTACCTGCCAGAGGCGCTTTAGGCGTTTCTTGGCGTTGTTCTTGCGGGTGGTGGTGAGCTTGATCCGCTTCCACAACAGGCCCGGGGAGTCGTTCCGCTTCACCACCTCCAGCGCTCTTGTCGCCCAGAACGCGGCCGCGCCGCCGGACAGCCCACCGCCCGCCATTGGTGATTCTGCCCCTCGCTCGCTTCTTCTTTTCTTTTTTGATTTGTTTGATGAGGGTTTCTTCTTCTTGGTCGACCCTTCGGCGGCGGAGGAGGTTTAGGGCAGGGTTTATTTCGGGCCTCTAGCTTTAGATGGGCGTCATGGGCCACATGTGCTTTTTTTTTTTGCGGGAATGGGCCACATGTGCTAGCTGGTAGTAACTAATCAGTTATTTCTTTATAGGAGGAAATGGGACTGATGCAAGAGTGTGTTTGTTTAGACCTGTATACTTACAAGAAGGTTGATTTCAGAATTCTTATGTTTATTGTAAGAAGCACATTCTCATGTATAGATATAGGAGGATATGTGTCAATTTCGGAATTTCTTATGTTTATTGTAAGAAGCACATTCTTAGATTTATGGTTCTAGATTATCAGTTATAAAGAAATTTACATCTTATAGTAAATGATATTTGTTCAGTACTTCAGTTGATAACCAGATTCAAGGAAAATTAGTACAAGTTTTCTTTTTCTTTTTTTTTGAGAGAAAAACTTTCAATCTATTCATTTTCAATCATGGTACTCCATCTGTTCATTTTTATAAGTCGTTTCAGACAAGTGAAATTGTGTTGTTTTGCACACTGTCTGAAACATCTACAAAGTTTTATAAAAGTCTTTTATAAGTCGTTTCAGAGAAGTGAAATTATATTGTTTTGCACATTGTTTGAAACATCTATAAAGTCTTATAAAAGTGAACAGAGGAAGTAGTACAATGAACACTAGAAATAATAAAAATTACATCAAAATCCGTAGACCACCTAGCGACGACTACAAACACTGAAGCGAGCAGAAGGCGTGCCGCTGTCATCGCCCCTCCCTCGATGTCGGAGTTATTGGCCATGGGTAGCCTCATCTGCCCCCCATGGCCTTTCAAAACAACGGGGCCGACTGCGCCCCTCAAGCCTCAAAGATTGATCGTCGCCTTCTTGTGGCCGGCTGGTCCAAGTGGCAGGCTGCGGGAGGGGCCGGCTCCTAGCAGGCGGCCCTCAGAGGGGTCGGCTCCTAGCAGGCGGCCCCCAACGCCTTCAAAGTCTGAGCCACCGTGAATGCGATGAGACGAGGTGTGGTTACAGAAAAGCCTGCCACCCTCGAATCCAGGGCGGGTCGTGGCTACAGTGCGCCGTACCGGCTGGTGATCTCCCGCACGACGCGGCACTGTAGCCCTTTCCGCCCATGACATCACCCAAGACATAAGGGGCCCAACTCCCACGATAGGCTGTCGGTACGGCTCGCAGGCGGCGGGTCCTACCAACCTGTGGAAAACCAGAAGGCGGCAAGCTCAGCCAACCGGCTTGGGGGAGGTCGGCTTCCGGCAGGCGGCCCTCCCCCTCTTAAGAGTTTGTGCACCATCAGTCGGGAGAAATAGGGAATGGCCACAGTAAACGACCACCGGGCAGCGGGACTGTAGCCACGCCTCCCCCGACGAAGCAAGCGTCATTAGAAGCACAGCTACAATGATGAGCCGCCGGTAAGGCCCGCAAGCGGCGGGCGTGGCCTGTCGGCCGAGTACAAGACAGTCGGCGGGGCCCACCAGTCGGCGGACCCTAGCTGCCAGCGGAGAAACCGACCACAAGAGACACTGACGGCCTGAACCTACACCCAGCCAGTTTACCATTGTACCCCTGGAGGCTAGGCCTATATAAATCCCTAAGGGCACCCATGCAAAGGGTTCAGACCCTTAGAGAAACACAGACACATAGAGAGGGAGTTAGGGCTAGCCTTGTTCTTCTTCCTCCTCTAGAGAAACAGCTCAAGGAGCAATCTTGTAGCCACTCTTGTTGAATTAGTGATCATGCGGAGATCCCGCAGAGCAGGACTAGGGGTGTTATCTCCTAGGAGAGCCCTGAACCTGGATAAGATCCGCTAGTGTGCATGTCTTCGCCTCATCCCGTTTCCTGGCACCGGCGACGTCTTATTAGCCCATCCATGATAAGTCATCCTTTGGCATATGTCCCACGACACCCCCAACATTTGGCGCCCGCCGTGGGGCTAGGTGCACCGTCGTCCGGAGATCTGTTCTGGACGAGAACCCTCTTCCTCCCCAACGAGCGTAGCCAGCCTGGCACGCCAGACGGTGTTTGCACCGACGCGCTGCACGGCGCGGAGGTCACATGCGCAGCGAGCTGCCTCGCCGACCTTGTTGGCGAGGTCCGCCTTTCCGACGAGCCTGTGTCCGACGTAGGCACCGATGGCCCCGAGAGCCGCCTCGTCAATCTCCTCGACCAGCTCCACATCACCAACGAGTCGGCCTTCGACTTGGAGTCAATTGGCTCCACCGACCCGATGCTTGTCGACTCCAACACGGCTTTCCTCGACGCTTTCCCCACCAACATGGTGGTCATCGATGATTCGCTCCCACGCACGGAGAGCGGCGGCAGCACCGTCACGGAGGTGCTTGTTATCAACCACAATGGGGGCTCCGGAGGAGCTGGCCAGGACCCATTGCAGGCGGCAATGCGGGATCTGTCCACGCCCATTGCTGCGGATGCGGATGCCGAGACGCTGGAAGCCTGCCACGTTTTGCTTGTGGAGAACGCCAAGAAATTGGCTACCATGAGATGCCTCTCCGAAGCCTTCCAGTGCAAAGTTGATCGCGCTGTCGGCGGCACGCCGACTGCTGCTGGGCCCAGCCGAGCTGGCACGGCAGGCAGCGAGGCGGAGCCGTCGCCAACATGTTTGGAGTAGATCGCCCGGTCTACGCGCCCATGGAGAACATATGCGCCGCCCAGGCGGCAGCAGATGAGCTGGACCACCTGGAGGGCGATGAGCGTCGCTATATGACGGAGCGCGTTTAGCAGCTTATTGATGCGGCTGCTGCCCAGCAAGAAGCCGGCTATCGCACTGAAGAGCTTCACCAGCGGGTTGAGAACCCACCCCCTCACCAAGAGCATGGTGCAACCTCCCGGACAAAGAGTCGGCTGCCAGTCACAGCCGGACTCGCGTCACCATCGAGCGCGACCAAGACGGCCGCCCTCGAGCAGTCGAACAACGGGACGATGATCCATTACCGCCGCCTCCTC